>NW_024366048.1:0-533412 GCF_014805655.1 Passer montanus
CATGAAAATGTCCTGTCCCCATGACACTGACATAGGAATTCAGTAGTATAATTTTTTTCTTTCCTAAGTTTTCATGAATTTTTCTTTGTCTTTTGTCCTCTGTCCTCTCTCCTTTCTTTGCCCAGTTTTGGGAAGGATATTTAGGGAGTCCATTGATTTTTACCTCTCAGTTTAATAGTTCTCAGAGGAAACCGAGAAATTAAATATTTCCACACTTTGCAGGGTGGAAGGGAAGAATCTTGTTCAATGTAATGTATTTTTTTTTCATTTCAATTCACTGCAAAACAGTATTTTCCAAAATAATGACTTTTACTTTTTACAGTTAATAAAAGGCTGAATTAAAGAAGAAAAGACTATCCAATGAACTGCTATCATGATTATAAAACCTCTGACTTGAAACAAAAGGAAAAAGAGAACATTATTCTAGAGTGATAAATCCTGGAAAATATTTCCTGAAATATAAATTGCAAAGTTTTAAACCTGTGCTATATTTCTTGATCTGCACAGCAGAACATAATAATGAAACACAAGATGTAAATATGGAGTCCAATAAATAGGCTTTTCAGTCCTGCTTGCCCTTCTTTGTTGATTTGAACACTCCATATTTGTTTCCTATACCTGAAAAACCCACAAGGTCATGTCAGAGTTTTATTTAACAAAAAAGAGAAAAATAACTGTTTTCTGAGTTTAAAATCCACATACCATTGAGAAGTGAGCAGAACTTCATGTTTCATTTAACTTTTTAGATTTTTGTGTAGTATAAAATTTGTTTGTACTATTTATACTGTCTGGCATTATGTAGCTTCAGGGAAATAAAAGTGTGAAGAAGGTTAATCCTTGGAATAGTTTGAAAACAGCAAAAGTGTTCATATTTCAAAACCTGCTGAAAAGAACTTAAAAAAAGAAAGTAAAGCCTAAACTCTTAGGCCTATGTATATTTTGTACGTTTGTGTGTACATATATGCATACATGTACATACCTATGTGTATTTGTAGACATGTATGCTTGTATAAAAAAATGCATATATGTATAAAAATATATGCTGGTCCTCAAAACCATAATTTTCTAAAGAAATTATCGGACAAATGCTTAGAAAGAAACTTCACTTACTTGCAGTACACTGTAAGATGTCTAAACAGCAATTCTGCTTTTAACCAAACAAGGAACTAGGTAGTGTTGTATGTTAATGGGAATAAATAAACATTCTGATCATTTGTGTAATTAATGGCACTTCTGCAATGCATGGGAAATATATATATTGAGTGTGGTATAGCTGAGGATTTAATAATACAACATGAGATTTTTTTTGAGGAGAAAACATATTTCAGCCTGCGAAGTTTGAGAAAGATTCTGTTAATTTATTTTAAGTATCAAACAATAAATTTCATTGAGAGCAGTACTTAACTTTTGTTTTACTAAATAGCAAAACATGGGCATTACAGTAATCATTGTGAAGCCAGCCTAAAAGCCAGAAAAGCTGTAAAGAATTGCTGTGATTTGTAGCATTTTAAATCTAAGTGATCTCTAAGTGAAATGCCATGGTGTGAGGTCCCACCCTTAAGGTGAAAGGAGCACCCAAGATTGATAAATACTCATGGTTGAAAGGAATGACAAAAGTCAGGGGCTGCAAACCTCACAAAGATTTAGTAGTAAATCACACACTTGCTATGGAAGTTAATATGTTAATCCCAGACCTACTTTGTAAGGATGTGGCAGTGGGTTTTGGATAAAGAGGTGAGATGAAAAGAAAAGGAGGAAAAAAGAAGTGAATAGGGAAAGCAAGAGGTAACCAGCCCTGGTTCCAGCACTGGTCCAGCTGTTGGGATGTTCAGGGTCCTGGGGGGCCCACATGGCCTTGGTGGGACTTCCTCATCCTGGTGGGGGAAGTTTTCTGTTGAAGGCCAAAGAAGTGGAGACTTTTTATAAAGTAATGCTGCTCTTATGTGATACATAAAACCCTCAGAAATTTGTCAGTTGAAGATATTGTTTGGGATAAGAATCAGCGAAAATAAAACAAAACTGCATAGAAAGTGAAAGACTACAGGAAATTTCCTTAGGAGCGAAAAGATGAATGTGCATGCCTCAGGGTAAAAGTGTTCTGCAACAGATGGAAATAAATGAGACATATCCCCAGCATCTCTGTTTTTCTGTTATTGCCCCATGTGGTGCTTCTTGAACTTTTCTGCTTAGAACTATGAATTGATAGTGGTATTAAGTTGATCTGTCAGTGATATTTCAAGCATTCTTAGATGAATAATTATCAGTTTTGATGAGCAAGAGTTGTATCCTGCATCCTGCCTGAAGTAGGAACAGTAATTTTTCTTTCATTTCTAATAAAATTAGACTTGTTTGCCATGTTAAGATAAATGCAGCTACACATACTATATGTTCTGAAGGCATTGATAAGTTATCAATCTCTTAATCTTTAGTTTTAAGTAATAAATAATAACCTTTTCAAAAGTTATTCAAAAGCATATTTCATCTCATGTTTCTTATCCTCTGGATTGTGTACTTCAGTACTATCATTTCAAAGCTTGTTCTGGTTCTAATGTTAGCATGTACAGGAAAGGTTATTGCTACATATTTCTTCTGTAAATGTTTGTATTATTCAGTGCCAGGTTTAAGCTACTGAAACAGGACTATAGGTATTATTATAGCTATAGGTTAGTTCCACCTCCAGAGATTTTCAGATTCCAGAGTAAAAATTTGCTGTATAGTAATATTAATGATTATTACTGCACTGGTTTGCACTGAAAGGACGTACTGTGGTATATTAAAGATCAATGTAGCTCAGTATTCTACCTTCAACAGAAGTTGCTTAGAGATGAGTAACACTGCAAATGTACAGAAATGCTTTATGCATACTCTCAGACTTCCTGAAATTCAGGACTTCTTCAGATGGAGGTGGCACTCCTGTAATGCTGTACTAGATTTCCAGTCTGCAAATTTACTTGTGTTTTCAGCCTATGCAGACTTGTATTACAGTATTCTGAAGCACTAAGTACATTTAAAATCTCTAGTCTGTGTAAAATACTTTATTATGAGTTTGCTGCTAAATACTGTGACTTGGTTCTTCATTTGCTGACAAGTTTGTGTATTCCACTAAGCTATTTAACATCTAGTTCCTACTCTTGGTGTCCTGCCCACTGACACAGACTGTGGTCATAGCACCATTCCATTGCTACCCATAGTAACATCGTCTAATTTATTCATTTCTTATAAAGCCCTGTTTCATGCCTTTAATCACAAAAGGTCATCAGTTTCATGATTTTTGTGAGAATGTATATGGTTTATTTGAAAATTCTCGTAATAGTAGTCTAGCTCTGTATATTTTTTCCTCTGTTTTTCAGTAACTCAGAATTTGAAAATTTTGCTTGTGGCTATGTAACAGAAGATTTATCATTGGTATTTCTTGTGCCGCCTTAGATATAAGGATTTTTCATGTGATAGCAAGAATTCAATTTTTTTTATTATTTGTGAAAACAGCATAACAAGCTTCACAAGAAATACAGTACTTTATTTAAAGATTTATTGTAGTTCTTACTTTTTCATATAAAATAGTTTTGAAACTTAGTAGATTCAACAAAAATTTGATGCTTTAAGTATTTTAATCCTTGGTATAACACCAGTTTTTACACTGTTCAGTGTCACAGTGGTGACATAGGTTATTCTTTTTGAGATAATTCCAATACATCGTATTTCTGCCTATCCAGATGATGGATCAGTTAACATAAGTGAAACTTTAAAAGAACCCGCAGTAAATCCCAGAAATGAGAATGAAACCAGAAATAATCTGCTTTATTCTCGTGTACAAAGACTAATCTGAATATACCTTTAGTATACTAAACAGGTATTTGCTGTTGTAAAAATCTCTGAAAAAGGAGATTCCACAATCCACTTAAGGCAACATCTGCCAGAATTTCCCACTCATTTCCACTTGAAAGAGTTTCCTATTGTCTAACATGAAAACATCTAACATTTCTGTAGCATGGGAAATTTTGGGTTAAGTCCATCCTTTCTCTTTTAAAATATGATGTGTAATGGATATTTGCTTTTCTAGTAATTTTATACATATTTGCAGATTATATTCTCAAGTTTCTCTCTCTCCCCCTTCTTGGCAAAGCATTTCCATTCTTTCGGTCTTTCAGTGTACTCAGCTCAGGGATTTTTGGTGTAAACCTGTTTAGTTGCTCTTTCTCTTGAAGTTTGGTGCCATTGCTGGTTTCTGGACCACGTGAGACTTTACTGGGTATGAACACAAGTGAAAAGATCAGTCTGTGTGCCTAAGATGCAGCTCTTCTGTAAATGACTGCTAGCACAGTATTTGCTGTTCCTGCCACAGAATTGGATTTACTGTTTTCTTCAGATTCTTTTCTACAGAAGTTTTCTCTATCCAATTTTCCATCTCACACTTGCGTAATGAATTATTCTTAATTAATTGTAGTATGCTGCAAGCATCATTATTGGATTTCATCCCATTTGTTTCAGATCATTACTCCAGTTGTTCAAGAGCTTGAATTATAGTCTTTTCCTCATGAATACTTGCAATTTTTCTTCCCAAAGCCAATTCTTTAATCTGTTTTATATTGTCTCCAGACGGGAGTAACATAATTTTGTGCAATTTTGAAAAATTGCATATGAAAATAGTGGAAAGTACACAATCTAGGATTTTTGTTGTGGACAGCTGATAGCATTTAGGGTTACTGTTTTTCAGTGAAGTTTCTGCTTCACTTTATAGGACCTTTTTCCAATACATTTTCATTGCTTTTCTATGACAAATAATGTAATCAAAATTTTACTGAAGTTTAAATGTGTAGTATTTTTTCTTGGTTTGTTGTATCATTTACATATCAAAGAAATTTTAAAATAATTGACCTGGAGGAGTTTATGGTGACTGTTGGTTGATATTCTGACAACAAATAAGTGGTTTGTCATTTTTGTGTGCAATTGCTATAGATACTCCCTTGATTATCTCAGTATGGAAAATAGTTTTCAAATCCCACCAAAAAAAATCTTAAGGCTTTAAATACAATAATAGATATAAGCAAATATTTAATCTTGATGGGTGTGGTTTGTTTTGTTTTGTGTTGTTTTATGTGTGAAAAATAGAATATGGGCAAAAAAAAAACCATTGTAAAACCTTGTAGACTTTCTATTGATTCATTAGGGTAAGAACATCAAGTTTTAAAAAACTCAATGAATGTGGACTTTGAAAGAAATTTTTAAAAAGTGATGAATAATTAGAGTGCCATGGCAAAACTCTGCTGCTTCTAAGTAGAAATGCTTCATGAATGAAGCAAGCAGTGTGTCTTCAGGAGTTGGCTTAACCTGCCACAACAAAGATGGAGACAATCCTGTAATGCTTGGTTGCATGCAACATGATACCAGTACATGTTTAAAAAAACCCAAAAAACCCAACCAACCAAACAACAAATTTATTAAAATTAAATGCATTCAAGAGTTGAGTTGGTCCCAAATCACTGAATTGACTGCATGCTACTTCCTTATGTGCTGAGTGGAATCAACAAGTGAAACAGAGCCACTCTCATCCCTTGCAGAGACCTTTTGAAGTATAGTTTTAGGTTTCTACAACCATAACAAGTGTTTGGCTGCACATCCTCTGAAAGCTAACTCTGCTTAGTTATTTTCTTTTACCAAGTATTTTCACCTCTGGTTGTGGGAGAGTACAAAACAACCTGCGGTGGGTCAGGATCCTGGGTGTGTTATAGAACCAGCTCTTGCCCTGTTTGATAATTTCACATACCCAGTTGCTTCCCCCAGCACTCTGTTCACATTCCCTCAGTGCCAGGGAGGCCACTGGAACATCAGGGAGAAGTAAATTCCTTCTGAGCTGCTGCTCAGAGACACCAGTCCTGTATCTGTCCAAAGTCCCTGGACATCCAGTGACATTTGTTTCTATGCACCTCTCTGATCTTCAGAACCTTCTCCCACTTCCAAAATCTTTCCTCCAATTATGAATTTTTTTCACCTTCTTCCCAGTCCCCTGTTGTCTCATCAAGACCATGCATTCTTTTTGGAAATGCTTCTTTTTTGCCTCTTCTTCTTTTCATAACTCCAAGTCTCCAGTTTTTCCAATCTCATTAGTCTGTGTGCAGAGCACAGTTCATTATCTGCCTAATTGGGGCTTCTGTCTCACTCCTCTTCATTAATGGGAGATTTAGAACTTGCCATTTCAGTCTTGGTGTTATCAAAATTTGCAGCCAGCCCTTTTGGGATGCAGCTAGCTAGTAGCAGGAATCTGTCTCAATTCCGAAGTGAAAGTTTGGACAATTTTCTCTCCCCCTGCCCCAGTCACACAGAGTTGTTTGCTACCTCTTAATATTTATCTTTGAAACTATTTTTGGCCAGGTTTTTAGCATTACATCGGACGAAAATCTTTATTTTAAAGCTCCACTTGATTTTTTTTTTTTGCAAGAAATGCCAATACAAATGAAATTCAATATATTTACATGCTTAGAGGTATCCTGAGGAATAATTCTTATTTCTATTGTTTATTTCTACTTGAATTGACTAATTCTATTTTAAAACTTAATTACTGTAGAGTGGTTAGCTGGCAGATGTTCTGCTAGATTTGATGTAATTAGGAAAAATACATTATGTTTTCTGACTAATTTATTCACAAGCCTTTGAGTTAAGTAGGTTGATTGATAGTAGAAGGATTAACTGAAAAACAACAAAAATGCTTATAGAGTATTTAATTAGCTAAGATTGGAAAATATTCCACTTAATGGTTTTTTTTTTTCCTTTATGTAGCCATTTACACAACTGTAAAGCTATAGTTCAATAAATGGTGTTTTAGACAATAGTCCCACCATGTTTCATTCCCACTGACACATTTATGTGGCTGCATGGCAAAACTGGATTGGGTGATCCGGATTAAACAGTAAATGAATTTTTCACTCTCTATTTTTAAGCCAGCTTTGTTCCCCAGCTACTTTGTTGGCACACAGACAATTCTACCAGCATGAAAGCAAGGATTAGTGAGAACACAACAAAGTACAAAAGTGCTGTTTGTGGTGTCCCTGGCCATGGCAGGGGTTTGGAGCTTGACAATCTTTAATGTCCCTTCCAACACAAACCATTCTGTGATTCTGCTTAAGTGTGCTCAAATAATATTACTGCCAGAATACTAAAAGCAGCAAATAGTGTATTTAAAATAAAATATAAAGTGGGATAAATAATAAAGTTACTTTTTCTTTGATCAAAGCATATTGTTTAATGAGTTTCCATAACCATGCTCAGCAAATCAATCTAGATTACTAACCAGAAGAATAATTCAGTATTGGACTTACTAAAGCAGAAATAGTTAATCTTAAAAAGTTAAAAATTCGAAAATGGTGATTTGTTAAAAATGGTGATATTACGTGCTGAGAGTGAGTCTAAACTCTATTAATAAAAAAAGAAGACAGTTTATTGATTCTCACAGGTCCCAAGTATGATCAATAAAATGATGAATTTATGCTAGAAAGACTAATGTTTTAGTAAGAAAGTATGCTTTCAAAAATGTATCTTGCTATTTTTAAAGAATTTGTTTTTGCAGTGACTACATTAAATATTTTTTAAATAACTGCAAGCAGGTTACCAAGAAGATGGGATGAAACAAATGTCTCTTACTGTAAATATTTGTAAAATCGATGTCTGAATTGAGTTAAAATTAATACTGTTACAATTTGATCTTGAGGCCCATATTACTATAATATCTTCCTGTCATAAATAGCAGGTAAATGTTATATATCCAGTCACTTATATATCCTCCACCTTTGGTACCTTCCAATATGGAGTTTTCAAGAATTGAATATTGAGTTTTCTGCTTGAAAAAGTTATTTCAACTGAACAATAAGAAAAAAATAGTTTTGACACAGTGTGATTGATGCAAGTTTTAATTTTGTTTTCAAAACTCAAAGAAAATGAAATATTCATGAAAATACTCTTTTAAATACTGTTGGTTGTTTTTAAAATATATTTAATGAAAATATATTGAATGAATATTTATAATTTTATTACCTAAATTGATCACAGCATGAATAGGAAAAAGTAAGTGATTTTGGGCCAAGCCTAAACATCACCACACTGAAGGAGTGGCAAACTAAAATCATTACTGATATCACAGAGTTAAGCTCAGATGGATTTACAGACATTTGCTTTTAAGTTTGTGCAGCATCTGCTCCTGTTTTTTCTTACTAAAACTGTATGAGTATGCTGAAGCATCTGCAGGTTGATGTGAAGTGACAGACATTTAAGTTTTTGCATGATACCTTGACTGTAGTCTATAAATGTCTGCTCTTTTTCTGTATAATGACTGATTTTGCTTAGGATCTGGTACAGGGGTTTATTGTGGGTTGAACTAATTTAAGTGTAATAGTGAAATGGAACCTATATCATTTGTCCCATATGAGAAAGCTTGATCCCAGTCTATCTGAAAACCTTGCTATTGGCTGAAATCCAAAGTGTTTCCTAAATTTGGGAGCTTGGACCTGAGACAGTAATGTTGTGTAAATGCTGTGTTAAATATTTTACTATATGGATGCTTCAAATAAAATCATAAATAAACTACATTTAGTGTCTTAATAATCAGTTTTATTTTAATAAAAATCATTAGAAATATAAATAAATTATCTAACCTTCTGAGGCATTGGAGTTTACAACAGTTGTAGAAGTGGTGATTTGTGTTGTAACAATTGAGCTGTTAGCTCTCATTTATATTGCATTCATGCCAAATAATTCAATATGACCTTAAAGAAAATCAATAGCCTTTCCTTTTTTTTTTGTCTTAAGCATTTAAACTTTCAAGGATTTCTGCATATTTTCATGAGGTTCAGTAGAACTATTAATGTTAGGCCTATAGTAATAAAAATTTTACATATTTAGGCTCCTAATCTGTGAGGTTTAGATTATTTGTTTTCCATTCTGCTGTGATGAATACTCTTACATGCTGCAGCAGAGTGAATAATAGCTGCAATATTCTAGGTGAGATTTTTCAAGTTTTCAAGCAACAGCTCTGAAATAGAAATATGCCAGTGAAATTCTGCATGTGAATAGATGCTCCTTCTTATGTTATTTCCTCTATTCATTGATTTCAAATAGTTGCCATATCTATCCAGAACGAAACAGGCATCCTGGGGAGAAGAGAGTCTCATGAATCTTGTTTGGTCTTTTAATCAGGTGGAATACCACCCATGAGATGGATAGTGAATTTTGACCACGATCTTCTGGATGGTCTGGTGTTGGCAGCACAGATGGCAGCTTATTGTCCATATTTGGTAAGAAGGTTTTTTAATATTGTGCAAGTTTTATGCAGTTCCTTAATGTCAGTGTGTTTGTTTTTGCAATGCTGAGGAGTGCACTGAGGGCTGGCACTGGGGTGTGGCTGTGGTGGGAGCTGCAGCTGGTGCTGGGAGCCCGAGGAGAGAGACCTGGCACTGCACAACAAAGGTCTGGGGACCTGGGGCACAGCCAGGTGAGCAGAGGGACACGGCAGGAGATGGGGATCCAGCAGGAACACCCCAGGCTTGGACACACTCAGGCTGAGGTGTGGAAAAGCCCAGGGTTTCTTCAGTGCGGGGTCCCTCCTCAGAGGCCCCAGCTCGAGGTTTTCTTCTGATTTTGCTCTCAGATTAAAATATTTTAAGAATCCAGATGTCTGAGACTCTGCTGTGGGAATCCTGGGGTCAAGACAGTAAGGAAACTGTGTCTGAGGGTGTCAGGGTGGGATGTCAAGCAGGGCATCCATCACTCACTGCAGCTTCCCACTGCAAGGGCCCTTCAGTCCCAGCTCAGGGGGCTGCCAGTGGCTCCTGGGTGCTTGGACAGGGAAGTTTCCCCAACAGCAACTCTTGGCCTATGGGAGCTTTGAAAAGAAAAAAAAAACCAACCCCAACATTTACCAATTCATGGAGGATTATTTCAGTATTAGTTGTTTGTTTTTTGTTGTTTTGTTTTTGGTTTTGGTTTTTTTTTTGAATACTGAGTTTATTCTTAACAGGGAATTTCAGTTCAAAATTTAGATCTTATTGATTGCTGAATGAGCAAAAATACTAAATCAGTAATTTTGCCTGTGGAAGGTTGAGTTTGATTTCTCTGGCTTGTCTAGATTCCCACTCACTTCATAAAGATGTATACTAATCCAAGAACTCGTGAACAGTTTCTGCACAATGCCTTGATACTTGTGAAGGCTCTGCATACTATCAATCTGGATATGGACATAAAGGTAGGTGATTTTGTACTAGCAGTTCTTGTGTGTATATATATATATATATATATATATATATAAAATTATTTTTATTTTGATTTTTTGTATAGTTGTGTTGCACATCCAATTAAAGTGAGATTGTGGTAAAACAGTTTTGTTTCAGGATGTGTTACTATATGATGGAAACCAAAATACTGCTTCATATTTATAGACTTAATTAGAAGTAATTTCCATAATTCCTTGCTTTGTAGAATCATGCATGCACAAGTAGCTGAACATAAATTAATATAGTTCAGATTTTAGCATCCTAAATCACACAGCGAAAACTCAAATGGAATTCATTATTACTACTAAAAGGCAATTTAGAGAAATATGTTTAAGAACAAACATCATGTATTTAACCATAAAAATAAATGGTGAAAAAAAATTATACGAGTGTCTAGGGACAGTTAGATGCATCTAACCATGAAGGCCCCTGAGAGTTCTGTGCCAGGTTTGGTGCATGCAGAAGTCAGCAGCTTGGGATGCTGGTGGGAGTAGCACTCACTCAAAACCAGCAGCTTCTGGTGACCTGTTTTTAGGGAGGAATGCAATGTTGATAATTGTTGATAATTTCTTCCATCAAGGATCTGCTTGGGATCTCCTTTATATGTTTATAAACGTGCTTTACATCTCCATGGTTTTTATTGACCTATGGCTTCAAATTGTCTCTATATGGTGATATTACATAAGTTAGATATTGTTCCTTTCTTTTTCTTGTCCCCAAGCCCAGTTTTCTCCTGCTTCCAGTCTGCCTTTCTTTAACTGCCCATTTGTGAGTTATTTACATCTCTGGGAGCATATTGGGGTGGCTGGAAGAGCAGAAGATGCAGTAGAATAGACACAGTATTCAAAAGTGTAGGAGCAGACTTTCCAAAGGAATTGATGGCATTAGGAATCAGCAGTAGAGCTTATTTGTGTGAACAAAGTAATATAAAAAGACGCTCAATTACAACTTTTTTTCCCTTTTCCATATGGTTGTGTTATGATTACAGGGAAAAATTAACCCTATTATTTCCATTTGTATCAGCTGCTGTCTTGCTGTTGTTTCCTGATACAGATCACACTGTTAGAAATGAATTTGCTATAATAGGCTCAACAAAGAAAATCTACAGCTTCCCATCCTTGTGACTGGCAGGAAGCAAAAAAGTAATGTTGGCATAACACTCAAAACAAAGTTATATTCTTCCTCAGCTTTTATTAAGAAAAACAGGCAGTGCAGCACATGAAGGCAGAGGCTTGATGCCAGTATGAAAAGGGTGTTGAACACTTCAGATGTGGAAGCAGAATTCGAGGATATTCTCACTAATGTACCTGTTTTAAGACTAAATTGTCTACAGTAAATGGGACGATCCACTTCTGTGCAGAGTAACAATTTAAACAAAGGTATACAGTCAGTCAGTACCAGAAAAAGGAACAGATCTTGGATCTTCAAGGTCTGTATTTTAATTCAAAGGGTACATTTTACATAGATTTATTGAAATTCATATATACTTTCCTAAGGCTTCTGTAGAAACTTCTGAACTATCTTGTTTTGCAGCAATAAAAGTAGCAAAATGCATAAATCATTTTGCTAAAATCTCTTATTTTGGGAATTTTGTGATAATCTTGTCTGAAATTTAGCAGATTAAAATGTTCCAATAGCATTGGCAAAGTTCTTGACTCAGGCCGTCACTGCTTTTGAACTCTCAGGACATTTGCATTAATTAACAGCACAAGCTGAGAGGTGTTAGGTCTGGAAAAGCTGGTATTTTCAATCTAAAAATCTAAGAATCTGTATGTAATAAAGAAGTTCAACTGTCTGCAAGTCTTCAGCTTCAGGTTTAAATGACATTTTTAATGGAGATCAAGACTTTGAAATCCTTTTAAGGATTAAGGTGTACATTTGAGATGGAGCACTTTGGGCAGGAAATGTTTTCCACTTTCTAATCATGACTTACAATTCAACCACAGAGTATTAGTGGCGGCTTTCTATCAGTTTTTAATTATGGTTTGATATTTTTAAGTTTTAAAATTCTTTGATTTGAAGAAGATTCAGCTGAAAGCCTAAAATAAAGTATTAGAAGATAGAATGGTGGATAGCAGCAACATGGAGGGAATATGTGTGACAAAGAGATTAGGATAGAAGGTGCAGTGACTGGGAATAGCCAGTAAAGGAAATTTGTGTCAGACTTGATTATTTATTATTATTAATTTATAATTATTGCTATTGTTTGCTAACACCTATTTTTAAAGCAAATAATATTTACTGACTGAATTTTCTGATGGATCATGTTAAGAAATGCCTTTTTTTTAAATTTAGCTCTTAGAGAAGTAGATAAATGGCGCAAATGGACTTTTATGAATTCATCACAGGATAGAATTGTATTTTCTGAGGAACTAAATTCTGATCTAAGTGGAAATGGGTAGAAAGAAGTACGTGGCAGAAGAAAGTCTTCAACAGATAATCTACTCTGGCATCTTTTCTATCTAAAATGAAAATGCAGGAGGAGTGAAAAGTAGGGGTGTAAAGCCACAGCCGTATTGGAATAATGGTTAACATTCAATAGCTATTACTGAGATAAATGAATTGAAAATTCACAATACTTTTCAGTTTACTAAAAAGTACTTTACTTTTCTGAATACTTTTCAGGTTTAAAGCTTTAGGCACAGAATAAACTTTTTTACTTTGCATGTGAATGCACCCTAAAGTTCGAACCTTCAACCAGTGGTGATGGAATTAAATAGCAATATGAGATGAGGTGTATGATTACATCAGTGCATGAAAAGTATAGGAAATTAATATTAAGAATTACAAGGACAAAATTTATCTAGGAAGCTATAGAGAGTTGCAGGTTCACTTCAGATCAGTGCCCAGTTATGTACTCACTCTCTTGGAAGGTTAGAGGAGGAGCTGTGTGAGAGCTGCTGGGAGTAGGATGAGGTGCTTGGCTGGGCACAGGGCAAGAGAACTTTACCTTGAAAACTTTAAATACACTTTAACTTGAAAATAAAAATTTACTCAGATGGTTAAGATAATAAATATGTCTATACATCTCTCTTGCAACACTAAAGACAGTCCAGAAGAGTAAATGGTTTTTTCCTCTGTTTTCCATACTTTATGGCAAATAATTTTACCACTCTCTTCAGTGACTTACTCAAATTGCTGAGGACTAAAGTTGGACATGTTTTGCTGCTGCCACTCAAACTCATGTCTGTAAATCAAATATTTAACCTGGAGGAATAATTTCTACCTTTTACAATGCAATTTACAAAAGTATAAAAGTATCTGCAATCGAAACAACTATATTGTTGCTATTTGGAAGGTGAAGTTATCTTTGTAAACTCCTACTGTATGTAGAAGTATTTGGGATGGTATTTTATGCAAACTAAAAGATTTTAATTTTTTTTAAGATAGTAAAGACGTATGTTTTTGCAGACAGTAAAGTTTCCATGTTTTTTCTGTTATGCTGCATTTAATAAAATTAGCATTTGTTTCTGCTGAACCTTTGGGAAAAATAGTTGAGCTTGATTTTTACCCTAGATTTATCACCGGAGCATGTTAGTGGTCTTCCTTAATTAGAGGTTTTTTTTGGTGTGGTGACAAGATTCTTATTATTCATACTATTCATATTAGCCATGAGAATAATCCAGTTATTGCAGGTTAGATTAAAAGTATTTGTATAACAAGAATTAACTTAAAATTTATTGTTCTTCTGCTTCGTATGTTTAGACTATACAGGCAAAATTTTAACTGAACATCTGTTTTTGTTTTTGTTTTTGGTTTTTTGTTTGTTTGTTTGTAGGCCACTGATATCTGTGAACCAAATCCTGTCACGATGCTTATTTTGTGTGTCCACCTGTATGACATTCTCCCTCACTACTTACCCAAGAACACTATAGAATTTTCAGGTGCTCTCCATGCAACTATTGTGAAGCAGGTATTGATACCATTGAATTTAGATTCATAGTAATTCAAGGTTAGAACACTGTGTGTATGTGTGTTTATGTTATGTATAAGCTCCAACAAAGAATTAATAGGTTTCTTGTCATTTTGCTAAGAAGTATAGAAGATGGTAGTGTGCATTTTCTCTTTTTGTGTTTTTATTCTCTTCAGTATTGGGATTTCACTTCTGTTTTTTCCCCTATGCTTGAAAGCACATGAAAAAAATCTACAAATTTGACAAATCTCAGATCAAAGAGAGGAACAAGAGATTTACATGCATAGGAGTGCAGTGTACACTGTACCCTCAAAAATGAAATTTGGATATTCCATGGGAAATCTACAGTCCTTTGGAAGGAAAATTATCTACCCAGTTATTTGAAGTACTTTTTTATTTTGTGATACCCTTGGTTTGTATTTTCGAATTGACCTGCATAACACACCTTTTATAGTCTAAAAATGAGTAAAAATGGGCTGGTCTTGCTCCTTTTGTTGTGGTAGGTGCACCTGAAGAACCCGAGCAATAACACTTTGTCCTACACCGCTGTTCTTGTGGGAAGAGATGCTCATGATTTCTCTTTACCTAAAGGAAACACTGTTACCATTCCTTCTATGTAAGTAATGAAATGTCTGTGTTATTGTTGGTAGCATTAAAGAAATAGAAATTTACTAATTTAGGAGTGGTAGAACACTAGAAATGTGTTTAATTGCAAACAAGGCAAAATTAGGGGGTATAAGGGTCAGGTTTTTCTCCTTAAACTGGAACAAATCTAGTGTAATATTTCAGTGGGACTCTTGCAGTTGGCTCAGTAGAACTTTAAGATCAGTATATAAACATTCAGATCATTATAAGAATCTTTTGTCTCCAATATATATATTTTTCCTATGTATCAAAACTTCACTCACCTTTTGTACATCAATGCATTGAAGAAGCATGAGCAAGTAGATTTCTTTTCTTCTGAAGTTGCAGATTTTGGCTTTTAATTTAAACATGGCTGGGAATTAAAGAGACCATGACACAGGTTTGAGTAGTATTACACTGCATCTTTTTGCCCCCATCCTTTCTCCCCAGCAAGATGGATGTGATATAGTTGTTCATCTTACATGTCTGAGATACATCTAGGGATTTGAGAGATTTAATTTTGGGAAAGCATTAGGTTATAATTTCTGCTAGCAGAAATATTCATGGTATATCACCATCTCATTTCACCAAGTGTTTTTTTCACTAAGTACATTTTGCTCTTTCTGTGTTATGCAGCTTTATGAATCAATACAGGAATTTCATAAATCCCTTTTTAACTAGTGAAGACAAGAGGGATGTAATGGTGACTTTGGCTGTCAGTTAACAGTTTTTAAGTTTATCTGCAAAATAGCCATTTACAGATAAAATGGATTAGAGATTGTAAAAGGAAAAATAAAGGTCAAGATTTGTATGAAGATAAACCGTGAAGGAGAAAAAAAAAATCAAATATAAATGGTCAAATTCAAGAAGATTCAACATAAATACAGTGCTCTTTAAGGAGCATCAATATGTCACTGTTAAATTACATGCCTATTATAAATATATGCAAAGGGAACCACAAATAATGGTATGTTTTCAGCAAGCTGTGAGGCTGATTTGATTCCATTTTCTTTGCCATTACTTCAAATACAAGTTATCATATAAATGTAATCCTTGAAAATACCATGTGTTTCTATGAAAGGTCAATACCATGGCTGTTTTTCACTTCACCTTTAAAATTAAACACTCAGAACAAACCACAAAGAAAAATCAAGACAGAAGAAAATGTGCAAAACCTTGTTGTTGAGCTGCTTGGCATTGCATATAGAAACAAATATTTGAAAAATTGCATAGAAATAAAAACCTGTGGAAATGCCAGTCATGCATAATAACCTCTGCAGAATTTATCATAATGTCATGATCATTAAATGAAAAATAGGTTCTCTGAAATTAATAACTTTCTTAATATTCTGGTGCAAGTGTTTAAAAAACTCAGAGAATTGGCTAGACTATGGGAGTCTTGCAGGTTCGTTATGTTAGATCATAATGCTGTAGGTGTGTTTGGAAATTATGGTAATGTGAATAGTATTCTGAGTGCAGCTGAGTGTCTTATGTTGTGTATGGATTCATATAATCATTTCTTGATCTGAGATTCCCACTCTCCAGGGCGCTGCACTGTGCCATGTAGACTTGCAGTTCACAACAGGAATAGCATAAACCCCCAAGGTTATGGAACAATTCCATGAAATGAATTTGCCCTCACTTTACATTGACCACAACATGGATTAATAGAGATAAAAATTAAGCAACTTTGTGGTTTTGCCACAGAAGGCAACCGTTCAAACCCAAATTCTCAGGTGTTGCATGAATCAGAGGGCAAAGATGAGGCAGAAAGTGCTGTACACTGCTGTTGGCTGTCGGTCTTATTTGTGACCAGAGCAGGTTTCTTAAAACTTGATCCTTAAAGTGGCTTTGGGAGTGTATGTCTCAGGCAGTTTATTCCTCTGCCTGCCTGCCTCACAGCATATTTTTTCAGAACATTTTCATTGGTGAGGTGATCTAGGAGCCTCAGACTCTGGGGGACTGGGCAACTCTTCAGTGTCATAAATGGAATTGTTGGGAGCCTCTGCAGTAGGAACTTGAAAGCTGTTAGAGCCAGGTTTACAGAACTTCCAGGATTTCATTTTCAATATTCAGAATTGACAATCGGAGACTTTCTCCTTTCTTAAGACTGCTCTCAAAATCAGAGAGACATTTTGAGAACTTCAAAGTGAGAGCTTCAGCTACTGAAGTTTTCTTATTCTTGCTTCATTGAAGGGCTGATGCAGATAAAGTCTAAATGTGCACCTAGTCAAAAAATTCTTGTTCTGTGTGGTCTTCGCCAGTTTTCCCATTAGAGAGAAACTGTTGCTTGTACAAGAGAACTTCGGTTTTTCTCCCTCTTAACTCAGCTTTGCTAATTATTCTGGAGGTTTTTAAAACTAATTTCTTTCTTACTCTTCTGATTAAGACTATCTAGATCTTCCCCACAAAATTCATAACAGGCTGAATGACTGCTTAACTCAGAAAAACCTTTTCAGATAGAGGAGCATCAATTGGATCAGTTGTTAACTTAGGGTGATACTCTAATGAAAGAGAACATCCTGTGCTAGTGTGTGTGTGTGTGTGTGTGAAGAAAAATTAAGACATGTGCTGGTGTAAAAAGCAGTAAGGATTCAGTATTATTCTTTATCTAGATTGTTCTTTTATTAGAATGTTTTAAGATACTCTTAGGCAGAAGATTATACTGCAACAAAATATTTCAGAGGAAACAAATTGCTTTCTTTTCTAGAACCCTTCCCTTACAAAGACTCTGAAGTGTGCTCCTGAAATTACATTTCTGAGTAATTTCTGAGCTCTGGCTTTGTGTCTTTTTTTTTTTTTCATAGGAGACAAGGCTTTGTAAATGTGGAATTCACAATTCGTTTCCTGCACCCTGCTGAAGCAGTATTACTACTGACCTCAAATAAAGTTGATGGAATAGATGGTGCCACAATGACATTCTCTCTGAAATCTGAAGTTAGGAGTATTGAGCCTCTTGTAAGATTATATTTTTATGATTATTATTGTGACAAAAATATTGTTATTCTTTACATTATATCAAACAAAAGGGAACTGAGATAAGAATGAAAATGTGAGTTACCATCAGCATTCTCCTTTGACCTAGGAGTTCTCAGATTTACAATGTTAGACTATGTACTTGCAGCAAAAACCCTAGAGGAATATGTAAGGTTCATAAGGACATAAATCACATTTGGATACTGAATAAATTGTAAAAATTTTTACTGATTGCTCTGAAAATATGTGTGGAGCCCTTTCAGCCCTTTTCAGTTATTGAAAATTCTGTCATTGGGGTGTTGATGTGCTTCAGTCTAGTGATTTCAGATGTCATATATAAAGGAACCACAAGCTTTTCTTAGATGTTTCTGTATTTATTTGTACTTTTTAACCAGAGACTCTGTAGTTGTCAGGTATGCCCCAGTCAGGGCAGGTAGGCCTGTGTTTGTAATCCACATTCATCGACTACATCTGGATAGACTTCTGAACTTAGATGGTGTTTAGGTGGTCCTCTCATTTTTTTAGCCCCCCTTAAACATCTTAGGACAAGAGAAGGTTGGGGCAATAGGAAAAATAGAGGACATGTAAAGATGAAAAGGAAAAAACAATGATAACTTGATTATTGGTCTTGTGTTTTTTGTTCTCTTTTAGGGTATGATAAGGTGCAGGTCCCCATGTTATGAGGTGAAGAAATTTAACCTAAATGTTACTAATCCCTTCAAAAATGATGGCATATTCAGGTAGACAGTGATATAAAGACAATTCTTTAATGATCATGCTGTTTTATCCACTCTTTTCCATAATTTTCTTCTTCTTCTTAAAAGTGTAAAACCTGGAGGTTAAATGATGGAGATTTACACTCCCAAAATTGTTACAAGCACTATGAAGTGGAAGCTATCATAATGAATAAAGAAGATAAATAAGCCTTAATTGAAATCCATCTCAGTGTAAGCAGTAAAGCTGGAGCTTTAATCAAAGAGAGTTCATGAACCTTGCTTGTATTTTTGTGTTTGGCTGAGGTCCAGCAGAATTACAAAGAAAAACAAGCCATGTTAATTAATAGTTGGTTATTTTCCCCCAATCTGCTTTATTTTGCTGTTAAAGTTATTAAGCATGCAAAAGAAAAAAATGCTTTTGCCTTGGGGCTTGCATCATTATCAGTTAGTCTAATTTTTAATTTGTATTCATCATAGCTGCAACAACTGCAGAACTATAAATGTTGCTTTCCTTAGTACAAAGGAAATAGATTATTGTGCCCATTTAAAATCTATTTATGTGATCAGACTCCATATTTTATCTTTAGTCTTCAGAACTAAGAATTGGTTCATCTCATTCATTTATTTGGAAAAACCATCTTTCACAACATTTTTAACTTGTTTTTATATGCAACATGAATATACATGTTGCTGAAGCTGCAAATTGAATTTTTCTTTCCTCCACAGAATATGATTGGTGTATAAAAATAGTAATAATAACAGCAACAACAATAACAATCCTGTAACAGGACTGTTTCCACTGCTCCAAGTCCTGTGTGTAGGAATCATATTAGTTTAATTAGCTTCTGTCTTTTAAGTTCTTGACGTGGTCAGTGAGGCTGAATTAGTCTTATGATTTGGATATTCCCCTTGGAAATTATCAATGAAATAATGAAGTAATTTAGTTTTATATAATTTAGTTTTATATAATTCAAAAGCTACTTGACAATTATGTTAAGTCATTATCAATTTGGGCAACATTTGAACCAGTAATCTAAAGTTAAAATTCTGTGTATCAGACTTCCAGTATTTTGAATAATCTAGTGTTTCTTCAGGGGGTATATTATTCACTTGTAAATAACACTAGGAAATGCTAGTTTGATACCAAGGGAGAAGATCTTTTACAGAAAAACTGGGATTAAACCACAACAAGTACTTTTAAAGTATCTTTAGATGAAAATAATAAGCTTCTTTATTGAGCCTGCATATAAAAGTTAGAATTAATTGAATTCCATTGTCATTCTGCAAGTTAAAATGCAGTCATTATGTGTGCTTGTCATACTCCAGGGTAATCTTGCTGGAATCCACACATTTACTCCACCCAGAGAAAGTGTATCAAAGCAGGCAAGTAAAGCAAGAGCAAAAGTTTAGGTAAGTTCCAGATAACCATTGCTAACTATGGCATACATTTCTATTAATATTACCTGTTTGTGCATGCTGTGGGCTACCTGTTGTAGAGAATTACAGTTTGGGACATGGAAATATGACAGAAGATGCCCAACCAGTCCCTGAGCAGTGGGGGGAACCCTGCCCAGCTCTGCCTGGGTGTCGTGCTGAGCCTGATGTTCTGTGATGTCCCTTTGGCCACTCCAGCTCAGCCACCCTGGCCATGCTCCCTCACAGGTTCTTGTGACTCTGCTCCCTGGCAGAGCATGGGAAGCTGGAAATTCCTTGATTTACAGTAAGCACTGCTCAGGAGCTGCTAAAATATCAGAGTACTATCAACATTCTCATCCTATTCTAAAACAAAGCATTGTGCCAGCTACTAAAAAAAAGAATGAATTCTACCCAGCTGAATCCAGGACTGTACTGCAAAAAAATTATAAACAGATTTCAAAACATATATTCTTCAGTGATTCAATAATACTTTATTTAATAATTTAAAATATTTTCCACAGTTGGGACATGTAATTTTTAAAGCTCATGTAAACATTCAAAATCCTGAAACACTTATTCAAGGATTATTGGAAAATATCATAAACTACTGTCTTGTCAATACTGTAAGTTTAGTTGTAATTATAGGGGTGTTCCACAGTCATGTCATGAAATGCAGACTGTTTTTCAAATTTCTTTTTAAAAATTAGAAACAAGAAAAAATTTTAAATCAGAAAAAGAATGAACATTGTATTATTAAGGAAAAATACACACATATTTTAACTGGAAATAGTTTTCTAAAGTGTAATTTATACTACACTTTATACTAAATTTAAGAAGTGTATAATAATTGTTGATATAGAAAAGGATTTTTTAATAGTCTTGCATATTTCAGCTTAATTTATCCCCAGAAAATCAGTCTAAATAGAGCAATTTTCATCACACATCCAGATCTCATTCTTACAGAAATTGATTTCAGGGCATCTTAGGTCTTTAGAAATTTCCAGTACTGATTTGCTTTATGTTTAGATGTTTGTGTCATCTATGATAACTGAAGCCACTTAAATACCTCCTTGCAGAAGATCTTGTTCTTGAATGGAACAAACTTCTGAAATTTGTGTTAAAAAATAGTGTGTGTACATTTCATGACTGATCAGTAAAAAGATTTTTCCCTCAATCATTTTTATTCTTTTGGTAAATCCAGAAGTACAAATTAAGGCCAATTTCTGTAAGTGCTCTGTCAGCCTAAAACTGCTGTGAAGTCAGTGCTTGCCCTTTGGGAAATTGTGTCTGTGACACGGATGTCAGGACCAAGACATGCACATGACAGCTTCATCATCCCAGCACGAGCAGCTGGGCTCAGAGCTCCTTCTGCATCCTCATCCTGTGCCTCCAGATATGTCAGATCTGCTTTACACCTCACTGTAGGAAGCTTTTCCTGGCAGGTGACCCTTTTACCTCCCAGCTTTCCCCTCTGGCAGTGTCACCGGCTCCCAAAACGGGGTCATTCAGGCTGGAGAGGAGACCAACCCTTCTGTCATTGTGGCTTGGGTCTGTCACAGTGTCACTGGAACAATCCCAGTCTGGAGCTGCAGCCTGAGGAGCTGCTATGTCCTTGCTGGGACACAGCATTGTCTGAGCCCAAAACTCTTAACAGTAGCCCATGTTACAAAGATACACCATTTTTAGATCCTATTTTTTTTTTATTCTTCCAGTAAGTAAATACAGGTATTCTGAATAGCATAACTCTTTCCTTGGCACATAAAACAGCTTAGAACAAAAAAGTATAAGAATACAATTCAGAAAATTGAAGTTGTTTGGAATTCCTGACATTATCTCCAGTTTTAAAAAAGGAATAATTAATTTAACAATAAGAAGCTATACACAGTGCAGAACTTGATTTGAAATTCATTAATTATTTTTTCCCTTTTTTGGTTTAGATTATATTTTTTAATGTAAAAATATTTATCAAAATTCACAGCTTGTTTTGCAAATCCATCTGTGCAATCGTGATCCAGCCCTATGGACACTACTGCATATGATAATCTGCTTAGTCATGGTCTTAGAATAGGACTATTAGTGAAACATTGCTATATCTTTACCACTTTCTAGTTTTGCAGTAGGAAATTTATGAAGGAAAAGTTAGCTATTAAATGTAACCTTCTTTATTCATGCAGAACTGGATGGTGTTTGGTGAGAAGCACAGTGCTTTTTTTTTTTTTTTAAATCCATTTGACATAGTTTCAAGTACACTGGGACAAGACTTTTTCAAGTTATCCACTTCTATGTGCTTTTCCAAGCCCTTGACACTTTAATTATTGTCTTTCTGGTCTACATCTGTGTGCCAGCTTGGTCTGCTCCCTGTGGGAGAAGGAAAACCAGGTGGAGAGAAGCACACCACATGGCCCAGAAATTCTGTGTAATGTAAAACTACCCATAGCTTTCAAGCATGTTGGTATTTTTAAATGATGTCCATTAGAAAAAAAAAGTATCAAATGACTGTAAAAGTTCAAGGTTACATTTAATAGCTAACTTTTCCTTCATAAATTTCCTACTGCAAAACTAGAAAGTGGTAAAGATATAGCAATGTTTCACTAATAGTCCTATTCTAAGACCATGACTAAGCAGATTATCATATGCAGTAGTGTCCATAGGGCTGGATCACGATTGCACAGATGGATTTGCAAAACAAGCTGTGAATTTTGATAAATATTTTTACATTAAAAAATATAATCTAAACCAAAAAAGGGAAAAAAAAATTTATGAATTTCAAATCAAATTCTGCACTGTGTATAGCTTCTTATTGTTAAATTAATTATTCCTTTTTTTAAAACTGGAGATAATGTCAGGAATTCCAAACAATTTCAATTTTCTGAATTGTATTCTTATACTTTTTTGTTCTAAGCTGTTTTATGTGCCAAGGAAAGAGTTATGCTATACAGAATACCTGTATTTACTTACTGGAAGAATAAAGAAAAAATTAGGATCTAAAAATGGTGTATCTTTGTAATTTGAGGAACAGCATTAATACCTGTTGTTTCAGTGAATACAGTTTACAAATATGGTATCAGGAGTCATTACAATTCTGGGTAATATTTTATATCAAAGAAATCTAGCTCCTCTAAGCCTTAGTACCTATTTTGAGCAGCTCCTCTTTTAGTTTCTATCCTACACTTTGTTCTGAGATCACAAATTGTTTTACAGAGTATGGAAGGTGGTGAGTATCTTAGATGTGAATTTTGTGTTCAAATTTTTCAGTATTTTCAATGCACTTCTAAGCAGTTTGTTGTATCATCTCTTCTCTCTAATAAGATCTTTGCTTGCTAAACATCATAAAGTTAATTGATTAAGATGCTGCTCTGTGAATTTAAGACTTCCTTATGGTGTCTGGCACTTTTTTTTTTTATTACCTCCTTGGTAATATATAAAATCTGGAGCTAGTAAAAAATAAAGCTAGTGAATAAGCTAGTAAATTTTTCTCCAAATACATACAGGAAAGTATTTTTTTTTTCTGAGCATTTGTTGGATGGAAAACAGAGTTATTGGCTGTTTGGAGCCTGGCATGAAGAGTAAAGTCACACCATGACAAATAGATAGCTCATATACCATGATGATGTATGCACACTCTCTGTGTTGACTAGAGAGATGATTTTCCTTTTGATCTGGGTTCTTGGCACACCTGGTAACATGGCAAGCCCAGTAGCTTTGTGCTGTTATTTGGAACTGGTATCTGACAACTCAGGTAGCAGATACTAGACTTTTACTGGTGCAAAAGTATGGAAGTAGGTTGTAATTACATGATCTTTAAGGTCCCTTCCTATCCAGGCTGTGATTTTAATCAGAACGGGTTAGAATAACCACAGAAAGAATGAATTTGAAGTATTCAGACCTCAACCAGGCAACTCAAAGGTGCCCTCATTAACCCATCCTCACCTGTAACATAATCTTGAACTTTTTGTTAATTTAATGAACAGTAAAATTGTCTTATTATGTCAGCAAAAACCCCCAAACCAAATGAGGGGTCGTTGGAGAAGTTGCTTAATGTCTCTCTCTCTCTCTCTCTCTCTCTCTCTCTCTCTCTCTCTCTTATGAGCTGCTCTTGTTTCCCCCCCAGTCCCCAGCTCCCTCTGCCCTGGCCTTAAATATTGAAAGACCACAGTGCGGTCTTCCTGGAGCCTTATCTCCTCCAGGATATCTTTGTAGGAGATCTGCTCCAGCACTCTTACCCCTTCTCTGGCCCTCCTCCAGCAGCTTCTGTCTTTCTTGTGCTGGGCACCCCAGAGCTGGAGGCAGCTCTGCAGGTGGGGTCTCACCAGAGTCCCCTCCCTGCCCTGCTGCCCACGGAGCTCTGGATGCAGCCCAGGACACTTTTGGCTCTCTGGGCTGCGAGTGGACATGGCCAGCTCATCTGTAATCTTTCATTTACCAATATGCCCAAATCCTCCTCCTCAGGGCTGCTTTTGAGCCGTTCATTCCGCATTCTCTGTTGATCCCAGGGATTTGCCTGACTCAGGTGCAGTGAACAGGCTGTGTAGACTTATTTTATGGCAGCTTTAAGCTCTTCTTCCTAATCCTTTTCCTTATTTCTATGTGTATTGAAAGAGGATGTATTGAACCAGACTTTGAACATAACCAAGCTTCTTATACCTTTTGAACTTTATTCCTTTCAGTTTTATTATTGAGCAAGATGCTATTTCTTTTTGTTATGGAAGAATGAGACACAATGTTCATGTCTTCCACAACATAGGTTTGTTTTCTTTTCTCATCACTTACCTGCAAGAGCTTTGTTCACTGAAGTAAGAAAAAAATTGATATTGAGAGAAGTTCAATACCCTGTTAAATCATTCTAATGAGTTTCTCAGTTGTTCAGATCTGAAAATAGGACTTAGTAAATGTATAATTCTCACCAGTGAAAAAATGTAATGCATTTTTTTGTAGGATTCTTACTAATTTTATATAAAACATCATGTCTTTCAATGCTTTATCTTTGAATGAGAATGCCAAGTCATGCTTGCAAAAACAGAGACTACAGCAGAAGAATCACTGTAAAAGTAACAAATGGCTCAACAGCTGTATGAAAAAATAGTAAGAACTGTACAAAAAATACATTACATTTTTCACATTTTTTTTAATGTGAGATACTTATTTGTAAAGTATAGTATAAATAGTATGTTGTATGCATGTACTCAGAGATCATTTTCCTTTCTTAAAAATGATCGTTAAGTATTGGTATTAAAACAAATCTCCAGGGTAACACATTCTGAGAGTTTTGCACATCCATTTCTTTAGGGCTGTGATTTTTTCTTAGCCCAGCAAGATTAACTATTTATTTTAAGAGAGACCCAACATCAAACATTGTATGTAGTAATAGTTTGCTGTGTGCTGGTTCATCAAATTTTACTGCCAGGAGGAATAACCTTTATGTGTGGATAATTTAAAATTAGAGTTTTGAGCTGAAACTTGCAGCATTTTTTGATACATTACAATTGTTTTCAGCATCTTTGAGCTCTGTGCATGTTGTAAATTAAGCAAAATTCTTCTTCCATAAGTGTAACTGCACAATCTTAACACCTGTCAACAATGGTGGGAATTACTTGCGAAGAAGAATAGAAAAGTACATAGAGTCACAATAAGAAAATAGGATGGTCAGGAGCACAGTTTGCTTTGGGAGGATGGAAGTTCAAAGAAGATTTTATTTGAAGCTGTTTTTTTTTTTTGAGTATATCTGTCCTTTTCAAATACACATGAACAGCTATATTGTAAAGAGCAGAGTTCAGGTGATTAGGTTAAGATTCATCCCTTTCTCCTTTCTTAGACAAAGCCTTGATTAAGTTAGGCTTCTATTGAATGATTACCTGCAATGTTAGTTAATATACCTATATTAACTATATATTAAATATATACCTATATTAATATACCTATATTAACTAACATTCTTGTAGCCACCTCAAGTGGATAGGCTGATTTTTAATATTATTGATTAGAAAGTGGTTCAAAAATGTAGTGGTCTATTTTGGTGGGGTTTTTTTTTGTGTTGATAACATTTGCTTTTCTGGTGTTTATTCATAAAAAGGGGAACTAAGCTATCTATTGGTAATAAAAATGTCCAGCTTTAGAATACTGTTTTAAATTTTTTTCCTTTTAGTTCTGAAAATAGCGTATTAAGTTCAAAAATTTCTGCACTGCCTGAAGATTCAAAGAAAGACACTAGCTGTAAGTACCTCTGCAATACCTTATGTCTTACTACAGTAGAAATTAGATTATCTATGGAAGCAAGATTTTGACATCTGAATATGTTCAATAAATATTATATATGGAAATGCTCAGTAACTATTATTTTTAGTTTTCATAAAATGTTGGCCTCAAATTGTGCCTCACAGTCAAAAAATTCAGCCTGGAGAAGTGAAGGTTCCAGAGTGGCTTTCCAGTACCTGGAGGAGTTACAAGAGAGGGACTTTTTACAAGGGTGTGTAGGGATAGAACAAGAGGTGATATCTTTACCCTGAAGGAAGGCAGGTTTAGATTAGATATGAGGAAGAAATTCTTACTGTGAGAGTGGTGCCCTGCACTGGGGCAGGTTACTCAGAGAAGTTGTGGGTGTCCCATCCCTGTTCTATCTATTTGGCCAGAGTTTGGCATCATTTTGTTATATGATCTCACTCATTTCTGTTGTTTTCACTTTCACATATATTCTTAGGTCTGCTGACCTGCCTAGAAAGGCAGCCAGAAAAGCCTGAGGGTCAGTGTCTAAATGTGCTTAGCAGACAGATGAAAAACACACAGTGAGAAAGTTTCAGAGCCTGCCAGATCCAACCCTAAGATTCTTTCCCAGCCTAATGCTTTTGTGAAAGCAGTGGAAAAAAAAGCCAGTATTGCCAGTATTTAGATTTTGCCTATTCTAGAAGATTTCAGACATAATTGCTCTGAGAGCAAGATTCTTTGTTCAAATAGCAGTAAATTATACTTTTCCTTCTGATGTGAGTAGACTTTTTCTTGGAGGCTGTACCTCCTTAGGGAATTTTTAATGGTGGGAACTCTCTGTTTTCCCCAGTTTTGTTTCAGTGTACAGAATAAGAGCACAGGTAATTAGCAAAATACATTTAAATAATATAGTATGCAGTATTACAGTACATCTACACAACTCTAACTGTAAATAGTGATTATTGATTACGGGTGTGCCTTAAATACTGATTGCTACAGGAGGCTGTATACAGTACCTTTTTTTTTCAAACTCATGCAACTACTTTATTTTACAGCCTGTGCTCTTTTATGTTTACATCCACTTAAATTTATTTTAACAGCTGATCAGTCTGGCCTCCTGCATGAGTTCTTCAGTCCAACAGAAAAACTGTTCTTGAAAGGGAAAGGTTCTGCAACCTTAGATATTCACTTCCTTCCCTTTTATCAGGAAAAGCGTTACTGCACTGTCATTCTGGTTAATGAAAAGGTAAGAATAAAGTGTGTGCTCTGTGTTTATCATGTCAGGTAAGAACCAGGACTTTCGACAATTGTGCATGAATAGGGTAAATGAGAGGAGTGCTGTGAAAAGGGAGGTCCTGATCAAGGGCAACTATTTACTGTCCTTTTACACATAACTAGAATTATATGAAATGCTGCAGGCAACTTTTTACTTTAAAACCACTAAGTAATAAAAAATAATACTGCAGGGAATGTTATTTTGGTGGCTTTTCTAGGCATCTGAACTTCAGAAAAGAAAAGAAATTGAAATAATTTTTCTTGACGTGGGTGCAAGAGTAATGCATAGGCAGGGAATGGATAAAGACTTTACTGTTCTGTACTTCTCCATGTATTCATTCTGTATTTAGGGTATGCTGTCAAAGTAGAATAATAATTTTCCTTGCTGTCTGTTTTTTAACTTTTTCTCTCAATGAGAGTTCCATTCAGGAAAGACTGTACATGAATACTGACTCCAACAACCTTTCAGTCTCTCTTGACTCATGTAGCCTGGATGTTGCCCTATATACTTAATTGAAATTCAATCAAATCACCAAGATCTGATTTTGATCAAATTTCAGAACTGCAAATCTTGCAATCCAGCTTTTTGATGTTCCTGTAATCCTTTATCTCAGTGGTCGCAATCTTATTTCCTTGTGTTTAGTCCATCTTTTCACCTCTTTAACTTGTCTGCTGTGTTTTGTCTCTGGCTGTCAATGTTTTTCAAAACCCTGTTGTTTCTGTAATCTTCTTTTATGTGTAGCTGATCTCAAGGCTTCGATTCTGCTTCTTACTTTGCTAGCAATGCCTCTGTGGTTCAGCTTCCCCTCTGTCCAATTATGTGCCTCTGCCTTTCTCTCTGCCATGTTTTGATGATTTGTAACAATGCATCTAAAACGAAATGACTTTTTCTCCTGCACATTCTCTGCTTCCATATTTTTACTTCTATAGAATATGGAATTTCTGTTAGTGTCTGGTGTTTGTGTGTTTGATGGGATTTTTTATTGCTTAAACATGACTTGACTATGCCACATGGCCAGCTTGATATTTTATCTTGTTCATAAAGGAAAATAAGACTGATATAATGATGCTCAAGTCTGCCTTTCTGACTCTGTCCAGTATTTGAAAATACTGGCTATTTTAAAAGAAAACAAACCATATGACTGGACATCTTAAAGAGTGTACAGTTCTCTTGATTTTCTTGAAAATCAGCTGAGATAGAAGGGGAATTTCTGTTGAATACACATGGAAATAGTGAGCTCACACCATATTGACAGCAGGGAATCACCCACAAAGAATCCCCATGTCAGAGGTTAGCAATCTTTGTGGATGGTTCAGTGGAAAATCAATCCAGTGCTCAGCATCATTCGAAGAGAGAAATTATTAGGGAAGAAATACACATCAACAGCTGTACATACATAAAGGAATTTTAGGTCCATCAGTTTAATTCCATGAAATATCTAGATGCACTCTCTAGACAAGGAAAAACCTGGCCTACTGCTCTCTGGGAGTAAATCTGAGAAGAATCTCCTTTTACCTGTTATTATTTAATACCCTTTAAAGCTCTGCTATTGACGATTTACTTGTTTGTTGTATCTTTATTAGAAGCAGAAATTCACACCCTGGCTGAGAAGAGTAGACTCATGCTACACAAGGAATAGGGCCTG
Organism: Passer montanus; assembly: GCF_014805655.1. NCBI lineage: Eukaryota > Metazoa > Chordata > Aves > Passeriformes > Passeridae > Passer > Passer montanus. Next base: position 29,021 of record NW_024366048.1, read on the forward strand.
AAAGTTAAGTGATGTAGTGAAGAGAAGGGAAATATAGACATGTTAAGGAAAGAGTGTTAATCTAAGAGATGTGGTCAGAGCTGTAGGATGGTCGTAGCTCAGGTGGAAAGGGAAAAGTACATTTCTGACAGCCCCAGTGTTGCCTCCAGTGGTGATGTAGAAATAAATTTAGACACCTGGCTACTTGCCACTGTTCTTAACGAAGGTTTAGTTGACCTTTCCACATCAGGAAGCATTAATGCCTCAGAGAAGCTGCTGTTAAGTCCTGTATGGTAACTTTTTCTGGGTTACCTGGTTCTTCCAGCTTAGCTGAGTAGGTGTGATGCATTTAAAGGCTTCTCAAAGGGCAAAATTTTTAATATGCAGAACTTCAGGTTAGAAAAATTACCTCAATCTACTTAAATGCATAATTTGTGAGGAATTGTATTAAATCTCCCAGGAAAAGATGAAACTGCAAATAGCTAACCGGATTTTAGGTCAGTAGAGTAATGGCACAGGAAGAATTTGGCTTTCTTAAATATTTTGTATATGGCTGCAATATTTGAGTCATACTGTTATCTAACTGACAAAGAAGTTCAGCCACCATGCTGTATGATGATCAAATGACTTTACACAATGAGGAGTCTTGTATCATTCAAATATGGACTTGTGCTGTATATAAAATCTAATAAATAATTTAATTAAGCATTTCTGTGGGTATTTTTTTCCTACCTACCTTTCCTACCCTACAAATAGACCAAAACAGTAGTCAGAGTAGATCTGCTCCTTCATTACAATCAGTGAAGAAAGTATTGAGATTTAAATCACTGTACTTGAATCTGATTGAGAATCCTATCCATCACTGCAGCAGCTATTTATTTGATATATCAGCAAAAGGATACACTGATTTAAGGCTTCTGACCTCAAGGATGTTCCTTATTTTGAAATAGTCTTTATGTTAACTTTCCTAAGGCTTGAAATAACAGCACAAGCCATTTAGCACATTTCTCAATGATTTGTTTTAGCATTTCATTGTTCTTTAAGAAAAATTGAAACAGAAATTTTTCAGTTTTTTAGCATAGATCTTTTCATAGAAGATATTAAATATTGTTAAACATAACTGTGTTGCTTTTTAAAAAATATATCTTTGTTTCCGGGAGGTAATTTAAATGTGAACAACACGGAATTTTTAATGATAATAATTTATTATATCATAGTTTAAGAGTGTCAGTCCAGACTGTTACAGCTAAGTGTCTAGTATAAAAGTAAATTGTTTATTGAAAGAACACTTTGCTATCTGTTGCTTTTACTTACTGTCTTGCTCAGGCAACTACAAACTCCTAGTATTCTTTTGAAACATCAGATAGCAATGGGATTGTATAGAAAGTTCAACAGCTCTTTTATCAACTATTTTCATTAACAGTAAACCCTGCACAATGCTGATGCTGTCCTGTTTGCAGCTGATGGAAAATGGAAATATAAATCATTAAAACCATGGGCATACAAACTAAACTCTTGAAGTTCAGTGAAATATCCATTCTGTTCCAAAGCATCAGGAAAAAAGCTCAGCGGAAAAAAACCAGGATTTGCATTCTGTGGAGATCAAAATCCCAGAATTCTTCAAAGCACAGAGGAAATTGGGGAATTTTGTTCCTTCCTATAAACATATTGATTTCAGCAAGGGCAGGAAAAGTAGCTGATAGCAGAATAGCATCCCAGCAACCAGCACCTTCCTAAAATGAGTTGTGTGTGCTGTGAGCTTGTTAAGGGCCCTTATGGAGCCAAATCACTGTGTCAAACAGGAATAATTCCTGTTTAAATTGGTTCCCAGGAGTGGCTGTTTGTGTGTGAGAATCCAATTTTGCTGGAGGTTTCTTTAATCCTTCTCAAGGAAGATTTGTGTGAGCTCTTGAATCAAGGAAGGGGAAAAAATACCATCAAAGTTGAATAGCTTTCCTTCTGCTGGGTCAGAAATATAATTGTAGTGTTTTCAGCCTTAACATAAATAGCTGATAAAACTACAAATGAAGGCAAAGGGAAAACCAGGGTTTTTTTATGCTATTGAGCAGTATTAAAAGGAAAACATTGTGTTAATTGGCAGATGCACTAAATTATTTAAATAAATTATTTCCTTAATATCTGGAATGAAGAATAAAAGACAGAATATATGTTTTTAGGGCAGAGTTTTACAGAATAAGTTTTATGGAAATAAAGAGCAATAGAATGTTCAAATAATATCAGTTGTTGCAGAGGCATTTAATTCTTTATCTTGCAATCAGTAAAAGCTAAAATTGTCTGAAAAAAACTTGTGGCAAACACAAAGAAATTATCAAAGCAATATATGCAGAATATATGTTAAATCTCTTGCCTAGTTCAGATAGGTGTATGGTACCTAGCTTAGATGTCTTTTTAGTTTGGGCCATTCTGATTGTGGATTTAAATTTGGAGTACTTTCAGTGAGTTTTATTTTCTTCAAAAATACTCTTCTGTCTTTCATTTGCACCCTACTCTTTTAGCCCATCTATAATCCAAACTGTTATTTCTCTACTAGTTAAGTTATCCTTTTCTCTGTGAAAAATGTCTTTCTTTGTTCTAGGTTATGTTTATAGTTACTTTCAAGCTTCTGTTCTGTAGATTTTACATTTTTTAATGCAATAATTAAGATTTACTAACTTTTTTTTAAAGGAGAATTTTTACATGATGCTAACCTGCCTTGACTTCAATTTTTTTTTGATTTCTAGAGAAATGTTTCTGCCTCAAAACTATTGCAAACATTAAAAAAAATTGAAATGATGAAGAGCACTGAAGGTTGCTCATGAACATGTTTAATTTTATGTAACTGTAGTAGATATTTAGTATTCAAAATTTTGCTGTATTTATGGGTCAGGATACCCTTATTCAGTTAAATTATATGCGGAGAAAGAAATCTGATTTTTGAAATTTTTTGACTTTTCAGATTTAATATTATCAATTAAAGTGAGCTTATTATCACATCATGTCTTGAAATAGTAGTTTTCTTATATTTAGGCATAGTTTAAAAAAAACAGTTCTCCTGAATATGTAAATTTTTGCTCAGGTCAGATCTTAGATGTTAGTAGGATATCTTAGCTGTTGTAATACTTTGCAGTCTGTTCTGCATGAATTGCACTCTGAAGTGTGTGGATGTGTGTCCTTGTGTTTCAGATTGGAGAGTTTGTATACCTGATTGAGGGAATAGGTGATTTACCTCTGGCTTCAGAATTGCCTGCCTTGGATAGTCCAAATGTTTTGCGTGCTACCTCAGAAGGTACAGTGAATAGAAGGGAGAAAAGTAAAATAGAGCAAATATTTTTTAAAATATTCTTTTATTTCTATGGATTTTTCTTAAAATTATTAAATATATGTGGTAAAAAAAGAAATAGTTGTTTATAGTGAAGTGTAAAACATACATTATAATGAATATATGCAATATTTCCTCTAATGTATTCCAGTCCATTCCCTTCAGAGCATCAGCTGGTTGTTGGTGATCTTCATCTTGTATTGTTTTTAACATAGTCTACACAAATATTTTTTCATAATTTTTCTTATTTCCTCCTTCTATTTATAGGTTGCTCGCCATATGAACCAGGACAAATCATCTTTATCTAGAATTTTTCTAGCTTTAAAACATGAGTTTTGTGTGCAGTGATGTGATATTCCAATGCTTTTGTCCTTAAACAGTGAGGGATAAACTCCTGTCAGTGCTATTTCAGAAACAGTGTAGGACTTGAAACTTGAAATAATTGACAACTGCTGCTTGAAATAATTTCTGATGGTTTCTTTTAGAGGAGATGAAACATCCTCTAGAGGGGTAAAAGCATGGCTTTGTTGTGTAGGTAGCAGAAAGACTTTGGGTAAACTTTTAATGCTGTCATAATGGTAGTAACACTATAGTCTGGGATATTTTTGTTAGCTAATTTAGTAGCTATTTCTTAGCCCTATTAGCTAAATTTTGGGTTGCATTTCAGTCTGCTATTTCTTACATCCCTATTTTGTTGAAAAATAAGGTATTATAGGTAATAAATGGCATGCACTAGGTTAATAGCATGGAACTAAACTTTGAAGGAATTTTGTATTCTTATTTTCTTTGGAGATTAGAAATTCTAAATACTCTCTGCAGTTCCACCAGCTGCTGATAAATGTGGTGTGTGGTTTTGTTTTACTCTTTCATTTCTTTGGGTTTTTTAACAGATGAAAGCACAGCACAGACAGTTTTATATTTTAAATGTGGACTTGGTCAGACTCTGGAGGAGAATCTGAAGATTCCATTGATCAATGAGTCAAGAGAGAGGGCCCTGGCTCTGGCTGCACAGCAGCAGATGTCAGCTGTTGAGTATGAAAGGAGATTGATGACTGGGACTCTGCAGAGCAGCAGCGTTCGAGTTGCAACTGCCTTGTTGGGGCTGTCCAGGGTACAGGTGAGAAACACAGTTATCTGGTGCTGCAATTAAATTTAGTTGTCCTTGATTTATAGAACTGAAGTGTTTTTATGTTTCAGGTAATAGCGTGAAGTTATATTTTTTTCACACATCTGTAATCTGACAGTTACTGAGCCCAATTCCCCTTCAGACACTGCAATATTTTACATTTTCATTCTGAAGCTACTTTGTCACCCCATGCTTATTATGATGTCCTTCCTTTAAGAAAACTTGACTGCAGTTAAGAAAAGTACTAACAATTTGCTTCTGAAAAATACCTGTTGATTAAAAAAGCTTTCATATTCTATGTAAAAGGTATCTGTATTAGTAGCCTTCATTATGCATATTTTTGTAAGAAATGGATTTTTTTTCTCCCAACATAAAAGGCCTTGAGAATAAATGAAGGAGATTTCTCTTTGTCTTGCAATCAATGCAAAATACTTTTGAAAAGCCACAAGTTTTTCTAATAAGATATAGCTCCCCTCTTATGCATCATTCCAACTTATACATATTTTCCTAAGATTTCATAATCTAGAAACAAAAAGTTCTCCCAAGGTAATGCATTAAACAATCAGTTATTACTTGTGAATAAATTTATAATAGTACTATTGCCAAATAAAGAAGGATTTTCCTCATGAAGAATTCCAGCATAGCCTTCTTAGGATGATGGTCTCACTGTGGGTTTTAATTTCCCTTGTGCCCTGATGGTGCCTGACCTCAGACCAATTGCTGGGCAGCAATGTTATTCCAGCTTTCCAATTAGACAGTTCCCCAAGTAAGAGGAAAAGAATTTTCCCTTGTGATTTGATGCTGATAAATTTATGCCTTTTGTTTGAAAAGTAATAGAAAACAAATAAAATGAGGGAAAATTACAACATAACTCTAATCTCTTGTGCTTTTGGAGTGGGACAACAATTGTAATCATGTAATTTAGACTCAAGTAGTCTCCTTTGGGATTGTGGCTAATCCATGGCTCTGGTAACATTTTATTGAGTTTTTATAATTCAAGTCCCTTAATATCACAGTGACTTAGCAAATACTTGAAAAGTCTAACTGCTCTGTAGTTGTGGATGGGATCAAGACTGAATATGATAGGAACAGTCCTTGCACCTCTAGATATGCTAAAATGCAATGTGAGTTCTAAAACCACATTTATTGTGGAAGACGGGAGGATAATTAGCTTAATTGCCTTATAAAACACCTTATAATGGTGGATACTAGCACTGAATGAATTATCTTGTGAGAAATGAAACTAATGTGCAGAAAGAAGTATTTTATTCCATGTATACAAAGTCTTATACTTGCTTATGACAAATACAGGGGTGGAGTTCTGCTACTGGTATGGAAAAGAGTTTACACATTAAAAAAAATCTCAATATCTACTATGCAGACTGAAATATGAAACATATTCTTAAAAACTTTTTGTGATTAATTCATGCCAACTATTTGTTTAAAGGTGATAACTTAGAAATTCTGGTTGTATTAACTGGAGAAACCTTTTTTGAGGGGGGTTGGTGTTCTGCAGTGAAAATTTGAGCTGAAGTATGGTTTTAGGTGGTCTAAATTTTCCCCTTTCCCCACAAAAAAAAAGCAAAAAAGAAAAAAAAAAAAGCTGATCTACAGCACCTGTGGTTCAGTGAATTATTTAGGCTCACAAAATCCTTTGGGGCAGATGATGTAGGTTAGAGATAAATCCAGAATCTTTGGAAATCTGTTGTTCTCTTTTGGATTTCTGTTCCACCTTTCTACTTGCTTCCTGCAGGTAGGATCATGTCAGACAATAGATGGACAGAAGGGAAAATACCCTTACATTAGTACCACTTGGTCCATTTTTTACCTGTCAAATTGAAGAATAAATAACTAAATAATTGTTTGTTTTCCAGTCTCTCTAAACTGTAAATTTTAGTCATGTTTACTTAAGTCACATAGAAAACAGTAGTAAAGGTGAGCTGTGTTTTTGGAGTCAAACTGGATATGCATAATCAGTAACTAGAGGTGTAATTTGTTTACTCGACCCATCTATACACAGCTAAAATCCTAGGTACTTTTTTACTATGTTTTTACTCTTTTTGTTGCCATAAGGAACAAAGATCTATTTTGATTGTTTTAATTATTAGAATTAGTAACAAATAATGGTTTTAAAAATATTTTTCCCATAAAATTGTGTTCCCTTCTTACCTCCTGAGTATTTCTTTATTTTAATTCCTCCTAAAACAATTTTGAGTAGTACTAAAGAGAATATAGAATAATATAGGAACTCTCAAACACTGTTAAGGTTGGATTTGGTGTTAGAGTGAATAATTAACAAAGGCTATTTTTTGAATAATTAATAATGATGAATAAGAGAAAGCTGAAAAGGGGGTTTTAGGTGAACATAGATAACAAGGGAAGGAAGGGGATATTGGAAAAAAGATAATAGACTGTTTAGACTGAAGTTGCTAAATGTAGTAAATAGAGGAAAGTGAAGAAAAAAGAAATAACAATATGAGAATTCATTTACTTGGGAGCGTGAGGGAGAGGATGCTGTAGTCAGTTTAATGAGACACAAAATAACAGGCCTAGTTTTAGACCCAATTGCTAGATATAGGAGTTTTTCTTCATAGATGCCAATAATCTCCTTGTATAACCAGACATTATGATAGGAAAAGTCCTGTTGTACAAGAATCCCAGAGCTAAAGTTTTAACTTTCTGCTGTGTCCAGGTGTGTCCTCATTGTTAAACTGTTACAAATATTTACTTAGGCCTGTTTTGCTTCCTTTTGAACACGTCTCGTCTGAGTGTGGACACCACATTTGCCATATTCCAGATGTTAGGACATTGTGCATTTCCTTTCTATCTTGCTGTCCATGTGTCTGAGCAACATGGAGTGTTTTTATCTTAGTACACCATAGTGGTGTTGGTGAGGTTGAGTTTTGATCAAGGAAAAATGAATGGAGACCTTGTGCACTTAGGGGCTGTGGCTTCTGCTGTTCAGCTGATGTGGCAAAGTCTCATCCTCCTCCTGTCCAGCTTGGATCTTCAGAGTTTGTGCTCTTCATAGACATCCAGGGATCAAGAAGGATTTTTTTTGTTCTCCTGTATGATTATGGAAATTTGTAAACTCAGTGTAAAGAATCTGCTTTTTAAAAAAACTGGTGTGGGTTTTTTTTTTGAAGGAAAAGTCATGGTGTCCTTGAGCAGAGAATGGAAATAAAAAATTGCATTAGATACATTTGAGTGGCAATGAACTTTTCAGAAAAGGACCTGTGGTCAGATTTCAATTTGCTGAATTTACAAGTGAGACCAATGTCTTCTATATTACATCACTTATCTTTTGATATGGGATTAAGGGAGGTGGCAAACACGATTGATCACAGGGGTTCTGAGAGACCAAGATAATAAATTTCTTTATTCATGAGACACAGTTTTAGAAGTTAATTTCTAGAAGGAAGAAATGGTGCTAAATTAGGATTTGAAGAACAGTAGTGTGCAAGGAAGGAGAGAGGTGCCTCAGAACCCTGTAACAGAATCTACCACCCTTCACACACAGAAAGTGCAGGTGGCACACCTGAGAAAATACCTTGGAAAATCAAAAAGTGCTTGAGACTTTCAAGATCAGGTTTAACTCTTATGCTTTATATACCCTGCATTCATTTTTCAAAAAATTATTCTAAGAAAAGAATTAATCCTGGGAACTGAATGCAAATACTATTAGCTGGTAATAAGACTTCTACACTTGGAATGACATGAACCATCAGGCTGATGAAGTAAAAGTGCTTGGAACCTGTCTTTTTGCAATGGAGAGGCCTTAGATCTGCATTGATCATGAGAGTTAAAAAACATTAAATTTTATTTAACTCTCACTGCCCACAAAAATCTTAAAAATTGCAACATTAATCTGAATTCTGTTGGCATTTTCTCTTGGAAATGTTAACCTATGAGGCAGCAAAGTTTAGTCTTGTATATGGTTGCAGAGTTTTCTTTTTCCACAAGGTCTCTCATTAAAATGTTTTCATCCTTTACTTGTTTACAAGGTGTTCATAAACTATGTAACACTAACCAACTAGGTTTTTTCCTAACCTATATTGAAAAATGAGATAACATGAACAAAGATCTTTAAAAAAAGTCTTTCAGTGAGTTTTTAATAATGAGACATTTCTCCAAGATAATTATAATTCAAATGTGTTCAGTGCTCCAGGAAAGGTCATCTTACAATTATATTGTCAATTAAAATTTAACAAAACTATATAATCATGTTGGATTTTTATTTCAGTGTTGGAAAATAATCTAGTTATGAAAATCATTTGTAGGTATAAATTTATTTGATTATGCAGAAGATCAAGTCAAATTTAAACTCGTAAATGTGCATAATTCTTTTGGTTAGGAACCTCCCATTACAAGTTAGAATGATATTTTTTTTTCCACTGCAAAGTGTTCTGGCATTTCATTCCTATCAGAGAGAAGTGAACTTGCAATTAATATGGCAATTGAATTATTTGTACCTATTGATTTTTTAAATTAATTTTCTGTGGGTTTGAGAGGGAGTAATGTCAGAGTCCAGTCCTGTATGATAGAAATGAATGAATAGTGAGCTCAGTTTTTCAACTCACATAACAATTTTTCCTGTTTCTTCTGTAAATTATATTTGTACAAGGGTGTGAAATACATTAGTACAAGAACTATCTTAAGAATTTGGTTTGATGTGAATTTTTTAGTCACATACATCTGTCCAGTTGCTCTTCATAGAACAAGAATTTTGAATAATTATCTGTTTCTATATTTATTGTGCCAAAACCCCTAAATCAACAGCTAAATCTTAACAGGTTCCCAAAGTCCATATATACTTTTTGTTTAACACTGTATTAACACTATGGAAGGGTAGAGTAATGATCAAAATAAAGCAATATCAGAGTGTGGATCTGCTTTCTAAAACCAGCAAGGGAATATGGGATTTGTACTAAAACAGGGGGGAAAAAAGCAAACAAAAAAACCCCACCATCAACGCAATGCAGAACCCAAGTCTAGTTGGTTTAAACAGTAATTTGACCATCTTGCACCTAATGGTGATCTTTAAGAACAATTGCTTTTCCTTTTAAATTGAATTTTTGAATTCCCTCAATGGATTTGCATTCTTACTAAACACAAATCTGCATTTGCCTACTGAAATATGTACTTTGATACCTGCAGTCCTGGCAGTATTTTACAGCAAAAGACTTTAATAATAAACCAGTTTTCTTAGCAAAACATGAATATTGTCATATTTATCTCTGCCTAGATTTGCTTCAAGATAATTCACAGCAGTCATTAGTTCAAAGCCTTGTCTGTAAAAAAGGCATGCTCGGTTTAAAATTTGTTCAGCTTACAATTACTCTTGAGCATTGCAATTATTGTGTGTTATTGGATTGAAAATGGCAATTTTGAGCAAGTAGTGTATTAAATCATTGCAGTATTTTTATAATGTTATCCTACAGGAGTCAAATTAAGTTCATTAAGAGGTTCAAATGCCTATATTGAGCTTGCCTTAATATACTGTGCTAATCCTTTGCTAATAAGTTTCATGCTGTTGATTAGCAATGCTTTTTACCAAGAGGAGGAGCTAACTTGTCTCTAGAATTCGTTCTAAATATCCATATTTCTAAAATACATTTTCAACATTAAAATATCAGCTAATAGTTTTCCCTTGCCAAAAAAACAAAATAAAACAAAAATTTTCTTTTTTATGCTTCTTATTACTCAGAAACTTTATGAAGTAGGAGAAGAAGCATCTTAGTATCACTGATACAAAATATTTTTCTTTTTATGTTTTTTTTTCTCCTTTCTTGCCTTTCCTGCATATGCATGAAGGCTAGCAGAGATTATTTCTGGGTAGGCTATGGATTTACTGTAAATTTCAAAATGCATTATTCTTAAACAAAATTTTCAGTTCCATGATGTCTAAAAATATTTACAAGTCAATTTTTATTTGGAAGGATCACTCAAAATTGCTATGTAAGTTTCTTAATTACCAGTTCAGTTTTAGAATTAAGCCTGTACATTTTTGCATTTCTCAACCTGAAAATTTTATGTGATTGCTGAGCTGTATACATGATTGCTTCACTTGCAGAGACGTGCACTTCTGAAGCCTCGCAGGCACCCCTCCGAGCTGAAGTATGTGAATTACAATGTAGAAGTGAGCATAAAAAACCTCTTCAAAGTTCCTAAAAAGTTCTCTATTCCAGTGTTATCTTCAGCCAGAGTTAATTTGGACCCTTCATCAGACAAATGCCCTACATCTCAGCAAACAGGTAATGGTCTTAAAGGTGATGAATTTGACTGTATTCTTTTGCTGAGATAATATTTTTTAAGGTTTTCCTGAGTAGATCCAGAAAATGATCTTTCTTTCCTTTCCACTATTGATCAAATTTGCCTTTCTTGTCACTACCCAAGTTCTAAATATTAGCTCAAACCAATGCTTTCCACCTGCCATTGGTTTATTGGTTTTCTCAAAGGCACATAAGCACAGGCGACTTGCTCTAAAAGACAAATTAATTTGCTCTGTTTATCTGACAAATCCTGACTTTGTGCTCCCTTCCCATTGCTCCCTTCCACTTCATATCCAGCACTTATCTGTGTTCAAATTGTGCCACTCATATCACATCTCTTTTCTTGTTTGCCTTCAGTCAGCCAGAGGGAGATTTCAGTTAATGGTGAATGAACAGGTTTGCATTACCTTTCAGAGTGATCTTGCCATCTTTGGTCAGTCTGTTGTCTCTAATTTTTCTAGTATCTTAAATTTCATACAGAAATCTTGTTGATTTTTAAAAAATGCTTTATTTAAACCTATAAAACACTCCAGGTCGCATTTCTTTAAAAAACTCACAAGCAACTTGAGCCATTAAGAGAGCTGGAGTCTGGAGAAAAGGAGTCTCAGGGGGAACTTCCTGCAAAATTGTAGAAACTTGAATTATACACAGTCCATATCTATTTTTGTTTCATCAGTTCTTAATCAATGGAGTCCTTCTGTATATTTTTGCAGTTCACTTCTCCAAGTGTCACTGGAATCAGCTGTGCTTTCATGGTCTTTGTTTTGACACTCAATATCTTGGGGTTTTTTTATTCTATTCTGGAATAATAAAAAGAATCTCATTTTTTTTCTGAGGAGTCTTTATTACAGATACTTTAACTGAAATAGAATTTAACTGCTATAAAATATTTTAGGGTGTGTTTTTAGGAAGATGGCAGCAATAGTTATGGCAGCATTAGAAGCGAGATTGGTGAGGGACTACAGGATGAGCAGTCAGTAGAAGTTGTAGAATAGATATGAGACTGAAGGCTGGAACATGTCATGTGTGGCAGGATATTTAAATCCTAGCTGAAACTCTTTCATTGTCAAGTTAACAATGTGTTTGTGTCATAATTACTGCAGAGGTGAACTAAAAATAGTTAATGGCTTTGTTGAGTGTTTTAGGAAATTCTTTGGATTACACTGTAGAAGAGCAGAATAACAGCTGGGGGAAAGAGAGTCAACTCTGCACACACAGATCTGATGTCCTGACAGGATCTCCATCATGGTCTCACAACAAAAGTTCTTAACTGACCAGTTGAGAGATCACTGTTGCTTAGCAACTGCTCAAATTATTTTAAAAGTTGAAATGTGAACAAAAAATGTTGAAATATATCTGAAAAATGTAGAATATTAATTCCATTGTATTAACTACAAGAATATAGTGAATAAACAACATTATAGTCAAGAATGTAGTAAATGAATGACATTACAGTAAGGAAGTAGTTATTTTTCTCTTAGTTCATGCTGCTTCTTTATTCATCAAAGGATATTAAACAAATACTTGAAAGAGGAGAGTAATCAATGTAAAGAAATTTGATCATATGGCAGTGTATACAATCTTTTTGATATATATTTTTTCTTTCTAGGATGGGTAATTGTTACATGAGGAAGTAGAAATGATGATGCAGAAAAATAAATGGGGCTTTTGTAGTGAATTCAGAGAGGTGGTGAGGTAAAGAACATCCAGAAAGGGAAGCTGAGATAACCAGCTGAATATCATGAAAACAAATATGTGCTCAGTCAGAAGACAGTGCCAGCTGATTCAGTGTACTTATTGCACTAATGAGGAGACACAGGAGGATTTACAGACTCTTAGAAAGCATAATATTGTGACAGAAGTCCCCAGATGGTGGTCCTGGGCAAACCATTGGTCTCATGTGAAAATTTTGACATTATTGTTTGAGAAAGCAGTAATATTTTAGCCATGGTGGTGGCTTTCCTCAAGGTGGGAGTAGCTGGTTCTCTGAAAAAAATGACAGTGTTGTAATTATGAAGAAAAACAAAGGTGGAAGCAAGCTGACTAAAATCAATCTTTGGATCAGAATTTCTCAGACTGCAGTAGCAGGAAGTGTGCAACCAGTGTTTTAAGAACTCTGCCAACAGGGAATTAGAAGGTAAAAAAATCAATGCCACTCAAAACATTTTCTTGTAAAATGGATCTTGTTAAATGACCTTATTACATTTTTGGCACTATTTACAGATCAAATAGGTAAAAAGAGTACAATATGCTTACCTTAAAGTGTGATATCTTGCTCAAAACCCATATTGCATAGATCTAAAATAATACATTTCCAAGATTGAAAACCTTTAGCAAATGTTTATACATCATTGGAGAGTCATCAGAAAGGGAGTCCTTAGGAACCAGTAGTTATTGCTCAATGTTAACTACATTTCACTAATTGGGAAGATTACACAAAGCGTTTGTTGTGACACAGATTTTGTGAAAGAAGCTAGTTGGAACTCTTAGATAGTTATAAGCTATGAATTTTAGTGCAAGCAAATATGTAATTATATATTGGAACAGAGTCTGCACGCTAAACCACCATGGTTTAACCACACCGTGGTGGTTGTTCACCTTTGTCTCAAATGGGATCTTTCTGAGCTTTAGTTTCCCTCTATCATCAGAAATAACCTGGGAAATAATTCAATTTCCATATATAGCTCAGGAGAAAGTTAATTGACAGTAAAACTGCAATGCTTTAAAAACCAAAGAATGGTAGATTGAACATTCAGAAAGTCATCTTAGGCATAATTGAAATATATTGCAACATTGAAGTATGTTGCCTTTTTCTTAGAGGGATGCTGTGAAAGAATGAAAAGGATAAAATGTCAAGTAGGATTAAAATAATGGCTCCAAATTTTAGCAACAGAGAAGTAGCATGCAAAACCAACCAAACAAGTTCCTTCTAAAGGTGAAAGCACAAGAAATTTTGAATAGATTGGTTTTAAGGCTCAGAATTGTAACTTGAGTTGTAGCTTTACTTCCCAGTGTCACTGACTTTGTAATGCATATGTTTATAATCTCTATAATTATTTAAGATTTTCTGCCATGCAGTCTTATTTTACAAAACTGTGTAAATGAGTATGCTCTTCCTGCAGGTAAGGACCATGTTTGGTAACTCAGAGCTATTACATTATCTCTGAATATCTTTTACAAGCATTTTTTCTGCTGTATACTTGGTGGTTCTGTCCAGCAGCACAACAGCCTCTGTAGTTAGGAAAGAAGGAATTAGCTGTGAGTTTTTGAGCAGAACTGTGAAAACCAGTGCAAAAGTCAGTGCTATTTGTCTTTTCAGCAGTTAATCAGCTAAAAATCAGCTTTGACTAAGTTTTAACTAAGCAGAACAACTTCTTAGGCAATTGAGTTTCTTTGAACAACACGGTTTTTATGCTAGATAATGTTACTTATCAAAGATGAAATAACATAGGTAGAAAGGAGAGAAGGAGTTTGTTTTGCAGCGATGTCTCCCAAAATGTTTGAGAAATCTGCAAAGCAGCAGAGTACCTATCTCACAGTGTGAGCTAAAGCTGTCAGCCTTACTTCCCACTCTGTGTTTTTCTGACACAAGCTCCATTGTTCTTTCATCAAAGGATTTTTTGTAAAATTTTGAAAAACAAGGGTCCTTGAATGCATAACTTAAAAAATACAGTACAGGTATGGAAAAGTACTGTTATTATATTATGAAGGAGAACATAATACTGGAACAGCACATCCAGCTCTTGTTCTGCACTTTAGACAAAAGGTTGCAAATGAGGAAGGATTCAGCCAAGTTCTATAGTAATTTTCAAGGTCTTGAAAGATTGAATACCTTGATGACTCCATGATCTCTGAGGGAAAGAGGTTCCTTTCAGGTTACCTGTAATTATTTAGAAAGGGAAAATATGTCTGACTGTGAAGACTGTTAAGTGCTCTATGCAGAAAGTAGAGCACTTTCTACATAAGACAGAGATTTGTAATGAAACATTTTATGGTTCTTGTAAAAATACGTGAAGAAGAAATTTATCAAATATAAAAAAATTCAAGAGAAACAAAATTCTTTCTATCACTCAAACTTTTAAAAAAGAAAGTGGAAGCTTTCCTAACATACACACTTTAATTCCATTTGTCAGGCTAGGGCTTAATATAAGAATTATTTGGTGAAATTCTAACGGTAAGAGAAACATCCAATAACATGTGTTTTGGTATTAAATATAGATTTATCCCAGAATTAGGAAATTCTGGATTGTTCTGGAACAGGCTATGCCTTTATACATTGTAACATGACACTGACAATTGCTTTGAGTAATGGAAACATAAAAGTTCCTGAGACACAGCACCTCACAGGGCTGCCTGTGACAGTTCATCAATACTAAAGCATCCGAGTACTTCATAAGGAGGGCTTCCTGTTAATTTGGTTTTCTTTTTTCAGACTTTTTTTTTTATTTACAATCTTCTGACTTGAAATTACTTTAGATTACCACTTGTGCTATTAGCAGGAAACCTGATAGCAATACCCTTGGACTAGACACTTTTTTAAAGGAAAGAAAATATATGGGAGTAAATGGTTGATAGCAGTTGCTGTTCTAAGCATTGCAGCAGCACACATCAGAACCAGCATATCAATACCTTATTTTATACCTTTTAATAATAACCAAATCCAAACATGGCATGATAAATAAACAAATATATTCCATCAGTAATGATAGATTTGTGCGGTTCTGTATGGTAATGGTAGATTTTAATTTTCAAATGGATATGCACCTAAGCAAGTGTGTCCTGATAAGCAATTTCTGTATTTTATTAGCATGTGCATTATTGAAATTTTCTAAGGCAAGCATGCACTGGGAATGCTTTTTGTAATTCCATATGGTTTAGGGTTTTTCTATGTTTATAAAAATAAATATGGAAAACCTAGGCATGAATATGAAACTAAAACCTTTTTTCTGATGGCTGGGTGGTACTATTTCACATCAAAATTGTCCATATAAATAAGTAAAGCTTACAACTACTTTTCAATGAAAAATGTTGCTCCACCTTGCTATATAATTTAGATTCAGTATCACAAGCTAATATTAGAGTTCTGCTGCCTCTTCCTACAGGATTTGATAATGTTGGCTCCCTGCTGTTACACTTACAAAGAATATCCAAGAAGAGTTCTCCTGTTTTTCTTTCCCCCCCCCGCCTTTCTACCCAGTGAACGATGAAAAATCTTTCTCTACAGAACTATCAGTTATTGTTAGATATTTTCTACTTTCTCAATAATTGTTCCTGCAGTTAATTTATTCAGATTGTTCTGGCTTCTTTGTGGTTTCTGGTAAAGCTACTAGTGACTTACTTTTTTCTTTTTTTTTTTTTTAAAGAAAACCTTTCTTCAGAGAAATCTAGATTGCAAAAAGAAAGGCGCTGCACCACAGAAATCTCTAGCTAGCTCTTATTATATCTTTTCACTATAAGTCTTCATTACTAATTAGGCATTAACTTTCCATTTTGCAGTAATGGTATAAAAGACTTGGTTTTTATCCTCTCTCCATGTAATCTTTTCTTATGCATTCAGTGCAGTCTTTGCAGCAAAAACTTTCAAAACTTTTAAGCACTCAATAAGAGATACAAAAGAGTAGCTGCTTTTTGAAGACTACGATGTTGAGTGATGTTCTAATTCAGATTAGCTCATTTGAAGACCTAATATAAAAGCAGAAGTCAGAAGAGTCTGGATTCTTAATTATGGTTGCTTATTTAGCCTTCTAGGAATCCATACCTGCAAAGTCAGTCTTGAAGTTAATTTAACCAGTTGTTTGTGAGACATGCATAGTGTTAGAGACTGAGATAAGTTCAGTGAGAAATTTAGCTTTGAAATTCTGAATAGATAGACTCACCATTGCTGAACAAAAGCTAATATAATGTCCAATATGACAACAGATTGTGGTGTGGAAGAGTAACATTTCTATTTTTACTCATTTCATCCTCCCAGAATTTGTAATAAGGCTAAATAGTGATTACTAAGGGCGATTATTACTACCTTACAGAATATATTTTTTCTTACATTTTAATGTCAAAACAACTGTCATTACTTTTCTTTGAAAGGTACTGTTTGTAGGCTAATGCAGTTAGAGGATTTAATTTGAATTCAGGCACATCTAAAATGATGACGTATACGATTTTTAAGAACCAGAGGACACGAACTTTGTTAGTTCTGGTGATCAGGTTGTATTTTTCATTAAATAAATGGCACAAAAGGCCAGGCAGTTGCCAGAGGACATGACCAGTGCCTATGTGCTGTGATTTAGGTCTCCAAAAATATGTGGTGAAACTGAACACAGATTGAAAGTTTGTTTTTGCAAATACCTCTGTTTTGACAACTGTCTCATAACAAAACCCAATATGATCAAGTGAATGTTTCCTGTAGGCATTTTTCAGACATAAATCTAGAAAATAAAACTGTCAGCTTATTTCGCATGGAATGCTTCCTGTGAAAGAATAAAAATCCTGAGTAGAATGAAAACTGTAGCAAACCCCTGTATTGCTCTGCCTGACTTTCCACTGTTGAAGAAATGTTTCCAGCCTCATTCTTTTTGATGGATGCAGGCTCTGCTTCCTGCTACATGGGAATTAAATAAATTATGCTCATGGCTTGCTGTTGACACTCTTTTCTCAGAAATTGTTAGGTAAGCCAGTTGTGGCCCCATGGATTATGTTCATTAAATAATTTAATATATCCCTAAATTAATCTTTGTTGAATGTCCAATGAGACTGGGAGAACAAAACATGCTAAATTGAGATATTTTTAAGTCCAGTTTACTTTATGGTATTTAAAAAACATTTTGAAGTGATAAAAACCTATAATTTGAAGACAAATGATTTCTGTAGTTATTTTGATTTGGAGGAGCCATGTATCACTGGAGAACATATTTATCATGTTGAATAAATGTAACTAATTTACTTGCTTTCGTTTTGATTCATTGTAATTGAGCATAGTATTTAAGTTATTCAACTGACCTATTCTAAAATATATTTTCTAAATGCGTAAGAAACCATTTTTTTACTAATGTCATACTAAACATTGTAATTACGCAATGCACTTTTTAATATTTTTCTTTTAAAATTTTTCTATAGGAAGCATTTCTGTCTGAAAGTGTGTCTTTCAAATATGGGTCCAACTCAGGCAAAAATAACTTTAGTTATTAGGCTTATTTTAAAACTTTATTTAATTACTAATTATTGGTAATTAAAATTTCCACGTAGTGCAAGAAAGTAAAACTCATGCAGAAATACATTGGATCTTTCTGTACACTGTATTATCTTCAAGTACAACAGAACCTTGTCTCTGATTTATCATAGTTTTCCAGCTTTAGGCATTGGTTTCTAACCTTGGAAAACAGTGAAGAGAATCAGTGTTTGTCACATGTAAAACTACAGTTTTTACAGCTGCAGTCTTCATGTGGTTTTTCAGGTTTCTTTGAGACTCTGGGACTGGGAAACTCTTTGTGGCCATCACTGGAGTTCCTCATGTACCTTCTTTTTTCCTTGGGAATGTATCCTACAAGGGCTAATTAAAATCCTGTGGAAGAGTCTGATCTTTTCTGTAAGCAAGCACAGAGGAGGAAATCTTTTCAGCACTTGTTAGACCTGGCTCTGTGCAGATGGACAGCTTTGCATTTGTATTCCTTCTTCCTTGCTCTGGAGATTACAGTGGAGAATTTTCCCTGTGTGCTGCAGATTGGGAAAATGGGACTTTGCATGAATCTGTTTCAGCTTAGACACCCCTGTCAGTTTTTGAAACTCAGACTTTCAATCCAAAATGTGACATAGAAAAAGGTCTAATGAGTTGTCATGAGGACTACTACATTTAACACAATTTCAGTAATGGTTGGGATACTCACCAAATATACTGTACTATCACTGATATTTCTGATGGTAGCTGTTGAAAAATGTGTAGTAGCTTGTATAGTTTTTAAAATATTTACAGAAATTCATATATGTTAAATTCTTCTACTAGATTTAAGAGATATTTTAAAATATCTTTATCTGTGGACTACTAAAACTAATAGAAAATATTGTTTGCATACTTCAATATACCCTTTTTAGGAAACTAACTAAAAGGGCAACACTCCTAAAATTCTGGTGTTTCTTGGAAATTTTTGCATGTACTGCTGGGAAGACTCTCCTACAGTTTATTGGAAATCTCTTCAGATTCTGCTTGTGAGTTCAATGTTCCTGAAAAGCTTTACAACAGCACATTTTTTTGTTTTGTTTTGGTTTTTTAGATGGAAATGACACAGTTGAGTTTCCTATAAAATTCACTCCTGAGAAAGCTGGTTGCTACCACTGTCAGATTGTTCTGAAGTCATCTTGGGATATTCGTGTCTATGAGATTGAGTGTGTGGTGAATGCAGACCAGGCTGATGCACAACTCGAATTTCTGACTCCAGCTTACCAGACAGTGACTCAGGAAATTCCAATTGTAAGTTCACTCCTCTACTGCAAACTAAACTGAGATTCAGGATTTTGAAAAAGTGGATTTCAGATCAATACTGTTACAATTTACAGTCCTGAAATGCAGAAATGCATACTAACTTGAGGATTATTTCTCAAAGTCCATGTCGTAGATATTGTAAAACCTGTTGGGAAAAATAATTTACTTCAAGTTAATTATTAGTTTGATGTGCTGAATTTTGATGTTTTCTCAAAGTTTTTAGTCTGTTATTTAATAATGTTATCACAATGAAAGTGAAAAAAGTAGTTATTTAATCTAGGGAATAAATACACATTTATACAAATATTTCTGAAGGGAAAAAAAGGAGACATGCTGGGGAATAAAACAGAAGAACTAGATTACATACAGTTTAAGAAACATGGTAAGCATAGCCAGTATATCATGTATAGATTTATCATATCTTCTTTGTGTATCATACCTTCTTTGTGAAACCCTTGGCACATGAGAAATAAGGTCAGAGAGAGAAGATGGGTGCAATATCATCTCTCTCAGAAAATTATTAGTCAAATTTTAGAGAACTTTAAAATAAAACAAAAAAATGCCTCCAAAATTATAGAGAAAGAAATTAAGCTACAATAGAGGAATAAAGATTCTTTAAGAGATAGAACCAGTAAAAGATTTCCTGAGATCTGAACTACAGTTTGGTCTACGTCCTTTTGATTGTAGAGCCATTAAGGAATACTAGTGAGCTAATTTATAGAGAAATTATTCTGAGATTTTGTAGTCAAAAGAATGTGTGCAGATTCAAACAAGAAGACTGAATATCTGGGGAAAGACCATGCTGTATGCCCTGTCAAATATTGAGAGTATACAAGAAACTAGTTCATCAGAAAAAAATTAAAGGAAACCATATTACAGTGGTATCTCTTCTTGCACACGAATTTTAAGATATTAATAATTTATGTATTAAACATTGATTCTTTGAATGTTATATTAGCCTAAAAATAACTGATACATAACACAAAAAGGTAAAAGGATTTTCTGCCTTGTTTAAATCGACATTTTCTAAGCAGATTTGTTTTATTCTTCTGCTCTTTTCTGGATTTATGGAAATGGATTTATTTTTCACTTTACATTTCTATATACACTCTTTCTAGTTGGAGTTTCTCCATCTGCCAGAACATTTCCCATATTTTTATATTTTTTTTAGCAGTATTGTATTTGTCATTGAAATTTTATTAAGTATTCAGTGGGGAAAGATATGTTCATTGTGGAACTGAAGATGGAGTTATTCAATCTACTAAAATTAGTTTCTTGAACCAAATATTTAGTGTTCAAAGCACTTTTTACAGACACAAGCAAACTAACAGTCATAATATGTGTTAGGTGGAACACTTTATAAATGGAGCAGATTAAATGGTCAGCTGGTTTGCTTAAAGCCACACAGTGAATTAGAGACAGAAACAGAATAAGAACCCAGCTGAATCTGAGATCTGTGATTAGTTTCTTTTGGAGTTTCCGTGATTTTCTCAAGCATGATTTGAATGTAACTGTTCCATCCCTGCCTTTCAGACTCTCCAGGTATAGGTCCAATACAAATATTAGGTACCTTGTGTTGAATCACCTACAATCCTGTAAGGAAATTCTGACTCCCTTAGCATTAATTGTGTTTAAATTAATTCACTTGACAGGCTTTGGATGAGATTTTACATTAAGCAGAGATTCTGTAGGAGTTAGATGATTTATTAATTAAAGCCATTAATGAAGAAGTATAAGGGAATAGAATTTAACAAATATTTTATTTTGATTTTCTAATGTTTATGGTTGTGCTTAATATCTTTCTTTAGAAGACACTTTCAGACACATTCCTGCAGTTAGAATGACTTGTTACAAAAGAATTTCATGACCATGTTTGTCAACTACATTTCTTCAGATGACAAATTTTTGTGTTGGAAATTAGGAAGAAATATTTGTTTTACATATTGATGTAATCATCACTACTGTGGATAAAGGAAACATCTGATACTAATTATAATAGAAATCACTGAAAATAAAACAACTTAAGCACCCAAATTTCCATGGCCCTCCTCTAGAACCTAGACCAATTGTGATGACTTTTTTCTTCTATCCCAAGTTTTAAAATGTTAATTTAGCAGGGAGTGATGACCTGCCAATTTTACACCTGGGCAGCTGGTTTTCAAAAGGATAAAGCTTTTCCTGATATTGTGGAGATAAAACAGCATGATAATAAAATATCCCTTTGGCTGTCTTTTTTTCCCTTTCATTTTATCCTTGGCACAAGGACATCATACTTTTGTCTTTTGTGCTTTCTACTAGAGATGATGCCATTGTTATTACAGAATTGGAGACATGGTGATACAAGTTTTTGGTAAAACTGAGGCACTACACAAACCTCAGCATTCCATGCAGGCATATGTGCCGAATTATTCGGGAATTTAACAGCTAACACAGAAGCATTAATCAAAGATATTGATCAAACCTTAGATATATGGTACTGCAGATGTGGGTAGCTCTGGGTTAGCTCTGATGAGCACAGGTTCTTTGTTCCTGAGACTTTCATAGACAGAAACAGACTGGAGTATCATCTCTTTTCCCTGAAATCCATTCTTTATCTCTGATGTTTGTATACAATTTTCCATGGATGAAGACCATTATAGGTCAAAAGATTACCTCCTTTTTCATAGATCAGATGAGATTAATCTTCTCTAATTGACAGGACATGAATTAGCTCATGAGTGACAATTTATTTTATCTTTCAGATGAGTGTTAATATTTCTTTTTTCCAGACTGAATGTTTGGTCATCTGGTTCTTTCAAATAGTAGGAGGCTGAATAGATTTATTTTAGTTTTACTACTTTTAGGCAGCCTCTAAGCATGTATTATGAAATACCACACTTTTTACCATAACCAAGCAGTCTTGTGATACATCTGGGTGCAAGATAAACGTTTCTTAAATAGGCTCAGGCTCATATTGCTCAGGATAGGCATTCTTTAAAGTACTTTAGTCTCTTGAAAGACCAGATTCTGAGAACACAGGACTGTAAATCTCTTTAGGAGATGGAATTCTCAATTCATAAGACTGATCTTGTAACATTGCAGTGGCCAAATGAAGCAATATATACCAGCACACCACTTCAGCACTTAAAAGGGGTGCACCAAGATTTTTTACAGATGGTATAGGAACAGAATTTTGCCAAGCATTAAACAGCATCATAAAGATACTTGTAAATGTTTATAATGATACTTCCAAATTCCATCTTGACCATTTGCTAGATCATGCTCATGTTTTCTAATGAGTATTCCTGCTGACAGTATTGCTGCTGAAAGTAAGGGTTCTGTCTCTCTGGCTGCCAGGAATAACAGATTTATTATTAGCTTATTTCATTTTTTAGATACACTGCCCTTATTCTTCCCAAAGGCACTCTGAGCCAGTACTTGGAGCAAATGAGTACTGTCCTCTGATGCAGTGATAGCTGCAAGTAAAAGCTGAAATGCACACTAAAAATTTTAAATGCATAATCTAATTTGCAACTTTGATTTGCATCTTTCAGACTAACATATCCGATAAGGACTGGAGGTTTGAAGCAGTTTTGGAAGGACAGTGTTTTCATGGCCCTGCTGTAATAAATGTGCCTGTAGGTGGAACAGTTCCGTATCCACTCACATTCAAGCCCCTTGCTGAGAGTGTAATAAAGGTAAGAGAGAAATGAGTTTCAACATTTGAAAAGGATGCTTTCACCAATACAATTATCACCAGTATCCAAATTATGTAAGCAGTTAGACAGTTGTTAATATTAAAACATCTGCTTGAGAGAAAGAAAGGGTAGGATTTACTACTATCTGAAGTAAAAACACAAATGAACTAATTTTGTAAAGCTTAAGAATAGTTACGATAGATTTCCTCGCCACTTATTTTGATGTCTTCCTTATTTAATTTTCTCTTATATTCTTCAATTCCATTAGTTTATATGAAATATTTCAATCCTACATTTAGTCTGTAAAAATTCTGAACTTTTATCACAAAAATATATGTTGCTATTCTGAATTCAAATGCTTATATTAAATCCTATTTCATTACCTAAATAATTAGGTAGTATTTCTCATTGCATGCCTACATCACAAATTAATTTATGTGATAAGTACTTTATTTACAAGTTAACCTACATTTTACAGCTGCTTTTGCCATCAGAGTAATCACTATTCCAAATTCTAAAATGATGAGCAGAGCAAAGGCTGTAACACCTTTAGCAAGAAGCTGTATTTGTGGCTTTGTCTGTGTCCCAGCTGAGGGATTTTGACTGCAAGTTGCTGTTGAAGTATGTGAACTGCCAAAGATGAAAAAATAATGTTCTTTGAAGCATGAGTAACCCTTCTACATGTGTTACCAACCAAATATAATGCAGTTTAGGCATCCAGTATTGTAAAATTATTAAAAGCCAAAAGCCTTGAATCCTTCGACAAATGATTATGGGGAACATTTTAGCTGAATCACAAAATCATCCAGGTTGGAAGAGATCTCTGAGATTATCTAGTCCAGGTGTCAACCCAACACCACCATGGTTACCCCTAAACCATGTCCCAAGTGCCACATCCAGATGGCTTTTGAGATGGTGACTCCACCACTTTCCCTGGGAATTTATTCCAATGCCTAACCACTCTTTCAGTAGAGAGTTCTTTTTAATGTTTAATCTGAACCTCCCCTGGCGCAGCTTAAGGCCATTTCCTTTCAACCTTTCACTTGAGACATAGAGAAGAGACCCATCCCTGCCTCACTAGAACCTCCTTTCAGGTGCTTGTATAGAGCAAAGCAGTTCCCTTGGGTCTCCATTTCTCCAGGCTGAACCCTGTGCTCACAGGACAGGTGGAAACACTCAATGAGCAAAGGTAAATATTAGATGAGAGACAAGAGGCATGAGATAATATGTTCTTGGAGATGTTTGTTTTACAAGGAGAAGCCAAGAAGTAGAAAACCGAGAAATATGAAAACTTTATGTTGTTGAATTTTATGGTTTAGAAAAAGTTAAAATCAAAGGTTTTATTTCTCTGGTTTGCTTCTCTGTTTAGCAATGGGTTTATTAAAGAACTAAGAAAGTCAATAGCCCTTTCTTGTAAGCACTCTGAGTCACCTAGATTTGAGATAAATAAACTAAAGCAGTTGCTTTGGCAGCCAAAGGGGACTTGGACAATAATGAAACAACTTCTTTTTTCTCCTTTCTGTGTCATAGGGAAGGCTTATTCTGAGAAATGTTACAGCTGGAACTCAGAACATCTTTAGTCTTAAGGGAATTGGGAAGAAACCTCTGCCTCAGGATTGCATTTTGATAGACTGCGAAGTAGGAAAGATGGCTCATAAAGTCTTATGGGTGCACAATTATACCAAGAAGAAGGTAAAATACAAGGTAATTTTTTGCAATAATGTGACAAATATTTTTCTGACAAGGACTGATACATTATGTATTACAGTAGCCACAATTGCTGTAATTTCAGATAAACTAATAAAATTCATGTATCCATGAGAAAATGTTTTATAGTTCATAGTATATGGATATGTTTATAGACAGGAAATCTGTGAGATTATGTATGATTTTACTTTATGCTTGATGGAAAAAAATATTTCTTTGTGTTTTAGTCTGGTTTCTGAGAGAACAACACTTCTACAATTGCTCTCCGTTCATTTGCTAATCTTTCCTTCTCCAACAATTTGAAACCTGTGGCCAAGTCCATCAGTTTTTAAATCAGAGACGGGGCCTGAGAATTACTAGTCTCCTAAAATCTTCATAAAATATTGAATACTACACAAAAAGGACAAAAATTATTATCCTCCTAAGGAAGGGATTGCAGCATGAGCCCACTATACATGAATATCTCATGGCCCAGTGGCCTGGCCCAGTTACTGTCTATTGCCCAGCTGTTGTTTCAGCAATGTTGGAGGAAGTTGGGAATGCTTTGTGTGTTTGTTGATAGAAGAGAAAATTCAAAGGTAATCGGTGAATTTGTTGGAAGGCAATGGGTCACTGAGGAGGTTAATAAAAACTCTTAAGAAATACAGTTTATTGATTTCTTTGCTCAAGAACATATTTTTACCATTAAATATAATAATTATTTTTCATACTTGCCATTAGCTATTTTTTATACCTCTATTTACACAAACACATTTTCCTATTTGAAACCACTGTTGTAATACTGAAATAGCATAATTTTTCTTCTATTTATCTTGTCTGCATGTTTAATTTGGAAGTGATAAAACTATTTCTGTAGCATTCCTCACCTTCTGCACCTATGTATTGGATCCCATGCCCTATGCCAGCAGAGACAGAAGGTACATTAGGGTAATGAAGATTAAATTCTTCTTTTCCTCTCAGCTGCAGAGAATTTCCTGAGCAGGAACATCTTGGACCTTGCTCATGAAAATCCATATTTGTGACTCTTATCATGGCATTTAAATCTAGAGTAGGTAGCATCCAGATATTATGGCCATACAGTGTTTGCCAGCATGGCTCTATCTATCAAAGCAATGGCAAACAATTGCCATCATCTGTACATTATATATATATATATATATATATTTATTTTTTTTTTCTTTCATGGAAGGGTTGAAAATGGGACAATGTACATGCTAGAAGATAAAATGTGTGTCTAGCTGTGTAGTGTGGACTTGCAAAATGAGTGATTTTGCTCTCTGCCTTGGTACCTATAGGTCCAACTGCTGCTTTATTCAGATTGGAAGGTAATGGTAGTAAGTGATTTGACCATAAGATATAAAGAGAGATCATGTATATACCAGCAGCAGTGTTCTATTAGGTAATGATAAGTCATGCCAATGTGAAAATCCTTCACTGGATGTCTTCTTGCTAGTCTCCAGTTTTCCAGGTTTCCACTTTTACAGGTCAATCTACATTTAGTAAACTTTGTATATCACAGAAAGGTCCAGGTTCATATTCCTATTTTTCAACTCATTATCATCTCCAAAACAAAGTAAAAAATGAATTTTTTGGGCATCACCAGCTTTGACATTTTTATTTTCAACAGTCTAGGTTTTTACATGTGAATGCATTTGCATTTCAGATATATTTGTACTTTTATCTCTGGAAGAAGGGAATGTTTTTGGCAGCAGAGCTGTTTTTTCTGCTTTCCTATTTTGTGTGAACTCAATTTTTTTTTTTTGGTGCCAATGTAAGTGAAAGGTACAGAAATAACAAACTTCAAAATGAATAAATTAAAATTATTCATTGTATGTCTTTTTCAGAAATATTGCATTAAATGAATTTATGATAGTTGTAACTATTCCAGGGTGAGCTCTGTCTGACTGATCTTTGATCTCCTTGAGGGTGTTCTCTGGGCCCTGAAATTTGGTTTTGTGATGTGGAGGGGTTTTGTGCTTTTTTCATCTCTGTGAAATACTGCTTGACAGTCCAACTGCGTGTACTCTTGTAGCTCTGGGACCTTTGGGAGAGAAATAGTAAGGTCAGCTATTTCATGCATGTGTGCATATAATAAATTACTCGGTGTGAATAATGCATTTTCTCTGTGCGCGGTTCTTACCCAGAAGCGGTTGCAGAACAGTTGTTGGAGCAAGGTGGGCTGGAATTGCTGGAAAAGTCAAGGATACAAAGCCTGCTGGAGTCTGGAAGCTCCACAAAGCAAACAATATTAATCACTTCCAGCACTCTCCAGCAGATGTCATGTAGTGTCTTGTGCTATTGGAGTGAGCGAAGATCACTTGTTTGCTTTTATTTCCAAAACAGTCTGCCTGCAAATTAGGATTTAATCATTAACTCCAGAACATGATCACAGGTATCTGTAGTTATTAGAGGAATTCAGAAAACCTCCTCTAAGAGGGAATTGTGACCCACAGCTTTGTTGGAAATGCCAAATAAACTTTATTTACTCAGATGTATATAGCACAAAGGGCAACAGGAAAAAGAAATTATTCTAATTTTGTTGCTGTTGTTTATTCTCTGCTGTCTGATTATCTGGGTAGTCTGTGATGAAGCAAAGCACTGGTTTTGTCTTTGTTTGTGTTTCCCCTGGGAGCAGTTGCTGGCAGCCCAATAACTCCTCCTCCTGTTTAATCCAGCATCTTTGACAGTTTTCTGTATTGTGCTGTAGCTACATTGGTGATTAGATAGAGGAAATGTTGTCAGTCTTGGCAGACAGAGCAAAGATAATACAAGAAGTAATAGTTTTGGATGTTTTTTGGGTTTTTTTATGAGATGTTTTGTAATTTTGTTAGCTAATGAATATCTTCATTAGTGGATTGGCTGGTTAATGTGCCCCATACACCCTGCATTGCTGGAGTATATCCACCATATGAAATAATTTCTCATAGATTAACTGGGATGCACATGATATTAAAAAAAAAAAAAAAAAAGAAAACCCACAAGAATTTCATTTACTGAAGTAATAAAGCTCAACCTATATCAAGAATGGTATGAGATGTGCCAGGAGCTGACAAACATAATAATTTACAGGCACATCCATAAATAATTTACTGCACGATGAATACTTAGCAACAAGTAATTTAGTTGAACTAATACTTGGGTAATATTGCCTTGAAGGTGTAAATTTAGCTTCACTATTTCATTTTAATAACTGAATATATTAAAATATAAGCTTAACAAAAACCCTCATTTCATTAAAAAATGAGATTGCGTTATATATATGCTACTCTGTTTCTCATATTTGCTGTATTTTTCTTATAGCCTAAGCCAAAATGAGGGTACTACTGCAAAAGTGACTATTTAAAATGAAATCTAAGTCTGGAAGGAGGAAGAGAGAAATAATACTTGCCTTTACTGCAGAAAGACAGCCCTTTTCCATCTGAATAATTTTTTTCCCTTTTCAATCATATACAGAGGGTTTATGTCTGGGGCAGCAATAATTTTTATATATGTGGTTTGATTGTCTGTGCAATCATTACTGTGGACCTAGAGCTGAGGAGGGAAGGAGTGCCTTTGCAATTCAGTGGAGGTCATGTGCATGGCTCCATCAGTCTACATTTATATCTTCTAAGCAAAACACTTTCAGTGCTCACAAAGCTTTCCATGATTAAAAAGACAATTTCCATAAATTCCCTTGAAAAATGGGAATGGTTTTATGAATTCTTGTCTACTTATTGATGTGTAAACCTTAGGGAACTGCTGCCACTGTGTTCTTCGTGTTTGCTTCTAGGGGGTCTTAAAACAAATAATCTTCCTTGTGATTAACTTACTCCTGCATATTAAAAAAAAAATTCACAACAGAATTCATAAAGAATTTTTGCATATATAACACTAGCCAGAGAGCACATCCTTCTCTGATAATGAATTAATAGAAAGTAAGTGACTGCAGTGTAAATGAATTTTCATGTCTGTAAAATTACATTCAATTCCTCTGACAAAAAGAGGAAGTGTAAAGCATTTTTATGAAAATCCAATCTCTTGGTCTCATGACAAAACTTTAAATGCAATTTTCTTGTTTACTTATATAAATCTTTGTCAACTGGATATACATAATTTTCTGATGTGTTGATGGCTTCTTCTAATGATACCTTTGATAGAAACGTTAGCTATAAAGGTGCCTAATTCTTTCAAGGCATGGTTTTGCAATAAAAATATAAAATTGTGCAACTGTTTTTCTCATTGCTGTTTAAAATAGATGTCATTAAAGTAAACTCTCCAAAGGAATCTCAAGACCCAGGTAAATTGCTTTTCAGGCATTAGGTTATACAAACTATTAGTATTTTATAAAATTGTAGAATAAATACATAATGAAAAAATATTAAATCCCCTGTTTTTCAGTGTTTTTACATCTATTCTCTATATATCCATTTTGGGTTTTTACAATGTTGCCAAGACAATGTCATGAAGGTTAGGTATTTGTAAAAAATGGCTTATAGTATTAAAATGATGTACCATAAACCTTTAATGAGGGACTTCGCTCTTGTTTGGTAATGTATTTGACAAATTCTGTGCAAGTGCAGTAACCTGATTGTTGAAGGTCAAGTTCATGTTCTTTAACAACAAGTGGGTCTGTGTTTTCCATAATGCTTCAATTTTTATCTGTCCTTTCAATTTCAATTCCTTTGGCTTCCACTGTATCTACCAGAACTTCTGTAACAGGGTTATTTTCACTAAAGAAAAAGCAATCTTCTTAGCAATAATGAATGGTTCAAAGGCCTACAGAATTTAGGAATAACTGTAGTTCTTACCAGCTGTTTTTTGATAACCTGTTGTGAAATTTTTATATCAATTAAGGGCATAGTAAGGTCTTAGGTAAAATTTATTTCTTGAAATGTGTTAGTGGTCTTGACAGGTGGCTTGGTTTAAGATCAAATCTGGATTATGTAGCATTTTTCATTATGTAGAACTCCATATTACTGCTCAACAGGCAGGAATTATTTGGGGAATATCCTCAGTACAATGCAAAGATGTTTTATTTCAATGTGGTAACATGCTGGTGGCAAAATAAAAATGATTGCAAGAATTAACTGAGTTCCTAGTGATTCAGGAATTTGGAAAGTGTGCACTGAAAGGTGGATGAGGGAAAGTAATGGGGGCTTGTTTTGGAAACATGCCATTCTTGAGAGTTTTGTAAAGAGTCTGGTTGTCAGATTGATCAGAGACTCACAGATCAGGTTCTGGCCTAGGGTCAAAGAGCATTATCTTTTTGCTAAGTAGAGCCTCTTAATATTGTTAAACAGACCTGAGAAACAATTTTCAAATGGAAACTTGAGTATGATACTGTCTAACTTTGTTATACTAAGAAACAATGGAGTTTAAGTATATTTGATTATGTTCTTACATCCATTCACCACTTTGCCTTGAAGTTTTTGGAGTTATGCTTATTTGGTTATTCAGCAGTGGAAAAATTTACTGTAATTTTGAAGTTTGGTTTTCCATTTCTGTTCATGTTAAATAGCCATATTACAGTTCTGCTGAATGAGTTTTGAAGCCAGTGCTGATAAATTAGTTTTAAATTGCAGCATTTTATACATATACTCCATTCATACTTTCTCGCTGTGTGTAAATAATGACTTGATATCTAAGAAAAAGGAGAATACTATAATTTAAAAACCAAATCCTTGGGTATGGATTGATTTGAGCAAATGTTGTGCAGGGTCACAATGATAACTTGAATGATAATTTACACTTTGGCTCCATTGAGTTATTCTGCAATTCTAGTTTCCAGAGTGATAGTGATGTAACATATTTTAAGAAGCTATTTATTATTTATCCAATTATTTATGCCTGATAAATTTTGTGTGTTCCTCAGTGCGTATCTGCAGATCTACCTGTTTTTCTCAATGTAAACCTGGTGTGTAAGTACAGATCTCTGCATCCCCACCCTTGGTGTGGGTTCTGGTTAATCTGCCTGTAATTGTTCATCGTTCTCTGGTTGCACATCAGGACAGAAGCTGACAAACTGCCTCTCCCACTAACTGGAAGAAGTAATTTCATATCTTGACTAATTTTGAATACCTTATAAATAAGTATTATTTTTGTTGTTGATAAAAGCACCCCAATTTATGCCCTATTTTCTTCCTTCAAAAAATGTATTTGCCTAATAGTAGTGATCAATAGATTTTGTTAGGCATATTAAGGTACCTTCAGGAACACAGTGTTGTAGATTATTATAGGATATTAGGTTATTCAATACTACATCTATGACTAAAATTGTGTCCTGTTCTTACATCCTCGTAAAAGCCTCATAAAAGTACATTTTAATAAGAAATAGCTCTCTGATATTCAGAACAAAGTTAACTTAAATCTTACTGTGTATAAATTCTTTTGTTGCTTCACTCAAAGCTTTGCTCTAAACTTACATAATCTTTGCAGCTTCTTATTGTTGTAGAAATCTGCAATTTCTGGAATTTCCCCTATCTGTACTTTTAAATTCTCCATTTTTTTCACTTTCTGAGTATTCCTGGATGTATTGTTATTTTGTAATAGACCTGCAGTTAGCAGAGACATGTTATACAACATTATGCCATATTAGAATCCCAAATGTCTGTGAACAAATGAGAATGATTCTCGGTATGAATTCTGATATTGGGATAAATTGCCTGTGTGCATGGGCAAGCGTGGGCATGCACTTTTAGTATCTATTTGTCATCTGAGGTTGATCATTTAATTAGCCTCAGTAACAGAGCTGATAAATCACATGGCCATTGGAGCAAGACAAAGTTCTATTTAAGAGCACATGAGAGGTACCTGGTGAGTGATGTCTGTCACAACCATAAACCTCCTCAGGAGGCTGGAATAGGAGACTGTGCTGTTGTGACCACTGCTTGGAGATTGACTGAGGTGTGAGTAACTTAAATAACAGAGACAAATAGGGTTGGTAAATGAATGGGGGTGATTCCTTAATAAGATGGTAAGTATTTGTGTTATAGCTCTGGAATAATGAGCAGCTTGACAATACAAGTTTAATGACTGCAGCTGGAAAGGTGACAGCAGTCAGAGGTCAGCATCAGTTATGTACAAGTTTTAGTGAGCATCTGATCCCAAAAGGTTTAACGTGATACAGGACAGAGAAGGGAGAATTTATTCATGTCTCTTGATATAAGATCTGGATTCAAGCACTGGAACAGTGGCCATGTGTATACTGACATAATTTCATTGCTTCTACTCAATATTTTCCTATTTGGTTATACAGTCCCTTCCTTAAGATTAAAAACTTAATTTTAAAATAATTACGCTTCTGTTAGTTCACTACTATGAAAACTTGTCAAAATTTATCTTGAACGACTGAAAAGCAAACTTCCAGTCCATCTTTACTCATCAGGAATCCAGAGGCATTTCATGTTTATTAGAGTCAACCATGTCAATAGTGTTCCTTTTACTTTGATATCTTTTGCTAGAAACTTGTCTGGTATGTCCAGTCTTTGATAGAACTTTATTATCCTACCCTTCTGCTTTTTATCTAATTTAAATTAATCACATTTATCCTACTTCTGTTTCTGTCTCCATGTTACTTTTTCCTTGAAGAGAAGTCTCATTTAAACTAATCTTGTTTCTATCTCTAGTAATTTGCTGTCATTTCTATTATTCTAGCTGTATTTTTAGGTACTTATCCTTTACTCTTGTGTACATTCATTGTAAACTGATAAAGAAAAGTCCATAAATGTAGGAGTCTGACTAATTTATTGTTTAAATGTTAAGAAATTAATATCTTCCCCATCTTCAGAGTGTAACAGCCCTACCTTTCCTATGCTTTGCTCTTTGTTGACAACTTAAAGATTTTTTTTCCAGTTATTTTTCTCCAAGTGGCAATTAAACAAGTATTTTCGTCTCTTTTTTAGCCTTTTTTTTCTCTCTTGCCAAGTAGTCTCTTCTAATTCTTTCTGGATGCTGGACTTTTAATATCCAGTTTGAAATTTAGATTTGTTGGGGAAGAGGAAGTCTGTTGCTTTACAGGTTTTTTTAATCTGTTACTTGGAATAGAAATTCTGGATTGAGAAGAACCAGCACCAGAAAAAGGAATTACAGTAACATAAATACCACAGAGAAGGAATTCATTGTAGGCAATGATTGTCTGTATCAGAAGAAAAGATTATTTAAGAATATGCTTATTTTCTACAGAAAATAATAAAAAAATATATTTACTTAAAAAATGAATGTGTATCTAATGCTCTTAGTCTTGCCAAAGAGATCTTTGTAGAATGCAGGTATCCACTTGGATGCTTGACAGGCCAGCTCTGCCTTTTCCACTGATGTCTTTTCCTGGCTTACCTAAAAACAGAGGTCAGACAGAATTAAGAGAATAAAAGCAGATATATTTAATGAAGGGCCTTCAGGTACATTAAGGGCAGATGAAGCCTCCCCAAGGGGCTACTCCAAAAATGGATGGTAATGAATGGTAATGAATTTTTCAGACAGATATAAGTTTGGTCCATTTACGTATCAGGGGTTAACCCTACAATTACAGCTTCAGGTAATCAAGTAATAATCCCCCACTTTGTCCCCCTCCAATTCACTTTTGTTTATACTTTTCAGGGCCCGAGGCAGTAGGGTGTCCATGAATTTCAGGTGTAGAAGGATTGTTTTGTCTGATCAAAAGAGAAGACAGTTAACTAACACTCTATTTAGAGTCATATACTAATGTAGTACAGGATTTGAAAAATATAAAAGCTAAAATCCTAAGGCATCACCATGAGCAGCTGCTCAAAGAATTCCTCTGTAGCAGCTCTGTACAAGAGAGAAAGAAATGAGATGCAATTAAAAATACTCACCCTCTATTCTCCCAATGGGCTTTACAGTTTGCAAAAAAGTTCTGCATGTGAAAATTCTATTGGTCTCTCCATTGCCCTGAGAGTTACCATTCATGTCATGTGTATATGTCATTTACAAAATGTGACATATCAAAAAGCACAGTCTAATAGAATTTGAGGTCTAGCAAATGATGTTAAAATGACACTTCAGATTTTGCTTTGCTCTGTCTATTTAGATGGATCAGTACTGCTGAATCTCTTTGTTATATTTCTAATAAAAATATGTGTAAAATATTAAGGACCTAGCTGTGCAAATCTCTGCATATGTAAACAGTTCTGTGGTCTGAGAAATATACTTTCGATCATGTTGAGCAATGACTTGGAAATTTGTGCTTTCTATCATCTGCATATACCAGCATTTCTCTTACAGTGTGTATTCTTGCATTTGCATAAAATTTAGGACTTACTGATACCATATTTTCTACTCTACTCTCCAAAGCAGGTAGAATGAATATTGTCTCTTTGGTGTTCTTGCAATAGTTACTTGCCTTGGATGAGTTTTCCTCATGTGATTTGTCCTCCCCAGGTGTATTCCAATCTCTCAATGCTGAGTGGTCCCCCTGCTGTGGTTGTCAACCCAGAGGACACTGTTGCTTACACTTTGAATATATCTCCCTGCAGACGAGGAGTCTTTCAAGGTACTATTTAGAACTCAAATATAATTTTAAAATTCCCTATAAATTAGCAGGTTAAATTTCCTTACACCTAATGCTTGCATTTTTTATGCATAACCTTTCTTCTGGAAGTATGGTTATCATTACTTGTGATTCAGGTTTTTAAGCTGGCTCATATTTTTATTTTTAAAGGTATCGTACTGCTAAATATGTGGTCAGGTTCTTCAAAAATGCCAGCATATGAACAACTTTATGCATTTAATTGGTCTCATGAAAATTGACTAAATAGGAAGTAATGATTTTTGAATTATCACCAAGCATGTAGGTCTAAATTTAATTTTTCCAAAACCTGTTGAATCCCTTTAGATATGTTAGCACTACTAGAACCAAAGATTCAAAGGCAGAGACCAGAATTTGATTTTTTCCCTTAATTAATGTTCAGTCTGTTGACCACAAGGCAAGAGTACATAAATAGAATTCAGTGAAATCAGTTCTTTCTTTGACATATGTGGAGGCTAGGGAGATCTATAATTAATTGTACATAATTTGCATCCATCCATGTTTATAATGGTATTCTTATGATACAATAGCAAAACTGCATATTTTTAACCAATATCAGCATCCCATCATTAAGGTTTTTCCTGACTTTCTTTTTAAACAACAATTCAGATTTCATAATTTTTATAAGTTTGGTAATGGTTCTAAATTTCTGTGGTGCTCATTATTTAACTTATAATGTGAAAAGCATGGTTTTGAGAATGAAACTGTACAATCAGTCTTTGCCTTCACTGTAGGGTAACTATTGTAGTAACTCTCAGCAGAGAAAAATACAAAGGTTTTTGGGAAGCAATTGTGGAAACAGAGAAGACCATCCTAAAGGAACTGAGTAGCACTCAGGGAAAGATTTGAACTCCCAATAATGGTTAAATCTCTCAATAGAAAATGCTTATTGTGTGCAGTTTCAAATTTGTGGGTTCCTAACTCCAAGCACTTGATTCTGCTACATTCTTGGACAAGTGAGATTAATGACAGCTGTTTTCTTAGCATTAAAAAGCTATTAAATTTTGTCCCTGAGGATATCAAACTACTTTGCTCCTTTGGCCACTTTGTTTTTAGTACCTGTAAAATGTAACTAATAATGCCATCTCAATTCACAAGTGAATTGTGCAAAGAAATTAATACCTGTAACAAGGCTTGGCCTCATGCCATAGGAAGATTTCAGTGGCCTGATCTCTAGGCCTGGAAAAAAATCTCACTGTATGAATAGGAATCAGATTTTAATGAAATTGTAACCGTCAAAAAACATGCACCAGGAAATATTGAGGATGTACTATATTTTAACATGTCTTTTTTTTAAGCATTAGAGATTTAAGAATAGTCTCTTCTTCTGCCTTAGAAAATTCCCAGTTCTTTTATATATAATGAAAGTTTCAGTAGAAGAGGCTCCAAGGGATCTATCAGAGAGCAAATTAATACCAGGTGATAAAAGCCATACCTTCAAAGGGACATAGATAGCATGTTCAGATCTACATCTCCAATGTTCTCTCCTTCCCTTGACTTCTATCACAATGGTTTCCATTATGTTTTGAAGTATTATGTGTTCACTGAGTGAAAAAAGAGAGAACAGTCACTTTCTCTAACCCAACAAAAATTTAGTGGTACAAATGCTGGGAAGCCACATCTGCCCTTCT
This sequence comes from Passer montanus, assembly GCF_014805655.1. Taxonomy (NCBI): domain Eukaryota; kingdom Metazoa; phylum Chordata; class Aves; order Passeriformes; family Passeridae; genus Passer; species Passer montanus. The sequence continues at coordinate 64,728 of NW_024366048.1, forward strand.
TCTCAGAAAAGTTCATTTATTTTACACCTTAAAATAACTTGATAGAAGGGTAAAGTTATCCTTTGAAAAGGACAGGGCCCAGTTATCTGCAATCCACCCCCTGGCTCAGGGCTTGCTTTAATCACTACCTCAGGAAATCATGCTCATTCTTCCCCTGGAACAGAGACAGGTTTGGCTCTCTCACAGAAATCCATGCACGCTCTCTAATCATTCAGCTGCTGAGCAGGGAGAGGGGTGGAGGGAAGGGAGGCCACTTATCACAGGTGTGAAAAGCAGCAGCTGATTTTGCTGTCTGATGTTAGGTTTGATGTAAACCTGACTACCAAGTGTCCTGTCTAAGGTAACATGTTAGGAAGTGCTTTCTTTGTGGCTTCAAGGAGAATGCAAGTCTGTCTGCATCAGACTGTGCAAGGCTGGCAAGTCATATTTGTTCTCCAGAGTAGAATTTCCAGGCCCTGAGAAATTTCAGTGTCAAAGATATATATATATAAATGCATTTCAGGCTTTCAGGATATTTCAACAGCCAGCCTGAATCTTGAGAGTCACAGATTAGAAGTAGGTGATTCAAGTGAGAATTAGGCGATACTCAGGAATTTTAAGTTAATCTAGGTTAAAGATACTGTAGGAAAAGTATAATTTAAACACTTCCTGTGCCCCCTCCCACCCCCCCAAAAAAATATTTATTCCATCTTGGGAATTTGTTTAGAAGGAAGAAAATAATCCATGGGATGAACAGTTTGAATGAAAAAATAAAAAGCAATGCTCCAAAGCTGTCTGCTGAGGGAGTAAATTTTATCCTGCAAGGAAGAAAGGACAACTATTTTGATACCTAGCTGAGGACTCTGTCCTAGTGCTGATGAATAATTTCAAGTCTAGAACTTTCTAACTTGTGAGTGCAAAACTTTGTAGCCTTGGTGTTCTAATACTGTTTTTTTCATATTAAAATAAATTTTAATGAAAGAACTTTTACCATATAAGTTGTACTGAGCAAATGGTTTGCATTTTTCATTTACTTTCAAAGTCCTTTTATTTCCAAAATTATATAGCTGCAAAATTATGCTGCTTTTGCTTTCTGTCTTGCTGTTTTATGGTTGCTAAGCTAAAAATGGGTCCAGTTATTTTCTAAAGCCCATTTGGAAGCATTCCAATAGAGTGCTAATATTACATGCTTCAGCTAGTTTGTAGGTGTGTGACAGCTTTAACACAGAAATAATAGCAAATAAACACCTCAAACAAGATTCTATCACTACATAAAATTCTTCAGTTTTCTGAGTAATTGAGCAATTTTCTTTGGGTTTGATAAAGCATCTTCTACAGATTGCTTTATATTTTATCAAACTTTTATTTCTGCTTTCTACAGAATAGACCAGAATTTTTCCAGATACATCAAAACTCATAATACTTGAATATGTCTTGTGCCAAAAACCCACAAACCTTTCATAGTCAGTGCCCTTTTATTAATACAACCCCCTGGCATTTGGAAAGGGGCTTTCTAACTTTATGTCTCACCTTTCATTAATTTTTTAACTGAATCTATGTTTAGTAGGCAGTGGTTCTCCATGCTTCTTAGAAACTTGAGGAAAAACAGGCAGCATGTTCCAGGCCTTTAAATAACATTAATTATTTTTAATAATTAATATTATTTAATATTATTCCCAGGCCTGTCAGATGTAGGACAGTTTTGAGGTGGTGAAGATCATGCCAATACATTCTGGTCTGTAAATGAGTTGGTTGAACTTGTTTGTCATTATTATCTATTTGACACTGGCATTAAGAAAAAAAAAAAAGTCAATTTCTTTACTGGAATTCTGCAAATTGATCTACTGATCACTATAATTTCATGGGAATCATAAGTACCCATGAGGGAGAAATATGATCTTTGTAGTTTCTTGTAGCCTAAGCTGTATTTACAGCACCTGCCTGTTTGCCTTGAGCCCTTCCTCTTCACCCACATCACGCTGACGAATTGAGTCTGATTCAGTGGTGGCAAAGACAAAGCTTTAAGGCTCTTCTGGTTGCTTGATTATTGTGAACGGCTCTGCTGGATCACCAGAGTGCACGGGAGAAGCTGCTGGCATGGCCCAGCAAGATGATCCTGGCACACACCATCCATGAATCCATGAATCCATGAATCCATGAATCCATGAATCCATCCATCCCTCCATCCATCCATCCATCCATCCATCCATCCATCCATCCATCCATCCATCTGGAGCTACAGGCTGCTGTGCCTTCCTTATTGTGTTTCCATTGTCACATTAAGAAGAGGCAATGAGCATTATAAACAAAATAATTCACCTCTCTATTAAATGCTACAAAGCCAAATATGATTGATAGTTGATAGCAGCATTTGCCACTTGCTAATTTCTCCTTAGTATGAGTCTTATAATAAAGCTCATTCTCTTTTTTTGTTTTGTTGTTGTAGGGAGCAATTAATTTAATCCTAGTACACCCACAAGTAATAGAAACTTGCAGAAACTCCTAGGATTTACATGCCTCATCATAGAAATTTTCCTAGGAAAAATAGAGATTATAAAGTTTTGTTCTAACCTACAATACATATCCTTTTTGTTTTGTCAATAGAAAAACTACAAAAAGAAAAAAATTGGCCAAATAGCTACATAAATTACACTCATCTTGTTAATTTATCTTATCTCTTCTGTGAAACTTTTCTGTGGCAGCAACTGTACATAAATTTCATTGTCCAGAAAATTACCAGGAAAAGCGAAAAAAACCCCTCCTCCTACTCCCAAGAACTTATTAAGTTCATGTTGGTATATTTAAACCACAAGCCAAATGTTTCTATATCTTTTCAGATTTGTGTGATGAATTCTGTGGCCTAGATATAAAAACCCCATATAGCCTTCTGGGGTTTTTTTCCAGTTAAAATATTGTGGACTTTTATCATCTCTCTGCAGCAGAAAGTAATCGTGCACACCATGTATCTTTCAAATATTCCATTTAAATTATACAGAGGAAAGCATTGAGCACTTCTTGCTTTCATAATTGTATTCATGGATACAGGGGGTGTGTAGTATATAGTCAATGAGTCAGTCTAACATGGGGTGTTGTAATTACAATTTTATTGAGAAATAAAACAGCCTGCCTCCTTTTAAAGGGATGCATCTTCTCTGAAGCTATAGAAAACAAGGCTTTGGTGTTAATATTTGGACTGTAGTTGTATAAAATGTTTCAACACTGGCTAGTAAAGCTAGAAGATGTGTAATGATGTTTTGACCAAAAGAGCTTCTAAATTAATATGTGTCAGCAAAAAGGTAATTTATGTAAATTAATGTAAATTTTAATTATCAGTTTTCAGTAGAATTCTAGAAATCCTTGTATTATTGCTTTTACAAGTTTAGGATCATATATGCAATTTTAGTATCTTACATATATGCAAAAGGACAGCTAAGGAGCCTTGCTTTCTAAAATAGATGATGATGGCATAGTTCTGTGGCCAGTTGAATCAGTGGGAATTGTATCTCTAGAATGTAGGTGAAATCTGGTTTGTCTTGAATATATGCTTTAAAAATTATCAGCCATGATATTATGGCGAGTTGTGTAATGTGTGACAGAGAAGTCAGAACTGAGAAACTGGACACAAAAAAACCCAAAAACCCAAACACTGAGGACTGTTGTGCACAAAGAGATTATCATTTATCAGTTGTTTTGTAGCACCAATAATGAAAAGTGAGATGCACTGATTAAGTAAAAGTTCTGTAAGATGGCTGTGCATGCACAGCCAGAAGACCAGAACTTTCTGTGTCAAAGCTCTTTAAAAGCATAGAAACCAAGCTCAGCAGAACCATATGAAAAATGTAAAATTGCTTTTTGTATTTGTTATTTGAAATCTGTCATTTTGATGCAGCATTTCTGCACATTTCCAATGTATTATTTATGACTTCATAGAGCCCAAAGTACTTTATATTACTCTTCATTGTATAAAATTCTTTTTCCCATCCTGCAAAATGTCTCTTGACAGGAATATTTTTATAGCCCATAATTTGAATAAATTAATATATTTATGTATCATCTGCTATCTTAGGATCCAATAAGGGTCAGTGGGTTGCACCATTTACTCCCAAACCAGGAGAACATTCTAATTAGGAATACTTCCTAGGAAAATATTCTGCCTTAATTTATAGACTCAAGTCATGCAGATCATACTGTGTACTGTCCTCACTGATAAGAATTCTGCATTTTAGATTTGACATGAAATTAATACACTTTTTTTTTTTGTTATTTGCAATTCTTGCCAGCAATTATTTTCTTTTATTTTCCCCTAATAAAAAATGCAAATAGCTTTGAGCCAGTAGTAGATACTTTGATGCCCATGAAAATGACAAAAAACAATTTATGAATATTTTAAGATTAAGCAGATAAACAGAGTTACAAAATGTATACCATCTGTAGTAAAACTCATTAGTTTTTCTAGAAATACTTTGACATATTAATTGAGAGCATTGTAGAGATCTGTATTCACCACATCAAGTCATTCACCTTTATCAATCAAGATTATAACCTCATTGTTATTAACTCTGTTTGTTTGAGCTCTGGTTCTCATAAAGGAGGAAAATGGAGTGTCAGCACTTATCCTGAAATTCTTCACTCATTTTTGATCATGCAATTGGTGGATTATCAGCACAGTGGTTTAGCAATTCAAGTAGTTTTCAGTTATCATAGTTCCTCTCATAGCTCTTGAAATATTCTTGAGCATTAGTAATTTATTCTTTTGGAACTTTTGTTTGAAGTTATATATTATATTTTTCCTCTGGATTGAAACCTATTTCCATTTTTTGATTTTATTTTTAACTTCAGTGTTTTATACCTGTGCTTCTCAGTTGCTGTCTCTCAAAGAAAACAAGATTCTTCCTTATAATCATTTAATGTAATCCTTCTTAGTAGGAATAGTTTGTCAGTGTTTGTCATGTCACACCTCTACCCCACTCAAAGCTGCAAAAACAAAAGGTACCATTAGATGTAGGTATTTTCAATCCAATTTTTTCTGGGACTCTCATAAGAATTCCCCATTTCAAATTTTAAAAGTTCCATTAAAATTTATAAAAAATACCATAAAATAATAGTTTTCCCAAGTCCTTGGTAAGACACAATGAACAAATTCCCTTTTGAAGATGTTTCACATAAATTCTAATAATCACAATGAGAACATTTCTTACTATATAATAGCACAAAATACATCACCTCCTCAGATCTTATATGAAGAAAGAATTAAATCTGCAAAATATATTTATTTTGGCTTAGAAATTCTCCAAAATATTTTTGAACATTGAAGGAAAATAATTTAGATGCATGTAGAATGTTTTTTGGTATTTCCAAAAGTTTATGTAGATTTAAAATTTTTAGACAGAGGCACAAAATGGAAGAAATCAAACCTGCTAATTTAAAGCCAGTATATAAAATCTTTCAGAATAACATTAATATTATTTAAAGGCACCCTGTACCTACTAGATTTTATGCTATTAAATAGAGATCTGGCAATTGATAAATTCAGAGTTTGTAGTCTCTGTATTTTATCTTCTTGTCACATTTGATTACAATTTAACATACAGTACAAAAATGTGTCACAGGAATATTTTAATTATTACAGTTATTCTCTTATATCACTAGAATGAGACACTGTGATTTAAAAAGAAATAACAGAAACAATCAAGATTGTGCACAGAAAATTGAGCTGGGAAAAAGATACAATTAGTGATCACCAGATTTTGTAGCTTTTATGAAGTCCTTGTTTATATTGTGTTTCCTACTACTGATCTTTTTCAGGTGCTCATTATGGATCTCTTCACAAAAGTAGAAGAGTTCTTTGGGGACAAAAAATGGTTAATTTCCTTGCAATCACTCAAGAGATACTTTTTAATATCATAAATTATAATTGGATGGCTGACACCTGGAATGGAAGCTTTACTTCATTTTGCATTCATTTTGAACTGGGGAAATACTTGTGCATGTCTGGCAGTCTGTTTTTGTGGAGCTAATTCCTGGGTAATACAACACCTGGTATCTATTTGTTTTAGGTGTAATTTCATTTGTTGCTGAAGATGAAGACCAGCAGCAGCCTCAAGACAGCAGCTCACCACAGTTGACAGATGGCAAACAGGCCCTTCAGAAACTGCCAGCGAGGGCTTCACCAGCTTGTGATGCAGCTGACATTGGTATGGTTCTTATTATGGGTGCATTCGTTGTCAATTTTCATAAAATTACATCATAATGTGTTTTGAAATTAAATGAATATTTAGTATGCACAGCCTACAAAAGGTGTATGAAATCATCCTTTTGTGCTTTCTGAAACATTTTAATGAATTGTTAAACTGAGTTTTTTCTTTTCCTCTTTTCCCCCCTCTTTTTACAACGTCAGTGACTGTTGCTTGTTGTTGGAGAGGGATGGAGTGTTTTTAATGGTTTCTCTGTAACCCTCCAATAATACTGTTAGTGCTGATGTCAAAGCATGCCTTTTCTGAAATTCATATTGCTCCACTTCTTTCCACTGTGGAAAAAACTTTCTTATAACAGTCAGACATAGATACTCCTTTACATTAAGGTACAATAAAGTCAAAAAGAGAAGATTCCAGAATACCTACTTACTTTCATATTGTCACCACCTGCTTTATTCTAAGCAGTATCTGCATTACTTTTGAGATTTCAAGTGTTCCAGAAGAACACTTTTGTGGTTATACCAAATAGACAAAGCCAGGTTTTTGTTTGTTTTAGATTAATTTCTCCACTTTCCTGTTTATATTTTGCAAGTATAAGAACCATGTTCTTTATGCTTTTAATATCTAATTTTGTATATATTTAAATTATCAAGCATTTTTTAATTTATTAAAGGATATTTATTGCAAAGAAATCTATCAAGGAAAGTTTTAAACTAAAAATGTTAGTTTAGTCAATATTGAGTTTTTAGGAAATTGAGAAGGGCTTGCAGATTGGAGATCTCTTTGTCTTTATAACTGTATTTTCTAGATAAATTAAAACTAGAATTTATCAAGCTCTAAAAAGAATTATAAGCCAATTTTATCTATAAATTAGAAATAATTTGAGTCAAGTCAATGTGAATATCAGAAATTCTGTTCTTTTACACTCTATTAATAATCTGTACAGCAACATGGCAGTTGGCTGGCATTAAAACTCATGCAACACCTCATAAGAACTTTACAGAAGAAGAATTTTAAGAAGGATTAAATTAAGATGATATATGCAGATAACATAGTAGAGACAAGAATTATAAATTTTCCATATATTAAGTGGAATTAATTATAAAACAATATAAAGGATGATGTCAGGTAAACGAGAGATAATCTTCAAATCTCTACTCTCTTCCTGAGAATATTAATGAATTTAGTTAAGCTTCAATTGCCCAAATGAAACTTTTTTTTCTTATGAGATATTTGCAAATTATTTAGGAATTATCAGTCCAAAACTAGTAAGGATCTGAAAGTAACTGAACATAGAACTTAAGCAAGAAAATAGTTAGGAGAGTGGATGTCTCAGTATTGTCCCTGTCACTGACATGAATGGAGGGTGTTGTTCTTAGGTAGAAAATCCAGTGTAACTTCATGGTTTGCTATTATCATTATTGTAATACTTTTGCTTCATGTGATTCACTAATGGAAATGTGAGACTGATTGGTCTATTTATGCATTTAAATTTCCAAACATGTTTGACACATTAAAAGACAATAAATAGTGTCATAAAATATCAGTCTAATAACTTGCTGAGCGGAGCCAGGTGATCAGCCCTGAATCAGCTCCTTCTTTTGCTGCCACTAATTTCCATGGAAATAATCACTCCCATGCAGAGAATCCCACTGGTCATTGGAGCAGTCTGCACACCTTATTCCTACACGGCTGCCTCAGTTTACTTCAACTTCTCATTCAGTTGCATTTTTTGCTATTTTTGTGCAACTCTAGTGTTTTATCTTTGTCTTATTGTGACCTACATGTTTCTAGTGAACTGTACTGACTCAAGCTGCAGGACTGCTGGCAATGCTTAGGGCATCATTGGGATTATCCCCCTCTCCTCTTCAGCATCCCTCACACTCTCTCCAGCAGCAGGACTCGGCACAGACCTGGCACTTCAGCCACAGCTTTCAGTGCTCCTGCCAGCAGTGATGTCTCTCAGTGTTTGTTTGGGGAATTTTGCATGGGCTGTTGTCTTATGCTGGCTGCCCTAAGCATTGCCTTTGTCCAAAGATTGTACTTTCCATTTTGTTTGTCTTACGGAATGTATTTAGGTTTTTATGTCATTGCCAAGTTTTTTAATTTCCTTGTACTTGAAAGGCTAAACATCAGAAAGATACACTACTTGTTAATAGGTCATGATGAAAAGCGCAGTCAGAGGGGCCAGGTCAGACATTCATTTTGGCAAAGCTTGGTTTAATTGTCTTCTTAAAGCTAATTTATGCTTCAACCAGGTTTCCAATAGCAGGCTATGTTGTCATTGTAATTCTTATGAGATGTCTCTGAGTTCAGGGTCTTTCCTGCTGAGTTTAAAAACTGCTTCCAAGTGATTCTTTGAGCATCTGATGCCTTTGGAAGGTAATGGTACTTGCACATGTGGTTCTTCTGGACTTCCAGGCTTGAAATCAATCCCTGAGGAATGAACATCTGTGGGAGCACTATGGGGTATTCATATAAGGAAGATGTGTTTCTATACGGATAATGTCTTTGTTCTAGCAACTGTTGAAGTGATTAAGAGGTAAACAATACTCAGGATGGCAAAAATATATAAAAGTTAGCATTTGTTCATTATAATTTTTTAAAAAGATCATAAGCCCTGAGGATGCAATGGTAAATGATAGGATTTATTCAGTATTAATGCAGTAAGATGTTTCACGACCTTCAATATATTAAAATATAATTTATACATCTCATGTGCATAATTATTTCTGGAATTAATGTCTTTTTAAGAGGACTGTTCTATAAAATCAATTTGAGTTACCAGCCCATAAATTTTGATTGGGTAGTTAAGCTATTTTTCAGTCCAATCTACATTCTGTGTGATCCAGCTTCAGATTAGTTTAAGTTTCCCTCTTCAGGGAAGAAATAAAGACCTATGCAGAGAAAATAATCCCCATATAAATTGCATACATATTTACAAATTTAAAATACCAACCACAGCTTGGTTTGTTTGTGGGTTTTTTGTTAGTTTTGGTTTTTGTTTGTTTGTTTTTCTATGATTTTTAATAGCATTTTCACATTTGCAGCTATACTTATGCCAAGGCATACAAGCTTTGGGGAATGGTATAGCATATGTAGAACATTAAGTATTAGACTGTTTTATGCCTTCTTCCTTTGTCAGAAAGATTGTTCAATTACTGCTAGCTTTCTCAGTAGGTGCCCTTCTGCAGCACTGCAGTCTGCTGGATGTTATGAATTTTCCTGTGCCCTTCTGAGACTCAGAACAGCTTGATCCTCCCAGTAAACTAACATGTTGTTTTGAAACAATTCAGATATAGCAATGCTTAAAGGACCTGTGGCCCACATGGAATTTTGTGGGGCAGAGTACTGTGTGCAATTAAAAATCTGTGCAAACAATGCATGGTAGCCCATTTAAAATTAATAACAAGAGCAATCTGTAATTGCTCACAGAGTAAAGCTGCTGATGAACTTCAGGTTGCATCACCCTTCCTGCAGGAGGTGTTGTGATATTATTGTGCTGAGAAGGCAGGTAATGTTGCATCTGCACTAACCACAAATTAGTCACTCCTCTTGTAAACCTGCACATCTGCATATTTTTGATATCATAGCATGGAGGATTGCATTTGCATATAAAGAGATTAAATTTTATTACCCAATTTAAATGTCTGTGATGTGCATTATGCTTGTTTTGAAAGTCTGCATAGGCTGTAAACTGTATTACTGAGAAATACATCATTCTCTTATGTCTGGAAGACCTCAAATGTGTATGTATGGAATTTTTCAATTAATAGCAAATCTATTAAAAAAATATTCTGAAAACCAAAATCCCTAGCAGAAATAATGAGTGGGGCTCAATGACAGGTCCAGGTGTAAGCCCTTACTAGTTGTCTGTGACAGAAAACATTCAGAATGATATAAAAAATAACATTTTTGAAACTTAAGAGGAAATGAGCAACAGAGCAGCAGTCTCCCTGCAGCCAGTGCCCTTGTTATGCTGGAGTGTTTGACATGCTCTTTCTAGGTCATCATTTTGCCTTTCCTACCTTGTCATGCTTACAAACAATTATTATTTTACCCTTTAGCAAGTAATGAATTATAAACACACAGAGAGTACATAATGGTAATGAAAAAGAGCACTAATATTTACCAGTTCCTCACAGTCCTGTAAGCATGTCTGGGGCTGGAGATAATGAGGTGAGGAGAGGATAGAGGGAAGGTCCCCATCAGTCTCCTCCATCATCCTGTTTCAGTTGCTGTGACCTGTGCAAGTGTTCACTGAGCCAGAAAACAGGAAAAAGTCAAACTTTATGGCCTAATAGATGGTGCAGTTCATAGGAAGTGGAGTTCAAATCAAATATGGGATTTTTAAAAAAGTCTTACTGCATGGAGCTTTTTCTAGCTGAATAATGACTTGAATCTTTTACATTAATCTAAATATTATGAAATATTCAAATTAATCTTTCACCAAAAAAATGTGAAGCTCTCCCCAAGATATTTGACATTCAAATTACTGCAACATCAACAATATTGTCTAAGGGTGAGAACAGCTTCCTTCAAGGTTTATTTTTAGTCCCTCAAGCAGAGGAAGTAATTGAATAAACATTCACAGAGCCTATTTGGAAAATCCAACAGACAAGCTAATTTATAAACAGATTTACAAATCCAGAGCAAAGTTTATATGTATATTTCTAATAATATACCTATTTATTTCATTCAAGTTTCTGAAAACTATGCAATTCAGAAATACCAATTAAAACATTAGATGGAGTCCAAATTACGTTTTTAAGATGACAGGGAGTATAATTTCCAACAGGAGATGAAAATAAAGCACATTTCTTCTTCCAATCTAATTTCTTCTTCTTCTTCCTGTTGCTGTTAATAGTATTAGAAGTAGTGCTAGACCTTGGTAACTAGACAAGCTTGCACCATGTACTACTGACACGGTCTGCCTCTGAAGATAAAAATAGGTTATTCTTGAAGACTATTTGTGATTAGGCCATTATAGCTGTGAAAGTAGGTTTTTTTGTTAGTAGAGTCTCAGTTCATCTCAATGTTTTCTCATGAATGAGTTTTGTGCCTATCTTAGGTCCTCTTGTCCCCTCTGTAGCCTTCTGCTGGAATTTGTGAGGACTTTTATTTCTGTAGCAGCTGCAAAATAAATTTCCCACTCAGAATTCTGCCTTTTAATTTATCCAAGACACTGGGCAATTCTGAATTCTCACACATTCAGTTATGGGGTAGGTTTGCTGAACTATCTAGCAAAGGACCACTCTTATTTTTACAGAGCAGGCAATAGACATTTCTTGTCCATTGCAGTGCTTTATTTGTTATGGTCTGTATTGTCTCTCTCAAAATATTTATTTTGTTTTCTCTGTGGGTAGAATCCTAATAGCTCTTGGCACAACTATGAAATTTTAAGTATTAGGGAACTACTGTTTCCCACTGTGGCAAAAGATAGATGATATTTTATACACTGTCATCAGAGAGAGAGTGCATACGTATGAAAGAAGATTTTGAAATTTAGAATTAATTGTAAAACTGTGATTCGTACTTCTGGTAATATATTAAAGTAAATTTGTGTTATTTAGGAAGAATGTATCTTCTTTAATAATGTGATATATACATTAATTGTTATTGAATATTAGAAAGAATTGCAGTACTGCTTTCACTAACTTCTCTGGATTTATTGGTTATCTACACCTTATTTGCCCAGCAATATATTGAGAAATTAGTAAGAACAACCTTATGAAGTTCATCTACTGTAAATATGGCAGACAATATCCATTAAATTAATGAAGGGTTGATTTTATTAGCATGGAATTACATGAGCATAAAGATCTTCTGCTTGAAAATTAATGGAATTTTACTTCATATTTTCCTTTTATTATTGAAGACATAAATTGTTCACACAACTCCACAATATGTTTTCTGAAATCTAATGAAAATCTTCCCACTTCATCATTGTGCTCAGGATGCTATTTCATATAAGTGATTTTGTATTTTATGGATGTATAGAGAAATAAATGCCATTTTCCTAAAATGACCTGGATGCTCACTAGAAATCTTTAATACCTCTTTCAGTGAAGACATAATTTTTATCCCAGAAAAAATGTTGCCTTTTCTGTGTGTGTGATGTTGCTTGTGTTGCCTTTTTGCCTTTCCTTAGGGGAATAAGATGAAATGCCTACTCTGTGACAGAGTTTAGAATCGAAAGTTATCCAAATCCCAATGAACTTGAAAGATTAATTTTAAAGTAAAAGGGTGATACTGGAAAAAAAAAAATAGGCATTTGTCAGTATTAATGCCTTTGCATTTGCCTAGCTATGTTCCTAGGAAGCTCTGCAGTAAGACTGTATTAGGGTTGATAAAAAGCTTTTGGTCAATTTGATATCTGTAGCAAATCCATGGAATTTTTGAAAAAAACATTTTTTTAATCTGTAAATACAGAATATTTATTTTTTTTTTTTATAATGGCAGTCAGGAATCACTCATTGGGCTATAAAATTTGTAATTCTGGGCTATCTAGGAAATAGGCATTCTTAGCTTTAATATTTAGCATGTTTTTAAGAGGAAACTGCATACACTGAGCCTGCCTGCATATGGTGGAGAATTTAAAAGTGAACCTTGTCTGGAAGTGAGCTGGCTTCTCACTGAAGTCTCATGTAGGTTCATATAATAATATCAAATTTAAATTAAATTAAAGATTCAGTTAAAAAATCATGTATCTTCAAGGAAATGTTGTCACTTTAGTTTCCTGGTAGCTAGAAGGGGTTAAAATCTTTGAATACTAGTTACATTCTATAATAGAAATGAAGATATGTTGTACTCAGCATTTCTGGGGTCCTTTTGGTTAATTTTTTTTCTTTCTTGAAAGTGCTGAATTTCAAGCTGGGTGATATAAAACTTCTAGGGAAATATTGTAATTGATTTTACAGTTGCGAGGAAGATTCCATAATTCAGCTGATTGAATGCTATGTGACTGTCAGGTGAAAGGCTCGTGCTCCTTCTATGTGCTGCAACTCATTAGTTCCAAACAGTTATCTGCTTTTGTGACACAGCACTGGTAAAAACTGGATTCACTTTTCCTTCAGTAAGCTTATTTTTAATATGTTATGTTGACTATAATAAAATAAGGCTTGGAATTTCACAATAAGGACCATGAAATATATTGCACCACAGCATATTACACCTGGAGGATTGTTAAGGACCTTTAACAGGTCTTTGCTGCTAAGACTTAAAAATAAAAAGCCTTTGCAATAACTACGTGCCATATTTTGAGCAGACTTCTGCCACTGGAGAATACCTGCTGCTTTGCTGCTGACTTTTTCTATTTTTTGATTGCTAGCTTTGTCACAGGTCATTGTATTTAACTTATATAATCTTTATGTAATCTATGTTTCACCAATCTGCAATCATATTTAATTAAATAACTTGTGTATGACTGAAACAAAAGTTGAAAACAAGAATTAATTACGCATTGGTATGGTTTTTCTTTTTTTGAGTAAAACTTTTTACCAGTTCTAAAGTCATACTAATTGAATATTTGTTTTTTTCTGGCTACAGTTTTTTGATGTTAAATGTTCTATTTTAAAGAGTTCTTAAGAGCCGAAATGTTAAATTTATGAAGGTACTTTATGTAGTAAAACATCGCACATTAAAAAAAAAAAAAAAAAAAAAAAAAAGAAAAATGAAAAAACCTAAAACTCTGAGAAATTATGTTTTCTCTGAAGAAATATAACTATTAAATGCATACATTTATGAGCTAGTTAACATATTTTGTTTTCATTCTGACATGAACATGAAAGCAGTTAGGAATTTTTAAGGAATTTCCTGAGGAAAAGTTTAAGGAATTTCCTGACTGGAAATCATCTGAGTATAACTTAACCTACTGTGCCAAAGGTATATCAGCTGTGACTGTGTGTACATGACTTCTGAGCTGGCATTTTCCTTTTCAGACATGTTGAAATATTTGTGACACAGCTGCCCAAGCTGTTCACCTGGCAAGTGATTTCCTCGCATAAGTCACAGTTTACACACTCTTAAAATGTGCAGCTCTATGCAAAACCTGGCCAGTGGATGCTGTTTCTGGCAGGAGGCAGAATAAAAAGTTCTAGGTTATTTTATCATATACTTTTAAAATTTTTTTCAAGCAATTGGTATTGGTGGTTCTTCTGACACAAGGTGCCTTTCCCTTCTATTCTCTTTCCCATTCTTTTCCTCGTTACATGCTTTATATTGGGTTTGTGTGTGTCCTTCAATATTACTGATGATTTTTCCAGCCTTACAGAGGGCCTGCAGGGAAATTTAAGATCCTTTTGTCCATGATCACCCTTAGCTTTATATGCCAGCATAATAGGAATAAGCAATATTTTTTCTCTTTCTTGTCTGAGACCGTAAAAGTTGATAGCCAGAAAAAAATTTCCCTTTGGATTTTTCTGTTACCTTTGGATTTTTCCAAGGTTAAGACACAGATAGACAAAGATAGAAAAATGGTGTCAGGAGAAATAAAGACAAATATGGCAAATGCAGAAAGAACAGTAGTTCTTTGGAAAAAAAAGCAGTAGTCCTTGGGGAAAAAAAACCAAAATGCTCTTTAATTAATTTTAAAGTTGTATGAAGTAGGAGGAAGCAGGGAGGGTTAGTACATAATTTGTGGTTGTTAGTTTAACACAGTCCTGTGTTTTTTAACAATTCAATTTACGTGAGCTAAAGATTATGGCTGGGAATGAGGGTGTTTTGAGACATTTTGTGTCATGAGAGTGTGTTAGTTAGGTATAACTTGGTGAGAGTAACTTGCTTCCTTGTGGATTTTGACAACCATTCCTATAGGATATTCTTCAAAGTTATTTACTAATAAAGCTTGCATGACCTAGTTAATCTGTCCTGGTTCTTCTCCACAATCATCGCTGCAAAGTTCCACTGTTACTTTTTGCATTCTCTAAAGTCCACCATTTGTTACTCTTTCCATCAGAGAGGTCACTCCTAGTAGCAACCTTTTGTGCATATGAAAATTGTGAGCATTGTCTTTCCTCAAAAATCTTCTCTAAGGAAAGTAAAATAATTTATTAAACAATCGTTGTTTTTTGAACTTCAAATTCTTATTGGTTGTACAAATTTTTCTGTGGTTTTGTGTCTTTTCATAGTTGCCTGACAATCAGCTGCTTTGTGTTTTTTTTTTTTACTTTATTTCTTGAGTTATCCTTGTCTCTTTGCCCTTTGGAATTATTTCCTTATTCAACTCTTAAGACTAGATTATTTTAAGTATCTTCTCCACTTAATCTCAGCTTCTTTCTTTGCCAGGTCTTTGAACGAAGTTAATTATAATAACCAAATAACTGTGAGTCTTAAAGCAAATATCACTTATCTTCACATTAGAAGTTAAACAGTACTTTTAAAGTGTTAGTATTCTAAACAATCACTTCACTATATAATCTCCAATTATATAAATTTATGCTGAGTGAAAAGTTCTAGTTCTTCTTCCTTGGTATTCAAACTTCTGAAACCATAGTGCAGTAACTGAAAAAGTGTCATCTTCCTGTAAATTACCATGAAGATTCTGCTTGTGATGGCAGTTTGATTTTGAGGTAACCGCTGGAGACATGTTAATCATATCTAAGAATAGGGAGAATTAATAGAGCCAGGCAAAAAAAGACAAAAGGATGCCTTAGAGGGAGAATTTTGAGAACTCCATGTGACATAATATATGTGAGGTGCAGGTTGCTCTCAACACACAGACCATTGCACTTGAAACCCACCAACTTTATTTTCAATGATTTATTCATGGCAGATTCCTTATGTAGCAGATTTTTTAATGTCCCTGCCATCCCACCTCTTCAGTGAGTATTCAGTATTCAGGATTGGTATCAAAGTCTGGGGTTCTTCTCAGTGTGTGGCTTTACGGCCTTAGGAAGGCACAATAAGAAATGTAATTGAGATGTTGGACCTACATTAGTAAGGTTTGTGACAATCCTTTGAATTAATTTCCCCAGAATTCATTCCTCAAACTTTTACTAAGGTAGAATAATCCCTTTCCTGCCCCCCATCCCACTTCCTTCCACTCCCTTCCAAAACCACCAAAACAGTGAAGTTTTGACTCTTGTGTTGCCCAAATTTGCTGGATTTCTTTTCAGCATTTGAAATTTTCTTACTCTTTGCATACTTTGTGTTCACATATGTCATGCTGCCTGCAGAGCTCAAAAAGATGAGGGGCGTTGGAGTCTAATGCCAAATATATTACCTGTGTTCTTGTTGATTTTTTATCTCTTGTTTTTGATCTGTATTTACTAATATCACAATGCATGGATGACGTATTGTCATCCATGAGTTTATTCCTATGACATGATTTCATCAGACAGAGTTCAACATATCCTGATTTCTGTCTCAGTGTGTACCAGCACACAGGTCTTCTGTCACCAGTAGATAGGCTAGGCTAAATGCCATGGAGGATACATACCCTGGATAAGTGTAGGATACAACCCAAATGGAGAGTGAAAAAAGGCCCTATACAAGGTGAATAACCATATTTTCCATAATTACATTTTCATCACTCAACTGCAAGGGAGAAGGGAGAGCTGTGACATCATCATATTAATGTATTGAGAGTTTATGAAGGACATCAAGAGCATTATGAGGTAATGAGATATTTTCCATCTTCCACATCCCACAGACATAGCAGAGCTGCTGGATGATTTTTTTCAAGTTGTTACCTGGGAGATGGAGATGAGAAAGTGTCTATGGAGTAAAGGTGTCTAGCTGAAAAATGGTGTTAGAACATCCTGCTGTGGTGGTATTAATAGTATGGAAGACTGAGCTTCAAAATGGAAGATGCCAACGGCGTTAGTCATCCATTTTCTTGAAATAAGCTGTCTAGTGTTAAAATTCTCTCTTCTTCTTACAGTTTTGAAGAAGTTTAGAGGAAAGGAATGCCTTTCATGGGCTAGTGGTATCTCAATTCCCACCCTAAGGTGGTGATATGCATTTGAAGAGATGAATTTTAAGCCAGAATTTTAAAAAGAGAAGTTCTGGATTTCTGCCTTTTAAAAGGTCAGACACTTTTTCAGGGCTTTGTGTTGTATTATTCACAGATAATTCCAAGGGCCAAAACAAGATTTTGAGTTTGCATTTAAAATTGTTCTAATTTCCATTTCCAAATTTTCCTGAGTGGAAAAGGCTCTGGAGATACAGTTCTTGCCTGGTTTAGGACAAGTCCTGAAGAAAAGGAACCTTTATCTGTCTTTCAGATTGTCTTTTTGTAGAATACCCTTCTTCACCAAGCCTGCCTATAGGTACTATATTGACTTGAAAATTCTGAATTAATTTAATCTTAAGTACATATTTACACATGAAAGCATCATAATTTAATTTTAAATTGCAGCATTTCAAAGGCACCACTTTCATACATCAGTTCCAATTTACATGTGCAAACTAATGCAATCTTCCATCCTCAGTCACTTTAAGGACTGTCCCTCTCCATGACTTCAGCTGCATACAGAATGCAAGGTACACTCTTAATTTATGGAAGTTGCTCTTAGGGAATTATAACATCACATGCTTTAAGAAGAAGATTAATGACTGATGAATATTAAAATATTTTTTCAAGTAGTGTTATATGGAATACATGACATGAATATTCATTTAAATGTTCAAGTTTCTCAGATATGTTCATGTAAGTAAAATGGCAGCTGAGAGCAAAGTTTATCTTGCCATGTTATGCAAAAGCATTATTAAGAGCTGTACATATTGATTACTTTTATTGAAAAAGTATAACCCTTAGGTGGGAAGACTCATCAGCTCAAGCCTAAAGGTGAAACCCCTAAACAAATAACTTCCCTGGAAGAGGAAAGTGTAGAAGTGTTGCCTTTTCAAGGATAAACTATTCCTCATATGGTAAAAATGAATATAAATGCCTGACTTTTTGCATCATTTTGAGCTCTTAATGTAGTGGGGTTGCAATATTTTATTAGTGAGTTAATGTTTTACAGCTTTCCCCCATAAATCAAGTGCACCTTTTTTATACTTCGAAACTAAAAGTGAAGAGAGGTATCTAAAGCCAGTTAAAACAAGATTTAACTTCTTCTTTAAAGGAGTCACAGAAAAAATTGCAGGCTTGTCCTTCAGCATGTGAACGAATTAGATTTATCTAGTGACACTGTCAAAAGTATCCAAAACCTTTTTTCTAAAAGGTTTACATGTCTTAGGACTGATTATTGCAATTAGTTTTGTATCTGGAATGAACTTGGAGGTTTATGGTAAGTGAGTCTGAAATAATTCCCTAAAACTCTGTGAAAAAAAAAATTTTTTTCTGAATTTAGCATTGTAGGGAAACAAAAGTTGTCATTAAAATTTTGCAAAAGAAATGTCAGGTCTTTTTATAGTAATTCTTAGCTGGTTAAGACCAGTCCAGTCAGAAGAATAAGGAATAGTCTTTGCAGCTATTCTGTTTCACATAATTTATATGAAAGGTATTTATTCTAAATCAAGAAGGTTTAAATTTTGGCTTTTTCCTGCCTGAGCTCTTTACATATTAAAAGTTACATTTTTATATATAGTAGGAAACTAGACAAAATATAATTTTTAATTTACATCTTACAGTCTGTAGAGTACAGCAGTATACCTATAAGGACAACATTAGGGATGCTTACTCAGTGGGAATGTTCTTATCTTCCAGCCTAGGAAGTTTTCTTGACAATTAAGAAATCATGCTGTGTTATTTCTCTGCCCACTATTTCAAAATAAACCCATACCCTTAAACATCCCTCTCTAAGAGCGTTTTTTTAAAAATGGAATTGAATTTACTTTAATAATTTTTATTGATAAATCAACTCTGCAAATATTGGGTAAAATGCTGTAGAAAGAACTCACATTAAATTTGAAAATATCACTTCAATTCAGCTTTTTCCTTAAATAATCATATTTCTGATGCCAGTGCAAGAAGTCAGTAATATTTGGATGAAGTATTTCAAATAAATTAACGTTATTTAGCAGTACAATTCAAGTTCCCCCATTGTGTCCATATCACACACACACTCTCCTCCGAAAGACCCTGGAATTTTACATTTTTCAGGACACCAAAGCAAATCTTCCTTCATCATCAGTGATGTGTTATTCAGAGCTGATGGACAGCTCTGTCTCCATCAGGAGAGAAAGATATTTTCTTTTTATAACTGACAGCACATTTTATGGCTGGTGTAGGAGACACAGGATGAAAAGTAAATTTAAGGAAAGGGGACAGAGACATCAGAAATTTCAGCTTGTGGCTGATATGGTAATAAGGTATTCTCATCCAAGTGAGTAGAGAGGAGCATCTTGTGAGTAGAAGGAAGGGGATTTCAGAATTGAAATTAAGGATGTGACACAAGATAGAAGATTAAAAATGTATGGCTTAAAATACTGATATGCTAAGGTAGATTTTATGACATTTTCTAAAACTGCACAATGAACACAGAGATAAGGCAAAGGAGAAACAGTTTATTTGTATCACTGAAGAGAAGTAGGACAAGGCACCAGACTGTTTTGATAACAAAAGGATATTCAGCTCAGGAAGAAAAACCAATAATTTTGTTATATCATACAAGCTGGAATGAGGTTTGTAAGGGAAGTTTGAGGTTTTAACGTCAAATGTTTGTTGAAGGTTCAAGTTTAATTTTCGTGTAAATTGGAATTTAGTAATCCTGTATTTTAAATACAGAACTGTCTGTTCACAAATGTAATACTGTAGATAAATACTAATTGAAGAAATTGACTTCTTATTAAGGAATGGATACAGAAATAATGCCAACATTTTTTTTGGTTTTGTTGTTTCTCCAGGTCAGGGTAACTACATGAAACAGGAATTACACAGCTTTCTATGTTTCCAGTGATTCCATAGTATAACCAAAATTTGCAAAATAATTGGGGAAAGTTCTAAAACCTGAAAATTAGGAAGCTCTTTTATATTGTATTTGCAGACATCTCCGTGGCAGGGAGGAATGATGCATCTGACTCCATGTTCTCAGAAGGCTAATTTATTATTTTATAATGCTATATTGTATTAAAGAATATTATACTATAGTAAAGAATACAGAAAGGATACTTACTAAATGCTAAAAAGATAATAATGAAAACTGGTGACTCTCTCCAGAGTCCCAACACAGCTTGGCCCTGATTGGCCAATAGTCAAAACAACTCACAGCAGAATCCAATTAAACAATCACCTTGGGTAAACAATCTCCAAACACATTCCACACAGGAGAAGCAAATGAGATAAGAATTGTTTTCCTTTTCTCTGATGCTTCTCAGCTTCCCAGGAGAAACATCGTGGGCAAAGGGATTTTTCCAGAGAATGTGAATGCCACACTTTTACAGTGGTGCTAACTGAATATGCAGCAGCTGACCTACGGAAGATGCTGGTTTGCAGAAACCATTAGTGACACATGCTTGATCCTAACTAGTCAGGGTGAAAGCCAGCTGACCAAAGGAGAGACTAAAAGAGAAGGTGGTGGAGATTAAATATTGAAGTAGATACATTTTTATGTTCAGAAGATTTCTGCTCGCTCCTCTCTAGTGGTGATTTACATCTGAAGCACTGACTGCAATTTGTTTTGTTTATTTCATGAGATCTGACAAGGTCATGACCTGGTGGTTGCATAAAGCAGGCTAAGGATTTTTATTTGTCATCAAGGGCTCAGAGTGAGGAGATAAGAGCCTAAAGTCAAATGGAGTTTATCTCACAAGAAATCAAAGTGTAGTGCTCAGGCTCTAAGAAAAGACTTAAAATTCATTAAAAATGTCAATGGAAGTTTAGAAAAGTACAGGGAAAAGGAAGAGTGCATACTATTTTTTTTTCTGCTTGCTTTTGAAATGTGTGCAGAAAACAGAAAAATATAACCTTGTTTTGTGCCTAGAGAAAGAGCTATCTATGAGTTTCAGCCTGAGTATATTGAGTTTATCTCCATTGCCCCTGATCATTGAGCCTTTCCCAGCAGCTACTCTCTGTAAAGTAAAACTCTTTGAAAAACTCTATCAAAAAATGGTGAAAGAAATCCCCAAACTCCTGACCTTCTGCTCTGTACATTAGAAAATGAATTTCCAATACTACACTTCAGCCACGTAAGTTGTTTTTTTGGGTTTGAATGCTGAGATAGAACTAAAGGAAATTCCAAAAGCATTTGCTGTTATTTTGATCTGTTTATAGTATTTTTTTTTCCAGGGAGCTTAAGCTTTATAGCTTTGGAAGTGACTTCTGAGTACTCTTGAGAGGATGAACTAGCTTCTGTCTTATGGGTTGCCTTAGGAAGAGAATAAATTTGTAGTGAAATTAGTCTATAATTACTTGGAGATGAGGATACTTGCAATAAATTTGCCTTGATGTAGCCTGTTCAAATACATTATATGGGTAAGGACATGAGCAGGGACTCACCTTTAAATCATTATTTGTTATCAGGTTTTCAGCTAAGTGAGGATAAAGCCCTGAGTTTTATGCTTTTAACAATCCAAGTGGGCAGCAAACAAAAATTCAGCTGTGTTTTCAGAAAAACAAAGTTGACAGAACATCAAAGTTTATACAACTTCAAGGATTAATACTGAGCAGAAATTGCAGAAACTTTCACTCAAGGGTTCAGCTGCAAAAATAAAAATATGCTCCTTCAGCAGAGAATTGCCAGGTTCATATCATGCATTAAGAAAATTGTTTCCATGAAAGTATTTAAAAATATTTAGGGAAATATCAAGTGATATGCAAATAATATTATCATTGAAAATGTCTAAATGCATGTAATATCATTGAAAAATACATACAAGTTATTCCCTCCCAAGCATGATAGCTGTTTCTCAGAAAGGTAATATGTAAGTACTGAATTTTATTTAGGGTCTCCAGAAAAAAAGATTGGATTTTTCAAAAGTGAGAAAAAATTTAAAGAGAAATTAATCTAGGCATTCAAATGGATAAGAAATAGAAAAAAAAATCAAAAATTTCTAATATAGAAAAAAGTTTTAATAGCTCAAAATACTTGAAGTCAAAACTAAAAAGAAAGCAACCTGACCTGAAAGCTTTGCTTTTGAGAAATATCAGAAATTTTAGAGTATTTTTTGAACAAATTGAACAGAATAAGTGACTTTGTATATTAAAGGAAGAAGAGAGAAGGGAAGTAGACAATAAGTTTTATATTACTGCAGTTATGAAGAACAGAAATGTGATTCAGGAAAGTTATGAATACTAAGAAGAAATGTGTGGTCAGAGAGAAAATGAAGGCTCCGAGTGTATGTGGAAAAATAACTTGGTTGCAATATAAAGGAATTGCTGGAAGGTCTAATATTGTAATGACAAGTAGTGGTGCAGGATACTATGTAAACCACATTTCTCTTATTCACACAGCTGCTGATTTTGTCAAAGAATTCAAATAGTTTTGTGTGTTGTGGCTTCTCTCCCTTATTGTGATATTAATAATTTTCTTTGGAATATATAAACAAACTCACATTTGTAATTTCTGAATTTATGCAGGAGACCTGTCTAAAAACTGGCAACACATTCTCTGCCTTTTCATTTCTTCATATCCCAAGCTGACTTAAACAAGGGTTCACATGCTGGTTTGCACCACCACAATTTAATACATGAAGTCCTTTTGAATTCAGACACTTGCAGAATCCTAGGGTGCTTTGTTTTAGAAGGGACCTGAAAGGTTGTCTGTTTCCAACCCCCCTGCCATGGACAGGGACACCTTTCATTAAACCACAATTTTTGGGCAGACACTCTCTTGCAAAGGTGATTTGTTACTTTCTTCTTTATCAGTCTGCTCTGAAACCTTTTCTGCTGAAACCTCAATTTGGAAGAGTCTCTCTGACCATTCCCCTCAAAAAAAGGTCTAGAGTTTAGAAAGTCCCTGAACTCTACTGCAAAGAATTAATTTAGATTTTCTGCTGCAGCCTTATCTTCCTTGAGCATTCCTTTTCCACCCTGATCTTCTATCAGCCCTTCTGAGTTTGTCAGGCTACCAGCTTCAGATGTTTGAAAAGGTTCTTCTACTGCTTTTTTAAATCCTTAGCAAATTGTCACTTGAGGGTGGAGCTTTTTTTGGAATGAGTGTTTTTGGAGGTTTGAGGAGAGGGTGGCAGCATTGTTAATTTTTTGTTTAAATAGCAGCTTAGGCTCTTTTCTGTTTTCCTTAACCTTGCAGACTTTCATTCGTGAATGTCTTGCTATACTTTAATAAATCCCTTTTTCCTGCAGTTTAATCACATATCCTTGGTAAACGGAACTTTGCTGTTCATGCTTTCCTTTTTTGTTTCCTACCTGAATTTCAGAGCTTTTCCTACAGTTTGACTCCATTCTTGAAGAATGTGATATCACAAGCTATGGGTACTCTTTAATTTTCTTTTGATCTTTTAATTAGAGACCTTGTGTTTCAGCCTTCAAGGCAGTATGTTCTGTTTTGGTGTAAGGTGATCCTCCCTTCTTGCAGAAGTTACCTCTCTTCTGTGTATTGTTTTTTTTTTACCTTTTGTAATTTATTAAACTTGGGATCCTGTACATGCCACAATCCTTTAATGGACATTCAGAAGATCTCTTTAGCTCAATGTTGCTAATTTTTATAGATTGTAAGACACTGAGGCTATTCCAGACAGTATAAACCTGGAATTTTGGTATTAAAACTCAGCAAATTATATGCATATCAAATTAGCTGAAAGAAGATGGGTAAGTTAATACAGAATATACTTGGTGGAAATTGTAAGAAAATAATGCAAATAAATCCTGTCAGAAACAGTTTTATGGGAAACAGGGTTTGGAAATAAAGTCATGTACGTGGAATAAGGAACTGTAGCAAGGAAAATGGTGACTCTGAGATGAGCTGGGGTCACAGCAGAAGAGAAAACCAGTAGGAGCTCCCAAGGCTAATGCTGTGGTAAAACAGGAGTGCTAATAGAGCTCTCCAGTGTATAATTCAGGAAAGAGTGAGTAGGAGGATTAAGGCTATTTTCATCATACAATTTACTGACAAACAGGAATAGTGCAAGTAGTTCTTGGGTAGGCATTATTAAAAGGTGCTGAACAACTCTTTTTATATGAAAAAATCCTTTCACATGAAATATCTGTGCTGTGAAAATCAGGTCTTATGATAGAGATTTCAGGCTTAATTTGTTTTATCTACTGAACAAATTGATGAGATAATTTTATTAACATTCAGGACTGTGTTCTAAAACCAGGAAAATGCTAGATTCAAAAACTTTGTGTGAGAGGAACTAATTTTGATTTCCTGATATAAAATTACAAAAGTACTGTCAGTTTGCTCTGAAGTTTTAGTTACAAATCAATTATATTTAAAACCCAGAGACAATGTGGTAGTCTGGGAAGCTAATTTGCCAAAGTTCTATTTCCATTCCATTTTTGTATATATTAATTTTGTTACTATTTTGAGTCCTGGCAAGAAGGAATTAGATAATACAGTTTGTTGACACAGATTAAATCAGTTCAGGATTTGCTTGGTCTCAGTATGAAGAGTGACTGGCATTTCTGCTAAAAGTTCAAAGTTCTCATTGATTTGAAGGCTGCTAGGATTGATCACCTCACTGGATAATTTGTAAGGCATTTTTGTTTTTCTAACATAGGAGAAAGTTCTACACATTGCCAAGTGTGGTACTCCTTGAAGATTTTCAGCACACCTGCAGCAGCAGAAAGGACAATAGATGTGGACTGCAAAGCTCTGGTAAGATTACTGTACATGGCTAAATTTGTCCTACTGCATTAGAAGAAAAAATTTAATTTTTATTGTTGTTCTGGCTGCTCTCTCAGAGGATTCATCAATTTTATTAAGTGACCACACAATAATTTTTTGAGTAATAAAATTCAATATTTATTAAGATCTCATTTAAGCTCAGTGATATGAACTAAAATAAATGCTTGAATAAAAGCATCTTCTTTACCCTGTTGAAAAAATTACACCTTTATTCTTCTGACATATGCTTTTAATTTTGGATCTCAAACAAGCCTAAATTCTTTAAAAACTTCAGTATATCTGTTGTCCACAACAGAATTTGTCTCTTTTAGTACTTCATGCATGCCAAATTATTATTGTCATTTAAATTTCTTTAATCATTGGGGTGTATTTAATCATGTTTGTATTACCAAATGAATACATACTGTCATTCTTAAAAAAAAATTAAATTATATTAGTCATACTAGAAGAACAATTGCATCATATTAAATAAGTATGCTTTATGTCATTTAACTATCTAAAGATAAAATAATTTTTAGTATGTTTGCTTAATAAATAGTGGTTTTGTTTCCCACTGCTTTGTAATTTTATTTGTCTTTGAATTATCATTTGTAAGGTGTTTGTTTTCAGACCTAATATTTTTTCTATCTTCTGTAAATGTATTTTTGCTTTGTTGTCTAGACATCCTGCTTTCTGCATGCATTGTAATAACGGGTGCTGGTAACAGGTTGTATGAGTGGAAATAACTGGTATGGTGTTTTTGGCAGGAACATTTTTGCAAATAAAAATATGTGATGGAGGTGCTAGGGTCATACCTCTTGCAGTCACAGATGCTGGGAATGGAGAGAGTCTCCTCAGTTGATTTTACATGTGTTAAAATGGGGGGTAAAAAACCAAACTAGTAACTACTTCTTAAAATATTTAAATATCATTGTCCATATGTGACTTCAGGTTTGCTCTTCTTTCCTTGAAGTTCAGTGTCCTGACTGTGAACTTCTTTAGGGAAGAGAAACAGATTATTATGTTTTCAAAGTCTTGGTGTTGGATGACTATGCTGGGAGGTGTCTGCTGCTAGTAAGAAACATAAAAGCTGGACTAAAGGAGTTTGTGATTTGAGACCTTGAAAAGAGTAGTGTAGATTTTTGTCCCACAGGATCATGCATTGCCTTGTATCATTTTCTGATCTGAAAATTCTCTGAAGTGGAAAAAGGGAAGGCTAGATTTGAAGTACACTATTGACTCCTATTGTATGAGAAATTCTCAAGGTGCATTTGAACTATTCCTATAAATTTTAATCTAATTCAATGTGAAAGCTTAAAAAACCCCACATTAAAGTACAATACTTCTGCAATGTTCAGGGCACTGAAATGATTTGCCTTAAAATGTTGATAAATCCTTTAAAGGAAGATGAAAGAAGTAAAGCAGTAGCTATGTCTCTTCTTCAGATCTCTATGGAAAATGTAAAAAATTTGTTCTTATTGATGAGTTTGGAAAATGACATGAATATTTCTGACTAGCAAATAAAAACATGTCGTTACTGTTATGGAATTGTGATTTCTGAATGTACTGGTTACATGTCAGGCACTTAATTGTGAGTGTGAGAGCTTTCTATCTCTAAGGTAAGGGAATGGGATTATCCTAGCTAATGTCTCAGTAGAGCTGTCAGTGTGACACCAGGAAAGAGAGCCAATGCAGTCCTTGACTGCTGGAGAATGGTCAGACATGAACAGAAAGGAAATCATGCTGGTGGTACTATTATTAGAATGTGCACACGTCTGGTTCTTGAAGGTTAAAAATGATTTTGAAATACTGGAAGAAAATCAAAGAAATCTCCTAGAAGCATGGGGAGCTGGAAAAGCCTTGTCATATGAATGTTAAATAGCTCTATCAACTTAGCTTACCAAAGAAAAAATGGAGTAGAAATGTGATCATTTGCTAAAGAATATTTAGTGATGATGTCTTAGTTTTGCTGACCAGCATGTATCAAGAGCTAATGGCCAAAAATTTACATCTGAGATTTATTTAATCTTGAATGGAATGTCCCAGTAATGAAAACAATAAAACATTGGAAGGTCTTACTAGTGCAAACCATAGACAGAGCCTTGTGAAGTTGAGAACTTGAAATTACTTCAAAATCTCATAAATATTTAAAAAGCATAGACAGCTGATACATCTGCTACATCAGTGAGTCAGATTTAATGAATACATTGATCTCTTTTTGACCTTAGAGTCTTCCTTCCTGGCCCTTGGAACGGAGATAATTAGCAACATTTAATATAAAATACTAATAACACTGTTTTTGTATAGGAGTTATAGCTGAATCCCATCATCAAATACAATTCAAATGTATCCTCAGCATGTCAAAAGTACTGTTCTGTCTTACACAAGTGTTCAGACTTCTGAAACATCCAAAATTAGCTGCAGCAGAGGTAAAGGTGGCAGGATGGAGATGTTAAACAAGCCAGGTGTGGCATCTTGCAGTTCTTGATGGTGGCCACAGTGACCTGAAGGCAGAGAGGGAGGGCCCAGGGAGCTGAGGGCTGGGGGGCACCCCAGGAACAGTGGACAGTGTGGGATCATCTTGGCACATGTCCTGTTATTGCTGATGAGTATATTTGCTTGCAGATTCCAGTTTTGTGTTTGGGGTTTGGAAACGCTTTAGGTCGACTCAGCATTTTGCACTTCATTCATGGGCATCTGTCTGAAGTGCAGTGCCTGTGGCAGGGTGACAGCTCCCATCATGTGGAAAGGGGAGGTGACAAGTTTCAGGATTCAGGCCAATTTCTGACTCTGTGAATGTTCTGGCCCTGATGGATGGCCTGAGGCACTGGCCATCAGCTGATGTTGCTCCTCTGTTCAAGAGTGCAGAGAACTCTGAAGAAGCAAGAAGTTCTATGGCAGCACCATGCAATTGTCTGTAGCTCACATCTTGGTGTCAGCACAATTGCTTTCTTCTGTTTTCAGTGCATAAAATCAGCTAAAAAGAAATACCTACCTGAAAGTTAGGTCTGTACTGCCCCCATCCCAAACTCATGCATTGTGTCGCCATCCTAGTTTAATTTCTTCAGAATTTTCTGTGATAAGTATTATTGCATATGCTTTCATCTGTCTTTTGCATAATGCTTAATTCTGATTAGATCAGTGATCTTGAATTGGAACAACATAGGATTTTCCAGTTACATTTACCTTTAGTTTGCTTTGTTACTTCCATGTCTTGACATCCTTAAGGTGAAAAATTTCAATATCAAAGCCTATCTGCAGATATGTATCTGAAAGACTTAGAGATAATTTGGTTTAACTCACGTTTTTTAGAAAATATTTTAAGTTTGCATTTCTACATTGTTGAGATCCATCTCACTACATATCATTTCTAGAGGATTTTTTACTCTCAACCTAAAATTCCAAGAGAAGATTGATTAGTTAAATGAATTAAGCCCAGTTTTATGCTGCCAAAGTTTTGTTAAAATTCTTTTGATCTGTTATAGCTGAAATAATTTAAGATTGTACTTTGCTATAAACCAGATTATGATTAAGGTGTTTATGGAAATAAAAAATATTGAATAAGTCAATATCGAAAGTCTTAAGCCATATTGAAAAAGTCATTAATTTTAAGCTCTAGTCTAATTTCAATTATTTTAATCACTGTACATCAGTAAAAAAATACCCTTTTCTGAGAAAGTTATCCAGTTAGAAGTTATCTAACTGGAGATTTAGAGACAAATCCTATTGTAGTCCTTACTCCTCAGTAGACAGTGTGGGTTTCTGGTTGGGCACTGGCACAGGTTCCCCAGGGCTTCCAAGTCTGGCAGAGCTCAAGAAGTGTTTGGACAATGCTCTCAGGCACACGGGGTGACTCTTGGGATGTCCTGTGCAGGGCCAGGAGTTGAACTTGATGTTCCCTTGCAACTCATCATATCCTATGAAATGGATTTCAATGAAGACCTCCTAAGAATTTAACCATAAATGAAAGGAAGTAAAGGAAATAGCTGTTTTAAATTAAAAAGTGATAGTTTCTTCTTAATTTTTTACATAGAAACACAGTTGTTCCCCCAACTAGAGGCATACCTGTCTCTAAATTGCATAGGATTTAATATTTTTGGTTCATGTGGTCAATAGAATGCCCACCACAGGTTGTTTAGTATAATACAATGCTTTAAAGGTCAATATGACATTTGAGGAATAAAAATATTGTAATCTCATTTTCTGTGTGTGGAAAAATTATAGTAAAAAAGGAAAAAAAAAAGGCCACAAACTTGGCTCTTAATAGTGCTAGTAGTGTTTAATGTTTTTATGTTTAGAAGGTTTGGGATAGAGAAGCAGTTTCCCTTCTCACTTTTTCTCCCTGGTCATTAGTACTTATAGTATCTCCTGTGTTGGATAAATGCTTGGTGCCATTACTCTGCACATAGCTGAATAAAATATTGATTTTAACTCTCTTTGTGATCATTCCACATGCTTCTATTTCCAAGTAAGGAGTGGATGACAGTCTGTTTTTCAATGTTCATTAAACTTCTTGAAGATGATAGATTTATTTCTCATTTTTTCCCCAGGTTTTGGGGTTTGTATTTGTTGTGGTTTGTTGCTTTGTTTGCTGGTGGTGGTTTGGTTTTTTTGATATAAAGGGGGGAAGGCTGTTTTCGTGTTTGGCTGGGGTTTTTTTTCCAACTTTGACAGATTGGTACATGATTTCTGATTTTCATTTAAAATGAATGATTTTTTAAAGTCTATAGCCTGCTGATCTAGATTTTTTTTTTCTAATCCAAGCCCTGAATGCTCTGAAATACAGTGCTCAACCATTGCAGAAATAAGAATAGCCCTACTGAAATGGAGGGAGTGTATCCAGCTGCAGGTTTACTTTCTGTGTATATTAAGAGAAAATAAATAATTAGTGAAGCCTGGAAAGGTTGTAAGGATTCATTCCAGCTGTGAAGGATTGCAAAAGCTTAGTAAACAGGGGAACCCTCACAAGTGTGTGAAGGATAAACCTGTATTTCAGAGGAGGGATGTTATCATGTGTTGGTAATACTGAAAAAACCCAGTCAGTCTTAGTGCTGCTTATACTGAACACCTCCAACTTAACCTTACAACTTCAACAGTCCCTGCCCAGATTCAACCTCCTTTTTTGCCAGCTGTCATAATGAAAGAAAACAATCTAAATTCTAAGAATATTTGTCTTTTTTTACTGTCCTCTGTCTTTCAGGCCACCTGGAGAACCAGTTTGGGCAATTGGGAGTGCTGACCTGTAGGGAACATTTCCCCACAGTCATTAAATACTCCATCAGCTCTGCTACATGTAGAAGCATTTCCATAGCACTGTTCTGGGATTAATTCCAGTAAAGAAATTTCAGATTTGTGAGGCATCATTTCTGTTCTATCATTTTAGAAAATCATTCTGTTTTGAACTGCATGATGTAAGGGAGAGTGATGTTGGACACTTCTCGGCTTTGGCTTTCTTTCCACCAATGCAAATTTCAGGTTTCATTTCACCCTGACAAAGATCATCAACTCTATTAAAAGAGATCAGCTGAAAAGTAGTTCAGGGAAAAAGGGAGAAAGTATGCTCTGTGATCACAGTCTGCTCAGGAATTTATTCATTTTTGTCTTATGAAAGTATTAGCATATTTTTATTTAATTTTGTCTTGTCTAGACCAGCCTGTGGCAGTCTAATAAATCGCAAAAGAAGAAACTTGTAAGAGTGGGGGTGGTATATGTTGCAGAAGTGTATTTTCAAATGTATATTTTATTTTTAAAAAAAATTCTGAAGTATATTTGAGTAGGGTTTTACTGTTAGTGACATCTAGATAGCACAAGCTAGATCAGACTGTTGTTCATTAGTAGCTGACAGCTTTTCAAATTAATGATGAATTCTAAGAATTGCCTGCACAAACCTCATAACGTTCAAAAGGCCAAGAGGAAGGTCCTGCAATGGGCTCAGGGCACTCCCAAGCACAAATACAGGTTGGGCAGATGACGGATTGAGAGCAGCTCTGAGGAGAAGACTTGGGGGTGTTATGTGAGACCCAGCTGTGAGCACTTGCAGCCCACAAAGCCAAATGTGTCCTGGGCTGCATCAAGAGAAGCATGGGCAGCAGGTGAGGGAGGGGATTCTGCCCCTCTGCTCTGGTGAGGCCCCACCTGCGGTGCTGGGTCCAGCTCTAGAGTCCGCAAAATAGGAAGGATATGAACGTGTTGGAAAGTCCACAGAAGGGCTGGAGCATCCCCCCTGTGAGGACAGAGGGAGATGGGGCTCGAGCAGCCTTCCAGTACCTAAAGGGAGATACAAGAGAGCTGGAGAGGGACTTATGACAAGGACATGTAGTGGTTAGTCAAGGACATGTAGTGGTTAGTCAAGGGGCAGTGACTGCAAACTGAGAGAGAGTAGGTTTAGATCAGGTGTAAGGAAAAGACTCTTTCCTGTGAGGGTGGTGAGGCCCTGGCAGACTGCCCAGAGAAGCTGTGGCTGCCCCATCCCAGGAATTGTCCAAGGCCAGGCTGGATGGGGTTTTGAGCAACCTGGTCTGGTGGAAGGTGTCCTTGCCCACGGCAGGGGGGTTGGAATGAGATGCTCTTTAATGTTTTGTCCAACTCAAACAATTCTGTGGTACTCCTCAAACTCTTCGCATACAGAAATAATTTTGCCTTCTAATGTATTTGTAAGTTGTACATCAGAAGTATCACCCTTGCCAACTCTGTGATGTGCTGCTTCTTGTAGGATTTATTGGCTCAAGGAATAATTCCCCACAAAAGCCTTGACAGATCTTTAGAACCTGGGAATCATGCTTTGGGTCTGCAGAAGTAGAACCCATCAGTGGATGATGGAGCTCTGTTTTAAACCTATAGTTGTTTTACAGAGAGTCACAACAGTAAGAAATCTCAGAAAATATGTGTTAATTTTCCCCAGGCCATGCCTCTTTCCAGCATCTTTCCTTTTTCTGCTTAATTACTTGAAGGGAACTCACAAGCAATATGCATTGGTGTTAAACTCTCAGTACACAGAAATGGTGTGTTTTTAGGCTGTCTCTCCTGATGGCTCCCACTTACTGCTCCTTCATCTGTATCACAGCAGTCCTGGAGTGGATGAAATCCACCTGTTTTGGGTGTAGTTTAACTGGAGAATATCTTCCACATGCTCATCTAATGTTCTTCAACCACTGATGGATGTTTAACCTCATGGGACTGAAACAGAACCACTTATAAGCAAAACATTAATGGACATTACAGGTTGTGGATGTTGACACTGCTCTGCTCCGTCTCCTCCTTCTGTGTCTCACTGCCAGCTGGTATGGACAGATCACAGCACCCAAATCTTTGTAACCATCCTGTCAAAGAACACTGCAATGTGGTTATTCTAGCAGGAATTTTTATTTTGTGGTAACTGCATTATGTCAATTCACAGGTATAATGCAGAGATCTTGTTACAAGTGTCACTGGTGTTAGAGAAAACCAACAGAATCTAAATTACGTGTCAGTGTCTCCCTTATTACATTTTAAATTATTTATTTAAAAGTAAAAAGCATATAATCAAGAATGTTTTGTAATTATGTAACTTGGCAGTTGCAGACAGTAACACACTGTTTTCATAGCTGTGGTACATTAATTTTTCATAAATCCTGTGCAAAGCTGTAGTCTGAATATTGTCATATATGGCTGGAACTTGGATCATGTTCTCAGAAATTGAGTAACCTGGAGTTATGAATCATGCCTTAAGATTTTTTAATTTCTATCATATGCTTTGATGACAGTTGGTAGTACAAAAAGAACCATGGCAACATGGTTGGTGGAAGAAAAAAACAAATTTGAGAAGGTAGTAATTATTAATCACTCTAACTAAAAGCAGTTAGGCAAAATAGTTCAGACCAGACATATTTGTATAGCTCATTTTAAAAAGAATTAAAAAAAAAAGGGAAAATTATTAGAAGTATAAAAATGTGAGTGAATTTATTTATAGAAATGTTAGCAGCTGCCAGCCCCCTCCTCTTGTCTCTACAGATGAATAATCAGTTCTCTGACATAAGACCAGGGAGCTAATGTAGATCACAAAATGACGTCTGAGCTGTCAGTAACTGCCACAGAACAAAAATGTGAGGTTAGATCTAAACCAAATAATTAGAGGGGATGTTTCATCTGGACAAATAGTCATATCTATGAAAAATAACTGTTATGTGAAGAAAGAGAATTGCCCTGAATAACGAAACTACCAATTCCCTTAGTCCATAACTGCTGTTGCTCCCCTGGGGCTTAGCAATCAAAACAAGAGGGTTTTTTTCTCAACCATTACACACAGCAAGTCCATGGAAAAAGTTCTTTTTAAGAAAAATTTGCTCACTGATGGCCTGGAGTGCAGATTGAACTAGGTAGTAAAGTAACATTATTGAAAGGAAAATGTTTGAACTCTGTTCCCTGTCATTCTGTCAAGGCTAGGAACTTATGCTAGGTTTTTGGCTCAAGATAAAACATGGTTGTATGTACACTCTTAGAGCTGGGTGGGATTTTTTTATATTTGTTTGGGTTTACTTTTGATGGTTTTGTTTTTTTTTTTTCTTTAAATAAATAAAAGTGAGAGGAACATTAAAGAGAACAGTGAGAATTTGTTCAAAAGATGTAGTTAAGTGTAAATTTTCCAACTATGTTTGGAGGCTCTTAAAAGTGACCTTCTGTGATTTTTTCTGCAGAAGTCTAACCTTTAAACCTGTCCTGCCATTTTTCAGAGCTGCCAAGAAAACTGGTGCTGCTGCACTGTTTCCCCCCCAGTGATTAATGTGACTGGGTGAGAAATCTCTGTTTTCCTTGTGTAAGATGAAGGAATAAGAGGAAGGGATCTTTATTATTTGTTCAGTTCCTATGAAGGTTGTCCATCTGTAGAACAGACAGCTCTGTGTTTAAGACTGTTTTGGCAGGGGTACTACTGCTCCCAAAAAATGGACAAGTATCCCTGCTTCTCTAAAATAGTATTGCTGTGTTCCCATGATCAGAATACTGTTTAAAAATTCTGGAGTGAAAGTCAAATAAAATTTTATAATAGCAAACATATCATTTTTTTTTAAATTCAAATCAAATAACATTTTAACAAATAAAATATTTCTGCATCTTTAGAACATGGGTTAAAGGAGCTAGTTGTTCTTTTCTGATGAATTTCTATGGACATCGTGCACAGCTTCGGAAACAGCCAGTGATGACTAAATTAGATCATTGCAATGATCAACAAGTTAATGCACACATGAAAATATTCATAACACTTAAATCAGGAACTTCAAGTAGGTACATAAAGCCAGTTGAGTAAGGATTTGATTTGAAAAAAGGTGCTGTGTTGAAGTCTGAAGAATTCCATTAACTCAGGAATTACTTGGTGTAAGTTACACAGTTTTAGTGGATGTTTTGACTTTAGGCTACAGCCCTACCTATTTTAGATTATTTGGCCTGCTGAAAAAGTAATAAAGATTTCTCCTCTTCTGTTTAAATCAGCATAAGGAGTTACTGTGTAAATGTGACAGTCTGACATTCACTCAAGTCATCACACTCAGCAGGATGGAGGGCCCAGTGTCTGTTACTGTCTGAAGACTTTTCTCCAGCCTCGTAAAAATAAATTTGTTGCTTGATTTGAATTCCTTGTGTAAAGGTAAATGAAAATAATTCTAACTGAAATCTTAGAAGACTAAAGAAAAACTAAATTCTCAGTGATCATAGAGACTACCTCAGTTGAATCTGCAGACCTATTTGTATAAAACGAACTAACCTGAAGGCCATAAAATTGATTCCCTGCAGCAAATATTTCTACTGAAAAAATTCCAGCTGAAGCTGTTTGAGAGAAATTGGAAGTAAAAAATAACACTATTCATTTTACATGGAAGGAGGTTGTTAATATTTACTCAGTAATCACATATATTTCTCTGGGCTTAAGAAAGGATAATTTATAAAGAATTTTATCTGTTTAAAGGAACCATCTGTGAAATCAGGAAGTTTCAAGTTAAAATAAATTTCATGTTCATTATTCATTAATTAAATAATCCTTTGACTTATTATGAGTAGTTTGTACATTGGCACATATTTTTAGTTCTAAATGCAGAGAAGACAAACATATTTATAATTTTAACTTAATCAATTTTATCAATATCAATTGATAATTATTAGTATCTTCAACATTTAAACATTGTAACAATTTACAATTTAAACTTCTGTTACTGTATTTTACTTTGCTGTTTACTTTTATTTCCTAAATTGTAACAGTAAACAGAGGCGTAACTTAGGTTAATAAATTCAGGTCCATTATCTCAAATTGTTTAGAAAAATGAAGTCCAATAGTTACTTTGCCTTGCAAATATTCTAATGGATTTATTCAGGTTGAATGTAGAGGTCAAAATGGAAGGTGATTCTTGCATTTTGATGTAAGGTGTCTAAAAGACTGTTATTGCTTTAAACGCTTACTCATTAGCAGTTGTCTATTTCATGTAGAAAATTCTGGTACATCACTGGTTCACTATGTCAAGAGACTTTTTAATCCATCCATGTACTTGAAAAGTAGTATTTTCTGTCTTGAGAGGAAATATCTGATATGTGATCTCGAAGCAGGATCTGTACAGCAGGAGATAAGCCAGAGGGGAAGGTCTGTTTTGAACAGTCAATTATTAGTTTCTGCTTTAATAAAACCAAAGCCTGCAAGGGATTGACTTTGGTTTCCTCATAAGTGTGGAGACAATAGTTTTGTCTTTGCCAAATCTGTGGGGATTTTTTCTCTCTCTAAAGCCCTTTAGAACCACATGAGTACCCAAATTTGGTAATGTATCTCTGAAACACGTTGCCCACCCACACTTCCACAAGTTTGTGCTTGTGAGTTGAAACTTGTGCTGCTGTTGCTGTTTGTGAAGGCTCCCAGACCACTCACACACTGCTTCTGAACCCTTTGTGGTGCTTTAAAAAGACTCTGGTGCAATTTTGCTGTTTACATGCAGTTCTAAGCAGAGGCAGGGTATTATCATTAATGGTTCCAATCTTCAAATCTCCTTGGTTTTGGCAGTCTAGAAAAATGAATGCAGCAGATCTGTTCTGTGTGAACCCTACACAGCAGAATGTGACAGTAGGATGAATATAACAATTGGAAAGCACCTCACTGATACTTATCCATGTTTTGAAGCTGCAACCTCAGGAGACAGCTTTTTTGTATAAAAGTTAAAGGATGAAATAATGGCTCATGTCCAAATATTTGGGTATGCAAAAAAAAAGTATATTTCAGGTGATTATATTAGCAATTTTTTCCCTCACAAGGTGATCTGCCAGGTGTTCAACACTGAGCAGACAGAAATGTGGATAAATTAGTATTTAAATCACTCTATAATTCATGGATTCATGATTATCTATATTATTTTCTTCAACATCTTCCCCATAGAGACAAAGAGGCTTCTTTCTGATTGACAGCAGAAGTAGTCAGACTGCAGAGACCCAGGGAAATGCAAGTGTGGGCCTTGCTTTAGATTGCCCTAATTTTTGCTTTTTAAGAGGTTCTAGTAACAGCTAACATCAATAAGAATATATATAAATATAGATGTAAATATTATTAATAAACATTGCTTGGGATATAGTGAGTTTGTATTACTTTTGTAGAGTAACTGCTAAGGCAGTGTGTGGGACAGACTGCAGATACCTCTAGCATTGAAGTCAATATTTATAATGCAGCATTTATTGTTTCATGTGAGACAGTAATCTATGAGCAAACTTCAAGGGTTTAAAAGTTAACTTTTCCTGGAGCAACAACTAGCAATGAGGCTGTTTTCAAAGTCTATCTGATCTTACAAGTCATAGTAAGGAACAGAAAATGAGATAACTCTTATAGAGATTGTTCCTTTTGATTTATATATAATTCTTTTTTCAGAAAAACTATGAACATTTAAGAAGTTCTCTTCATATTATAACACTGTCTGGCTCCTGAGACTGCAGAGATATGCTAAAAATAAAAGTTGGATTTAAAAAACCCAAGTGTCTAGAATCTAGTAGAGAAAGATTTTATCAGAGGAATTCTAATTCTAGAAAATTCAGGAGAAAAAGTTTTTCTCAGCAGAAACAATTTCAGCTTTCTATTAAAATTATCTCTACCTCTATGTGTTTTGTCCCAGTGATAATTTATAGTATCGGTCTTCTAAATTGTGAAGAAATGCTTCCTTAAAAATCTATTTTTAGACCTACAGAATGAGAGTCACAGTAGGTACAAGATCTAAGACAGTCAAATTAATTCGCATTTGGCCTCCACTGATTGATTAACTTGATGGTAGGTGGTGTAGCTGAGATATAAATTACCTCATTAGTATGGTTATAAAAATTCAATAAAATTAGATATTATTGGAGTTAGTTACTACTTTTAAAGTAAAGAAGTACTTTTAGTTAGCTCATAAGAGCATAGGCTATGAGTAGAGGCACACCAGTAGATATATAGTAGATAGTAGATTATTTTCTTCCACATTTTTCAGGAGTCTTTAAAGTTGGTGGAAATAGTGCAATAGTTAGTCCTAATGCTATTCTAGCTTTTGGGTTCTGATAGGTGGTTGTAAATTTATTTTTACCAGGTATTTCTGTAAGTCTTTGAAGCACTGGAACATGGGCAGTGCTGGTCATTGCCTTTTCGTGGTCAGTTCTGAGCGAGCTGATATTCAGCATTTCACTGATACAGACTTCATCATGTTTGTAGTTGCATGTCAGAGATTTCTAACCTTATCACATCAAATTTTCAACCCAGGACAGTTGGAGCTAAATATTAATCCAGTATTAAACTAACAGACTGATTAAATTAGATTAAAGTTAATTCCTGGAAGCAATTCTGTGGTTTCAGTTACTGACTTTATAAATATGCAGAAATCATCAGCACTCACCAAGTCTTCCAAAGTATGTTCTAGTCTATTTGATTTGTGAATTTATGGCATTATTGTGACTTTATGTAGCACTTGAAAACAAATCAGTGAGACCACCAGAAAATAATTACAGCTAGGTGTTGTAGCATTATATGGGCAGCTACAATTAGTTCAGGAGCTAAACTTTGAAGTGCTGTACACAGTAGAGTCCAGGGATAATAGTGCAGTTCTGTGGTAAATAAGGGACACAGATTTACTTAAACATTTAACCTGAACTACATTCAAAAAGATCTCTGAGAGTAAGATTTAGTGTAGATCAGAGAGAAATGCTTGAAAAAGACAGGTTTTGCAAACTGTCTACCTGATATATCAGAAGGTATTTGGAATTTGAAAGTATCCTAAATTTTGCATCTCCTTAACTTCCCTGAAAGGAAGGGTCACAAATTCTGATTTTCACTATTTTCACGCTGATTTTGGACAGGTATATCAGTGTGATGGCATGCTTGCAAAAGAGGTTGCATATTACAACTCCATGAGACATAACTGACTTTGAAAATGAAGTAGTCACTAATATCTCTCTTGACTTCATTATCTAAGAACAGTACATTTCTCACTTGGAAATGTTGCACTTTCTAGTGATTTTTATTGAGTGATACTGACCTTAATTATTTTGTTCTGCTGTTGTGGATATGAGAGTCTGAAGGAGAAAGGACAATCTGGAAAAAAAAAAAAAAGAGAAATGTCTGTTTTTGAGAGATGCAGCCTGGATTTACATCACACAAAATAGTCCTATCACCCAAGGAATGTAAATACATCTATTGATTTGATTCAAACTGTTTCTATCATTGGCACTTCATACATTGTGTGCATGCATCTGCACAGCAAAGTGACCCATAAAAATGATGAATAGAGGCTGTATTGAAATCTGTCACTTGCTGAGTCATGCTTTCATAAATTGTTGATGACAAAGTAGGTGTAAATGATTTTCCTGTAAAATCCTCTGAAGATTAATTTGGTCCTTTGTTACATTAATTCAGTGTCAGATATCAGAAGCAGCCCATCTTTCTGCAGTCCAGAATGCCAAACGTGTCCTTGGCTGCATCAACAGCAGCGTGTGCAGCAGGTGAGGGAGGGGGTTCTGTTCCTCTGCTCTGCTCTGGTGAGGCCCCACCTGCAGGGCTGAGTCCAGCTCTGGGGTCCCCAGCACAGGAAGGACAGGGACCTCTGGGGAAAAAACCCAGAGGAGGCCACCAGGATGATTAAAGGGATCATCTCTCCTAGGAGGGAAGGATGAGAGAATTGGGATTGTTCAGCCTGGAGAAGAGAAGGCTGCAGGGTGACCTAATTGTGATCTTCCAGTGCCTGAAGGGAGCCTCCAGGAAAGACAGAGGGAAACTTTCTGCAAGAGCATGCAGTGACAGGACAAGGGAGAATGGCCTCAAACTGACAGAGAGTAGATTTAGATTGGATATTAGGAGAAGTTTCTTGCTGTGGGGGTGGTGAGGCCCTGGCACAGATTCCCTGGAGAAGCTGTGGATGCCCATCTCTGGAAGTGTTAAAGGCCAGGATGGATGGAACTCTAAGCAATCTGTTCTAGTGGAAGGTGTCCCTGCCCGTGAAGTGAGATGATCTTTAAGGTCTCTTCCAACCCAAACAATTCTGTGATTCTGTGATGTCCTTCTCCATTGATTCTGCAAATGGAAAAGATTGACTTCTACATTTTTTTAGTAGGGCTGTCAAACCCAACTGAGCTTTGATAAGCCAGCTTAATGTATGAGGTGATTTAGGCAACTGAGCTGATCACTGGAAGTGCCAATCTTCAGTATAGACATTGGCAACAATAGCTGTAATTGATAATTTTTTCTAACACTGAGAACACTGAGAAGGAAATCTTCCTCAGGATTTGGATCTCAGGAGTATGGGGAGTTACTGAGCTTCAGTCTCCATGGATGCAGAGGTGCCCTTGATTTCAAATTAAAAAAAGTATTCATTAAGACATGAGCATAGTTATTACTTCCTCAGTTGGGGGAATTTGGGATGTTAATTTTACTTTGAGTCAGTCTGTATCCCCTTGTCAGGTATGCTTCTTATAATTATCTTAAAATAACACTTTGCTTAGCATTCAACTCATCTTTGATGCAGCTTTTTCTGTCTGTCTTTACATGTAAATCCAAATATGTTCACATTATTTAGTTCATTAGTTTTCCTTTATGTGTATAAATTATTGCAATATCAGTTTGGTGTGGGTTGTGGTATCTTTGGGTGCAGCTGAGGACATCATAGATTGATTCAGTCATTAAATGTAATGTTTTTTCAGTCTATTCCTTTCCTTCCATTTCAGAAAAATAATTTTTGCAATCACCTCTTGCAAAACATTGTTTTCCCAGTTTGTTTGCTTGGTACAATATGTAGGCCCCATTAAGAGGTTAACAGTGTTGTAATTTTTTGTCAGGGAACTTAGAATTATTGTAATAACTTATGAACTAATCATTGCTGTATTCTGTTCCAGGGCATTATTACTTAGGCACTAATGCACATTTCAGCTAAAAGAAATTCAATTCGGTGTGATTTTTCTATGTAAATTTATATGTAAATTTAAACCTGAAACTCACTGCCCTTTTAGCTTCTGATATTAAATGTTCTGTGCAAATTTTTCCCTTCTAGTTAATTTCCTGTACTGCAGTAAGACTGGATTCCTTGCTAAGCAGGTTTTACAAATATGTAATTTGCTTAAGGTGTTTAGTTCTAAATTTCAAGTAGTTCAATCTGCTGTTATGATAGACTTCACTGCTGATGAACAGTTGGTGCCTTTTTGAGAGCTGCTATTTTATAAGCCAAAATATGCCAATTAAAATGGGAAAAAACAGTATCAAGAGAATAGCAATGCTGTGGTTCTCTAGCCTCATAACCCTCCATGGAAAGGAGAGGATTATCTTGGACATTCATTTACATCTCAGAGAGGAAAAAAAAAAAAAAAGCAAACCAAAAAAGGAGCTTAAGGAGATTGTACAGTGAGGGAAATGGTTCACTCCACAAAGATCTTCTCCTTTGACTTAGGAGCAGGGAGCCTGAAGGACTCAGCCCCTCAGGACAGAGGAGGTCAGGAGTTCCACGTGAATGATGAGTGCCAGAAAGGCCCAACTGAGTGTGGATGTGCTTGTCTGGGTTGGGAGTGTGTGTGGAAAAGGGCAATGAGGTGTGACTTGGGCGCACTTTCCATCAACCACTTCAAGAGCCAGAACTGATTTCAAGAAGTAGTGTGACCAAACTGGGCTGAGCCCTGTTGGACATGGTCCTGAAACTGTTATCAGCTGGTGCTGCTCAACTCACTGGAGCAGCTCCCTCTTTTGTTCCAAGAAACAGAAATGAGTTAATAATGAGAATACAGCAGGAGTCTCTAACTCCTGCTACTGACATGTAGACACTGATGGGGATGTTGAAAGCTCTGGTCATTTTGAGCCTATGGAAGAGAGAAGCCATGATTAGTTTTTTCATCAATATTGCCACCATTCCAAATTCAGTCCTTGTGTAAGCAACATTCCTGCTTGTCAGGTGCAGCACAAAGAAGGAAGGTACTTGTTACTTGCCCATCTAGAAGAACCATAGTTTGGACAAGAACCTACAAAGGAAGAATTTCTGCTGAATTATCTCACCAGGCCTATAAAAATAACTTTTTTTGCTGCTTACTCAACTTGAAAATTTGCTTCTATAGCCACAGCCTGGCAAACTCAGGAGCAAATACAAATGCTTTCACCTCAAGGTCTATGGATTGAAAAAGCTTCAGACAATGTGGAATGAATGCCACGTCCTTAATGAAATTGGATTTTAATTTAAAACAATTCTTCTAAAGAATAAGAATTGTAGTCAGTCTCCTAGACACTTTGGCCAGGCAGGGCTTTTATTGACACCTGCTGATGGTGAGAATAGGATTATTACTGAAGATGGAACACAGAGAATTGTTATGCAAATTAATTGTAGAATGTGTCCATCTCCCTGAAAATTACTCTGTTGAACTTAGAAGGGGATTAGTTGATAGCTCAGTGCAGTGTACCCATTAATAAAAGTAAAATTGCATATTATGGACTTAAATAAATTAGATTCAGTTGCTCAAAGAAGAAATATAGAAAGGAATTATGAGAAAATCTTTGGCAAAAAATGTGTCAGGAAAATATTTCACCAAACAAGTATAATATCACAAATGACCAATTGATGATGGTGAGCATCGTTTGAAACAACAGTCTGGTTTACAAAGTATCAAACCTATTCATAGACTTAGGCTATTAATGTAGGATTGAGTATTAGAAGTCCATTATTTTTTCAATTTCCATAGAGAATAAATGTTTTCTCATATTTACATTTCATTTTATTTAATTTCAACTCTGGTGAGATTATTTTAAATAACCTGCACTGGACAAGAAGTGGGTAATTGGAAGTTCTAAAGGAATAATAGCATGACATATTGCACAAAAGGGGCTCTATTTTGGTGACTGGCAGCTTTGATATAAGAAATGTTTGAGGAAAGAGATTAATTTCCTTCTATTCTCAACTTTTACATTTCTCCTCTGTCAAAATGTTTATAAAATACTCAGCACTGAAATGTGGAACTAAATTAATGACTATAAATGTGTTTGGAAATTGCCTGTGATATTCCTCTTTCACATTACGTCTGATAAAATGGCACTTTCAAGAAAAATAATACTCTTAGCAATTGCATGGGCATTTTGTTATTTATCCTAGTTTAAGGCCTAGAAATGTTAAAAAAACTATGTATATACTGCTGATAAATATACATCTACTCTTATTACCATCTATGAAGTAGCAGATCATTGAAATGTGTATGGCAATTCTAGGCAAATTTCCTGGGAAATTCCAAGGAAATACATAATCTTAAGCATTAATTTTATACTGGCAAGAGAAAATTGTTTTATGATAATACTGGCAATGTAAAATTTCCTTTGTGTACAAGATTAAACAGATTTCTTTCATAGTTGCTGCTTTTTTCCTAAATCTGCTGTCCCATATTTCCTTTTTACTGTAAAAGTATTTCTTCAACACAGCATGTAGATGTTTTACTATAAAATTGTTATGAAGCCTTTGGCAATAAAATGGTAGATAGATTTAGAAACTTGTTTACACCAGTAAAAACTATTAATCTGAGCTTTAAAATATTTTATGGCAAATTTAAATCCCATTTTAGTGATGCAAGGCACTTAAATGATTTAAATTGTTGGTATAATCTTGCCATCTGTAGAACATTAAATGTTTTTTATGTATATTCCAGTATCATTGTCTATAAATGGAAATGTATAGAAATGTACCAAATCATAGGCAGACAGAAATCAGTGGGAGGCAGCTCTGTGTGGGGTCATAAAAGTATTTCATATTCACTTTTAGTGTGTTATTAATTTTAATAGGCATTTTATATTTTTCTCCTTTCATATTGCCACTTGAATTATTTACTTTTAAAAAAACTATATGGAATAATTTTTCTGTGAGAAACAAATCACTATATGTTAAAAAAAGCCAAACCGACATGGATTTTGAAATAAACTGCTTGGTTAGAGCAAAGAAAAGAGACCAAATAAGAGTAGACTCAAATATAGGTACAGAGAAATAAACACATATTTTTATTTTTGGATGTTGTGTCTTTTCTGTGGATGAATATATATAAATAGAACATGTGTATTTTAAACTGCTGGTATGCCTCCTGGATTATCACAGTGTGCTGCCTTCATAAGTAAATTCCTTCTGGTCTATCCAAAGTGCTTTGTTTCATGAAGTGTATTGATATTGATACACACAGGGCACACAGGATGAATTTACACCATTTCTAACTTACAGCAAAGGGAACTCTGCTGGAATGTGGGAGCAGTGCAGAGTGAGCTGTCTCTGCCCAGTTCCTGCTTATCCTAAAGGTGCTCCATGTCTGAAATATGCAGATTTATCTAAAGAGGCCATTTTTTGGCTCCGTCTTATTACAGTAACTGGAGTTTTTAATGCATTTTTAATTGTATCAATGTTTTCCAGGTGGTCAAGGAAATATGTTCCTTCCCTTTGACTTTAAACAAAGATACAGAGATCACTAGTGAGGGAAATGGACTAAAGGAATAAGAGAGGGAACATTTCTTGTGGTGGTGTTGTTTTAATGTCAAGTATTATGATGTAACTTATGAATTAAGGGACCAAATCCAACAGAATTCAGCCTAATCACTTGCCAGTTTGCAAAGTGGATATTTCCAATTGTCAGTGCTTGGCCATTGGGAGAGACCTTGGAGATTTTACCTGCTTTGGATTACAGCAGATGGGCTTGAAAGGTGTATTTTGGCAAGCCTTGGACATATCTTGGAAGGTGAAGTGGGCTGTTAGAATGCAGACTAGCCAGGAACATTTTAACTTCTCCATATTTATGGAATTAAAGAATTTACAAATTGAAGGTTGCTGCAGCTTGGTGTTTTCTAGGTTAGTTCACATATCAAATAAAGTTGCAGCCTGTGTTTGCATAAGTGTAAAGAATAAGTACCTTACACTTTTTTGAGAAATATCTTTTAAGTGTAATTGCTCATAATTAATTTTGTGATTTTGGGTTTTTTACAATTCTTTCTAGGATACTGTTGGAATTAATATTCCCATCACTAATCCTACTGATAAAGTTCTCAACATGAGTGTGCTGCTGGACCATCCATCCCTATTTGGAGAAAAATCTTTCACTGTCAATCCCAAACAAACATTTTCATATCACCTACAGTTTTCCGCAGCTGCTCTTGGCTCTTTTACTGGAAGGTATGTTGTAATTGTGGCTGTTTAACTTATAAATGAACTACTTTCATTGAAACCTAAGTCCCTTGATGAAAATATTGCCCTACAAAGTCCCACAAAAGTTAATAAATGGGATTAAGAAAATTTTAAATGTATTGTGTCCCTAACAGTAGTTTTCCTCTCAGGGGAAAAGCATTATTGACAGGCCACAGAATAACTCTTGCTACTCTAGTTCACTACAATTTAGTGAACAATGTTTTAGAAACTTACTTAATATTAGAAACACCCCTTGAAAACTTCTAAATAGTTTTTTAAATGTTTAAGTTCTGCAAATGGAATAGAACAATTTCATTTTCTTCTGAGAAGAAATGAAATTGTAAAAACAAACGAAAGCAGGTAGAGAACCCTTTAACTGTCTTAAATCCATTTACCTTCATGATCTTATGTTACTTAACCATGATTCACTAAATGAGTATGGAGAGGTTTTAAATTAAAATTTTTTCATTACGTTGGAAATCCCAGTGAAAACCTGCAGG
Organism: Passer montanus; assembly: GCF_014805655.1. Taxonomy (NCBI): domain Eukaryota; kingdom Metazoa; phylum Chordata; class Aves; order Passeriformes; family Passeridae; genus Passer; species Passer montanus. The sequence goes on from NW_024366048.1 coordinate 109,697, forward strand.
TACAATAATTGGCAATAAAAAGACAGATGACCTCTTGGTCATAGTTTCAACTAAAACAGTTCAGCAAGTAATTGAAGAGCGTAGAATTGCAAAGCTTACTTTCATGGAATTTGGTTACCAAAGCAGTCTAAAAGCTGATTGAAAAACAAATCCCTGTTTTTCAGTTATCTCAACTGACTGGCAAAAATATGGGGATGGGGTGGAGGGTGGAGTGGTGATTTAAGAGGAGGGCAGAGACATCTGACCAATTTTGAAATAATATTTACAAAGTCAAAATCCATTCAGAGATTTATTCAATTTGCTTGTATTGATTTTTCCAAAGACCAGAATAATGTCAGGTATCATTGAGTGATACAGATTCAAATAATACTGTTTTATAAAAATGAGTGCTATTATAACTCTAGAAAGTATGTTTTTATTGTAGAAATTATGCTATCTTAAATTGAAAATAAGAATAGAGCTCTTTTTTTTTTTTTTTTTTTTTTTTTTTTTAAATACCAGATAATATTTCTGGTATTTTTCAAGTGCAGATTTTCCAGATAATAAGAGAAAGGTTTGTTTTAACAGGACAAAATTTTGGGCTCAGCTCTAGTGGGCTGGGGTTTAGGAGATATATGCAGAGGTGAAATAAAGCACATGTAGACATTCTCCAAATGGTTTTGCAGTTTTGTTCCAGAAGTGTGTAATAGCTCTTTCAAATTGCAGTAGCTCCCACAGACTGCAGTTAGAGCTGGACAGAGCTACTTGCACATTACATCCACACTATTAACTTCTTTTTCTGAAGCCATGGTCTGTTTCCTTTGCTATGTTAGCAGCTGGGAAGAACTGTTGGAAAAAGGGATTGTGGCAGGTGTATCTTTTCAAATGGTTGATTCTTTCCTAGAGCTGTTTTACGCTCACTTTAAAAGCTCTGTTAGCACAGGGGATGGTCTGGAACCATAAAGTCATGGAATAGACATAGTTATCTATAATTTAGAAAAAGAACTCATCCTTAGAGGGTCATGGGTTTGTACAGTGCATTTCTTCTAATTTCTATATGCTTCCAGTGCTTTGGTTTATTCAGCTACTAAAAAATCCTCAAGAAATAGAAAAGAAATTCTGCAGTAGGAAAGGACTGTATTAGAATGTCTGTAACTGAAATATATTGCTGTAGATATCTCACCTAGGAGGACACAATTTTCAGTCATGACAATCCTCGATTGTGTATCAAAACAATATATTGACTATTCCTTGAAGTGTATCTCTTTGCCATGTTCATAGGAATGTGTCTATATCTATTTCTCACTTTATCACTAGATTTGAAAAAAATTTCCTTTTTAAAATTAGTGTTTAGTATTCCTGTTACTTTGCCCTTCAAAATGACTAAAAAGAAAATACTGTGATATTGAAATGAAATTAAAGCTTACTTTTATAAGCTGAACTATGTTTGGATTGTTTTTTGATAAAAGCAAGCTAGCAAACAAACACTACAAGCAACAAATGAATTTTTTTGGTAGAATTTAAGAAAGATGAAGAAGAGATTTTGCTGCATCAGTAATTCTAAATAGTATTACACTTGGGTTGAATACAGATACCAGCGAGAAGTGTTAGAAGAAAAATATGATTTAATTAAAGGAGTCATTGTGTTGAACTCATTAGGTTTCTCCTGAATTTTAATCTGTTTGGGGTTTTTTAATGATTTGAAAAAAAGCATTTGTCATGTTAAGCTCGTGTATCTGTTTTTAGTGTCATGTTCCGGTCAGATGTGATTGGAGAATTTTGGTATTCCCTGAAGTTCAATGTAGAGAAGCCATCGCCAACCGGGCTGCCTGATATAGGATGTGAGCTTGGAAAGTGAGTAGTTCATGGTGCTGGACTGGGTCTCTGCTTCTAGGTATCATGGAAAACATATGAAGATTTTAAAGTCAGAATAGTGCCCGTTGTCTGCAAAGAGATTGCAGAATATATTTTAAGATATATTTGCAGGTAGGTGAAATACTCCCTACAGAAAAATAATTGAAATGAAATTACAGACTCTATGTAAACTTCCTTTGAATTATTTTTGTAGAAATCATACTGCAGAATGTAAGTACCCAGATCCATTGTACAGAGCTCTGTACGTTTGCTTTATTTTCTGTTTCTTTCCTTCTCTCTGAACTAGGAATTTACTGACAATCTTGCTTTATAAATGCTTGTATACCAGTTGGAAGTATCTTTTAATCTCTTAAGAAATGGCAAAATAATGCAACTTCTGTCCTGCAGGTCCTGGGGCTAGACAGAGTTGAAACACTGCAAGTGTTAAGAAAATGAATGCCTTAGGGAAATTAACCCAATTATTACCATTCTTCAACAAAATTTCAATGTGTATTTTGACGAATAATGTTCAGTTCAGTTCTGACTTTCAAGACATAAACTAAAACTTTGAGTATAAGACTTTGAAGAATGTCAAAATTTCATTCATGTTTTTCCACATATTACCTCCACTTCCTAATAGTTTCTGTGGACACACTGCTCTTCTGCATGCTAAATTCCATTTACTTTGTTCTATCTTTGACTAAATCTGTAGTTAACATACATTAAAGACTGAGCAGAAATGTTAGAGAGCACAACATAAAATTTTACCTGATTAGTTTTTTGTGAGTGAATATATTCTGCTATTCAAATATGATGCACAGACTGGAAATAACTGACAATGCCTTTCTTGTTAGGTTCTAAAGAAAAAGAGTTGTGCTATTTCCTGGCTTTTACTTTAAAATTCTGGGCTGACTGGAGCAAAAACCATAATTATTCTCTACTATGTAGGCTCTTGCTATTAGGAGTCAGGAATTACTTAAAACCTTTTTATTCAGTCTTTCTGGCACTCATAATTTTCTCTGACATGCACTGCCTGGAAACTACATGCACAAATGGTCTAGTGGAAAATGGCAAGTCATCCTTTCCTACTGCAGGTAAAATGAATGTGGGGAAAAGATTAGCTCCATTAACTATAACTCTTGTCAAAACTCTTATCTAAAACTCCTCAAAGGCCATGCTTTATTTTTTCAAATCAGATTTCTTTTCCCTTTGCAAGTACATGCATGCTGTAATTCCTATGTATCTGTAAATATGTGGAGGAACACTGCATCCAGTTCTGGACAGTTTTGGGTTCCTCAATACAAGAAAGACAAGGAGCTACTGGAGAGGGTCCAGTGGAGGCCACAGGATGAGGAAGGGTCTGGAGCATCTCTCTTAGGAGAGACTGTGAGAGCTGTGCCTCTTTAGTCTGGAGAGGAGAAGGCTGGGAGGGCATCTCATCAGTACATATAAATAGCTCAAAGTGGGTGCCAGGAGGATGGTGCCACTCTGTTTTTGGTGGTGTCCAGCAGTGTCAGCATAATGTCATCAGCACTCTTCTTGAAGTGCAAAGTGTTGGACAATGGCAGTCAGTGATGGCATTGAGGTTACACTTCAGTTACTGGGAATTTCTCTGCCTCATGAAAAGTGAGACAGTCCAAGTAAATTTGCTGCATTAATGTATGTTCAATATGTAGAGGCAGTGCAGGTAGACATCTGGTATTGTCTAAGAAGAGTTTGGGAGTTTTTTGAATGAATATACTTCCTTGATATGTAACCAGAAGTGAGATCTGTTAACATCATCAAATGTTTGAAGCATTTCTGGTTGGTGAAGATTCATAGTTTTTTAACAGATTAACTTCCATTCTGCCACCTTGTCCTTGAATGCAGAAGAAGCTTTAGCATATGAATATAACAATAATGTTTTTCATTGTATCCTCACTGTATTCTTTTTTCTATTGATCTGAAAATTTAGGTATTTGTGTCCTTGAAAAATTACCTAGAATTGGATTAGGACCACGCCCCCACTGATAACTTAGAGTCAATTTCTAACCAATTCTTGACAGATGAAAAAGAAAATTAACAATTTTTCCTTTAGTCCTTCTTCATATTCCCTAAAATTCTGGGGCTATCACAGTCAGATCTGCTTTTTGTTTGTGTCAAGGTAGATTTAACACATCCCTTAGCATATGCCTCTAAGGAGGGAAACCTTCTCTCTGTTATTTTTAATCTTTCCTTATCCATCCTGTTATGGGCTGCACAGTGGAGTCATTGAAGATGAGTAGGTTGAATGATGTTCACAGTGACTTGGAATTTACTGCCACATGCAGCAATTTTCCCAGCATACCCATGATAGCCAGTCTGTGTGGGGTGGCAGGATTCTGATGACTTGAAGAACCTCTAAAATTCCAGTAATTCCTTACTGAAATTTCAGATATTCCAACTTAGATTTTCCTTTGACAAAATATTAGATATGAAAGAGACCAGACCAAAAAAAACCAAACCAAAACAAAAACAAACAAAAAAAAAAATCCCCAAAAAAGAGTAGAGAGGGTAAATGTGAAAAATGAGAATTATCAACTGAGTCTGAAGTTCCTGTGTGAAAGTTTCCTAATATTCCTTTACTCTCAGGTTTTGAGATCTCACTGATGCAATGCTTTGACACTGTTAGAAACAAGTCTGGTCCTTGCTGTTGGGGATTTGTGTCACTGCATGAGTTGGAAGGAGTCCACGTGTGAACAGGTTTTAGGGTCTGAAGTTACAGTCATAAAGCTGGACTGAAATATCTGCTGAATGTTGCTTCCAGTATTTTCTTTTTCCTTACTCATTTAGCTATGATTAACAGACTAATTTTTTTTCCAGATGATAAATATGTGGAGCAATCTGGCAGTTGGCCTGCCACAGCTTTGACTAGAGGGAATATCCATTAGGAGATAAATTACAGCAAAACCAATATATGTATCTCATTTTTCAAACTTATTTACTGTTTTCACTTATTCACCTTGAACCCCTTCTCTGTGTCCCTTGGTATTACAACAAGAATGTGATTTATGATTGTATAACCTCACTGAAAACAAAAAATGTAGTACTTTGACCAAAATAGAGGAAATTTTGGGAGTCTTATGAATTATTTTAAAAGTTTTCTCCATATTGAAAGTATCTCATGAATATTCTTTAAATGGAAAATAAAGAAGGGAAGTCTGTAAAATAGAGGGCCAGCTGATTTAAGCAATCAGCACACTCCAATCTTTGTTCTGGGAGGGTCACTATTCTCATTAGAAAATATAATCTACATATGGAACATAATGATTCTACAATTATGCTGTAATAAACAACAAAACAAATGAACAAAATGAAACATTGAATGAATTAAGGATTTATTGTTATTAATATTGATTATTGATTATAATTTAAGTTACTAAATATGTTTCCACATTAGTGAGGAAATGCTAATGAAATAAAAATTATTATGTTTAAAATAAAAAAAATCCAGAATTTCTCAGGAAAAAAAACCAACCTTTATGCATAATGACATATAATGGAAGGAGTTTTGTAATAAATCATCATTGTGTATATGATTTTTTCCAGATGGGTTTATGCATACATACCTCTTGCTAATCCTACTCATGAAACTCTGGCGCTACAAATAGATAACAGCGATCCCAGCCATTTTGCAGTTGAGGCTGACCCAAAGCAACCTGTAAGTAAGATTTCAGTGCTTTCACAAAAAAGATAGAAGACAAAACAAACTGAATTATGCATGGTACTCTGGGTTCAGAATATACAATATTTTAGACATTTTAAGTACATATTTTAGAGATTTTGTAGCCTGAGGAAGAAAAGAATTAAACTTGAAAAGCAATTCAAGCAGAAGTACAGATGTTTTTTTCTTTCCTGGAATGCTTTATGGAATGGTTTGAGCAGGACTGCAGTGTAGGTTGTAAATAATTCAGGAGATATTAGAAGGAGAAGTTGTAAACAAAGCAGCTGCATAGAAGCTTCATAAGTACCTAATAAACAACAGAATAACTACGTAAATATTTAGGTTAGTAGGTAAGGTATTAATGGAAGAATACAAGAATATCTAATATTATAAGCAACTTGCAAGGCATATGAATAATAATTTGATCAATATCGCTGCAAAGAAGCTTCAAGCAAATACCTAGAATCATTTTATTCCAAAAACTCACAGTTACCTTGAGAGTGATGTCTCTTAACCCTCTTGTTATATACTCTACTTTTTCCTCCTCTATCACAGAAGCTCTTCCAACTTGCTGCCTAACATTCATGTCCTTTCTAGGAATAACTATGGTGTAGATTGGCTCAGCTTTTGTATGTTGAGATTTGCTAGAGTTCTAGGTGGTCAGGGTTCAGAAAAACATTTCTTATTGACCACACAATACTAGTTAATATTACAGGCCCCATGAGCAATTCTTTGGGTGTTGTTAAGGTAATTCTATAAAATATGTGACCTTTTCATGATGGGGAGGTGAGAAAAGGGAGGGCACATGCATGTAAACTCCACGTCTGAATGAGTGGCATTGAGTGCCTCCATCACAGCCTCTTAGGATATGAATTCAGAACTTTTAAGATTAAAAGAAATAGAAAAAAAAAGAAATAAATGTGTGCTAGACAGGAAAGAAAAAGGTGCCTTTGGTGTCAGTGAAGACACCAAAGTTGGTTGGTCCCTTCCAAAGCAAACTATTTCACAACTTTATGATTCTATTCCTGCAATATGGTTTAAGAGTCAGAGAGAGAATAAAGGAATATTGTAATAAAATAAAGCTAAGAAGATATAAAAGACTGTATGGGGAAAATAGACGAATGATACATAGTCATTATAGGTTCAGTTTTCAGAAACTGAACAGCTTTCAGCCTCAAATATAGCAGTACAGCCAGACCAAAGGTTCCTAAAAGGGATTTTTATGGCAACAGCTAAAGGAGATCAAAGTTCTTTACTCAGCTTTCCTATATATTGGTATTTAGGATTCCATTAAATTAAAAGTATAAAACATGAAGTTTTTTCTAGTCTGTCTTTTCTGTCATGCACAATAACACATCTTTATACACTATGTTAAACCTCGACAAGTGCTATTTCTAATTATTTAATGAATTGGTATTTGAATAGGACCTTAGAAACATAATGGATGCAAACTATATTAATTGTCTGGTAGTATTATATGTGTATTATGTTTGGGTCATTGCCACAGAAGTGGGTAGATTTAACTATAGTGAATTTTGGCTGCTGCAAATTGCATATTACCTTGTGCAGAAAATTAACAACAAGAAAAAAATCTTTATTCTCTCATAATTTATCATCAGAGATTCACACATCAACAATAGCTACATTACATTGTGTTGGAAAAGACAGATTCAACACTAACAGCAGTAATTTTCTCTCTCCTTTTTATTGTAATCGTCAGTCCTGTATATCATTATAGATTGAATTCAGAAATGTTCCTAGTTAATTGCAGTAGTTCTTTCAGTTACAGGATAACTTTGGGTGCTAAATGCAACTACTTAACATTTATTTCATGTAGCTGTCTCTTTTTGAACCTATTCTTCCATTAAAGACCCATGTTTGGAGAGGTTATGTTATTTCCTTCAGTTTTGGTGACAAAGTCAGGGAGTAACATTTACATCACAGAATCAGCAGGACTTGTTTGGAGGCCATCAAATCCAACCCCCTTGGTGAAGCAGGTTTACCTAGAGGAGGTTGCACAGGATTGTGCCCAGGCAGGTTTTGAATCTCCCCAGAGATGGTGACTCCACAGCTTCTCTGGGCAGCCTGTTCCAGTGCTCAGTGACCCTCAGAGGAAAGAAGTTTTTCCTACAAATTGAGATGGAACTTCTGTCACTGGGAAACACTGGAAGGAGTTTGGCATTTGCCCTTAAGATACTTGTACACATTGATGAGGTCCTCTCAGTTTTCTCTTCTCTAGACTGAACAGGCCCAGCTCCCACTGTCTCTCCTCATTAGATATGCTCCACACCCCCAATCATGTTTGTGGCCTCTGCTGGACCCTCTCCAGTAATTCCTTGTCTTTCTTGGACTGGGGAGCCCAGAACTGGACACAGCACTCCACATGTTCTTACTTCTCCTGAGTATTTTGCATCCTAGGCTTAGAACCTCCCCACAACACTGCATTCAACTTCCAGATTACTGCTCATAAACCATGGTCCATGTTCCAGGCATTGGTTTATATTAATACTCATTTCCAAGCCTTCGCATGTGTGGAAAAAGTTTCCCATCTTAATCATTCAAGTTTGTGTTCTCTTTAAAGCAATAGCACCTTCTTCTCAGCAGAAAGATTAAAATTTGTGCAACAGAGAAGAGCAAATTATTTGAACAATAGATTGAAGATGGGATTTTCCAATGAAGATACATTATATTTGAAGACAGTTAGTAGTCAGCTCAATAACTTTGATATTTCATGTAAATTTCCGTATTTGTTTTTATGTCATCTAAGATGCGGGACCTTTGAATGTACTGGGCTATTGATCAGAAAATGTCTCAAATCAATTTCTTTAGTCCCTGAGTTATGTTAAATAAACCAGATTCAAGTAATATCAAATAATTTTTTTTCTTCTCTTAAGATATTTGCCCAAAATTAATAACCAAAATTTTGACTAATATTTCAGAATTTTAAAAAATTCCAATATTATTATAATACTTCCATGTGTGTGGAAGTTTGTTTGTTCCAGTTGCAGTTTGGAACAAAGGACATTACTGAAATATCATAAAGAATTATTTTCTGTAGATCTGATTCAACTTCAAGTATGGACATCATTAATAACATGCTTTCCTGAGCTCCAGTTGGATTAGGCTCAAGTATTCCTGAACTTCAGGGTGCACAATGAAGTCTAAATGAAATTCAAAGGCTTTAAATCCTTCATCAGCTTCATGTCAATTAGAAGCAGCTCTGTTACCCATTGTAAACTGATAAAAATGAGAAAAGACTGCATATCTTGCTGGTGACTTTGCAACTGTAGCCTAAGTCAGTGTAAATAGAATACACCATCTTGGATTTCTTTCAAAAATTTGATAAAAATTTAATAGAAGCTTTCAAGGATCCCCTTTAATGGGATTTGGATTTTCATCTAGTTTTTCCTTTTTTTTTTTTAACAAGCTGTACCTAATTTTTGTTTCATTTCTTGTCAGCCTTAAACTAACTTAATAACTTCAAAAATGCTGCCAAATTACCTAAAAACTGGAATGAAAGTGAATTTTCATAAGTTTACTGTAAAATTCCAACTTGTTTTCCATTATCATATTGAATATTAAGAGTGTCTGGGAAAAAAATCATTGGGATGTTGAGTTTTGTGTTTCTGTCCTGACTACAGCTTTCTTTGTCTTTAGCAGAAAAGGATTCAGAGTCAGCATTTAACAGCTGAAAATTTTCAGTGATCAATAATGTGTCCCCCAATTTGCTACTTTTCCTCTATATAAATACATTGATGTATTTCCCATATATGTGTATTATATTACCATAGGCATATATTTATGATGTACAAAAAAATCTTACAGAATCATATCTATGGCCAAAAAGAAACATACTTTCACTGTAACTCTTCAGTTTGCTATTCTCCTGGCTAAAACTAGCCTAAACCTTTTCCATTCAGCTGTGTCCTTCCCTGATTGGCTTTGAAACACAATTTTTATTGAGGACAAATAACTTAATAGAAAAGGGCTGGCAGAGAGGAGTGCAATCTCTGTGTGCAAGCTTCAAGGATTTTCTTAATGACCACGAGTACTTGTTTTGTACAGAGAACAAGCTTTTAGATTTAATGAAAATTTTCCCTCCTTTCTTCATTTTATAACAGGAATAATGTATTTGTAATTAACTTCAGACTCAGTTTCTGTATTTGAAATATTATATCTGAGATCTTATGAAAAGCAATGATATAAATTCCTTTTCACATGACTATTGTGGAAGGCATTTGTTTATGTAAACAAAATGTAAGGCAGGAGATGTGTTAGCATCAGCATATTTAATTGCATGATTCTATGACTCCTTAAAATATATTGTTTAGCATTATTTTTCAATTCTAGTTTTAGAAGTAATTTTTTTTTTTTTCATTTCAGTAGAAACTAAGTAGGGGTTTTTTTTGCCTGGCTTATTTCAAAACAAATTACTTTTTGGATTCACAGAACATCATACTGTAAAATTCAAAATTAATTTTTAAAACCAAATCTATAATGGAAAAATTAACAATATTTTTTGCTTTCAGAACAGGCAGTCTGCTGGATTATCATAGCTCCATAGTTGATAGTTTTGATTCATTGTGGCAGTGCATTTTCTGAGTAATGATAATATGTCAAGTAATACTTATTGGAAATCGAATTCCTGTCTGTTTGCATCTCTGTGGAAGAGTTATTATTCTGAATAATGTGGATGTCTTACACTGAAATTACTCAAAATTTAAAAATCTTAGTGTTAATTTAATGATGTAGTCTTAGTCTATGCCATCCTGTCTTCACCTGTTTTTTTCATTTCATTAAAAAGTATTTGGGAGGGGGTGTTTTCTACTATGATTCTTTCTCCATTTATAGGTCTTCTTTTGATAAATGGGTCTGACTAGTAGGTAGGAACTGGACTGCAAATGAAAGTTTAATTAACTGTTATGACAGTAGTCTGATTAATTACTTTAAATCTTTCTCACCCAAAAAATAAAATAACATTTCACGTTTGGTGTGTTAGTTGAGCACACCTGAGCTGTGTGTTCTGCACAACCTACCTCCCTTCTGCACGACCTACCTCCCGCTGCCATCAGTAAGAATATCTGTTGTTAAAGACACACCAAAATGCCCGTCCCTCATTGAGCTGGTACTGATGACTCAAGATTTTTAGCTTTTTATATATTTTCATATATTTGTGGCTTTGGAGACTGCTAATATATGGTTTCAGCTTCTAGTACTCTTCCTACCCTTCCCCCTACGTTTTAGAGCAATAAGCTAACCTTCTAACACATTCTTGAAATACTGTTTAGTCTTATTTTCAAGAAGAGAACCTACAGCAAAGACAAAAAAAAAATTGTTTTCCAACCAGAATCTGAGAAGACACAAGAAATAGGGTAATGAAGCCCCTGGACTAATTCCAATGGTGCAGTACCTGGGGTAAAATTATCTAACCAACTGCTCTTCTAATTGGACAATATTTGATAACTATACTAATCAAATAACCTTATAAAAATTGTAGAACTACTGTATTATGTGTGCATATTGCCATATGGTGCACCCTAAAGGCTTTTTAATTAAAGATTTGCTTTTATATATTATAATTTTAACAGTGTTTGGAAGGATCTGTGTTTTATTCCAGGTAACTCTACCCTATAAATACACCCAGGGGATGACTGGGAAGACCAGGAACAGCGTGGCTCCTGCCTGGGCCCAGCTGTGGGATGGCAGGGAAAGCCATGGGGCAGTGAGGAAAAACAGCAAAGGCTTGGGTGATGGATGGGATTCATCCATTTCAACAGAGACTGGATGACATCAATGTACCAAGTCAATGCCCCTACAGAGGAGCTGGGGATGGGCCAGGCCTTGCTTTGTAGGGGGACAGTGACCTCAGATCCCCCAGCCTGGCTGAGCTGTCAATACATCAATCAATCAATCAATCAATCCATCCATCCATCCATGAGTCACACACTGGGGGAATGGTGCTAACCCAGCCTCTGTTTGGCAGAATTATCCATCAATCACACACTGGGGCAGTGCTAAGTGGATCTTGCCTGGATCAGCCAAGTGACTGGAAGGCCCAACTGGGGGCAGGCCAGTGAAGATCGTGAAGTTTAAAAGATGGTGCAGACATGGACAGTGCCTTCTTATGGAGTTTCTGTTCAGTTATGCTGAGCACTAGGAGTTGGCAATTTCATGTGTGTTTTGTCAGTCCCAGCTGTTGTTGGGTGTTGCTTTGACCTTCGTTTATTGCAAATTATATTCATTTTATGAAACATAGGTTGATTGCTCATGATACCAATCAATTGCCTTTTTATCTCTTCTTATATGCAAATGCTATTTATACATATATAATGTTAAAAGGCTAATACGTGATTTTTATTAAATAAATAGTCCTAGTAATTGTGTCTTCAGTGATTCTCGCTGATCACACTCTAAATGCATTGGCATTTTTATTCTTCATATTTCAATTAATTTACTGCTTATCTGCTTCTCAAAAACAGATATTAATCCATTGTAGTCAGCTATTTGCTTTTGCCTATGCAATTGAGTCTCAAGTAGAATACTTGAGGTGAAGAGAAAACTTGCAACATTATTTACAGTGTTGGTTTTCTAAAGGCAAGCAGAAAAGAGCAAAGCACTGGTTTATTAAAACCTGGCATGGTTTCCTTTCTCAGGCAGTTTGAGTCCGTGGGGGTCACTGTGATAACCCTTCGGTGCCATCAGACACTGCAGTGCTGTTGGAATGGTGTTGGAGAGCTGCTGCCCGTGTCCTTGGAGCAGTTCCAGCCCCAGCCTGGCACTGCTGGGAAGTGGATGTGCAGGGACTGCCACTGGCATTGTTTGCTGCAGTAACTCGCTGGCTGAGAGGGGGAAATGCATCTGGTGGAACACATTAATCACATACACATCAGCATTGTTGGTACAAAGCACAAAACAGAGACTCAAAAAAATTGATTTCATCTCCCTTACCCCTCCTTTCTTTTGCTTCTTTCTTGTGTTTGTACAGCTGACTATTCCTCCTCATTCCACCACTCAGCTGCCTGTGAGATTCTGTCCTTCTGCCCTTGGAAGACGCAATCACAAGGCAACAATAACCTTCAAATGCCCAAAGGTATGATAATGTGCTTGTACCCACAACACTTGGGATTCAGATCAGACACTATTTATGATAGGCAAGGAAGTAAGAGATTCAGCCTGTAGGTCAAGGTGAAGTTTAGTGACTGGATGCGTAATGAAAGAGCAAACATGAAGATGTTAAAAACTTGTAATTTGTTTTATCCTTAGTTTTACACAGAAATTATTCTGTTTACAGTATTAAAATGAGGCATAACGACCTAGGAACTAGAACAGGTAATGAATAAGTTTAGCTTGCTCAGTAGTCAGTTCTGCTGGCTTTAACACTAGAAGACTGCCACTTGTTAGGAGTGTCACCTCTGAAATTAAATTCCTAGGTGTTTTTCATAACCCCCCAAAAAATAAATTGTTTCATTTTTTTTAATCAGATCTGAATTTTAGAAGATCACACATTTGAAAAAGTGAATTTTTCCTTTCATTTTATCTCAAAATGTTTTTTACTTTGAACACTTTAGAATTGTTGACTTCTTTTTTCTCTGTGAATTTTCCTGAAGTTGAAAGAGAAATTAATAAATAAAGAGACAAGTCATCAACATGACCTACTAACTGTTTTTAAATACAGCTGAAATAAAAAAGAAAAATTGATAGTACAATGTAAATGGAAATATTTAATCATGCAAGATGTGGTTAAATGAAGCCTTTGCTTTCTGTGCAATTTCCTCTTTGTATTTTTATTTTTTTTAGTTTCAGATATCCTAAAAGACTGCTGACCTGTGAATTATTCCAGCTGAGTGCTACCAGCAGTTTTCAGTAGTGTTTTAAGCAATACTAAAAAAGCAAATATTCTTTTATATGAAGATAACAAATACTAAAGGAAGTCATGTGGCAATTTTTTGTCCTGAAAAAGTATGTTGAAAAGACAGGTTATTTGCAGGTGGTGTTGGCACAGCATTTATTTTCAGAATCTCTCTTAAATATTTAGTAAGGCTAAAAACAAGGAGACAGCAATTCTAATATGATGAGTATATATCCAAGGTCAGTTCCAGAGGACACAATGTCCTTATCTTCTCTGAAACCTGATGGTCCACAGAAATTTTAGATCTAATATTTCTTTCCAATATCCTTGATTTTCCTGTGTCTAAAGGTTAATGTTCATTATTATCTTTGGAGTAGCACTTTTACCTTGTTGTATGATTCTACTGCTGTCCCATCAAATAATTATTTTCTTTCTTCCTTTGTCTTCTGGAGAGAACTTCTCACTTCATTTGCTTTTAGGTTTTAATATATGTGCTTTGAATTCTGCTTTTGCAACTACCCACATCTTTCCATTGCTTACACTGAAAGCTCTGATTAGCTGGATGGAAGTTAAATACTGTGTGCTTGAAGTAGGACAGAAGTTAAACACAAAAAGGGGATGTGAACATCTCCCAGAATTAAAGTATTGATTTCCAGATAGCAATACTTAGAGTAACAACAGCTTAAAGGAAGAAAAAAGAAAGCAAAAATTAAAGTTCACTTATAGCAGAGACACAAAACAGTGGAAGAAAGTAGGAAAAATGCTTTAAAATGTACAGCTGTGACTCATCAAATAATAAATAATGGCACGTTCCATTCACAGTTTGGAGAGCGGATATTTTACCTGACGGGGTCTGGAGTTCCTCCTGAGCGCATGGAAACCACCACCATAAGTGCCTGCATTGGAGAGTACTCCTCTGCCATCATAGCCTTCAGAAATCCAACTGTGGAAAATGTGGTGGTAGATGTCATGATGGCAGGTACGGGGTTTGGATTTTTTTATTATTTTTTTTTGAGTGGGGAAAGGAATTTAAGCTCCTTGGGTTCCATTAGAGGTGTGAAAGGGATGTGATTACATTTTCCTCCTTCCATTTTTTGGCAATAGCGTTCTTGTATATTGTCCACACCCACCCTGAAAACTTTAGAGTGTGCTGTGGGAGATGGGAAAGAACACAAACCTATAACAGCTGCTCACAGAAGGATTTTAGGTCATGCAGCCTCATATGGACATGCAGCTGCTGCCTGGCTGTACACTGCACTGCAGCACTTTGGCAACAGGAGACTCTGGGATGAGTTTTGGTAGCTGTGCATTAGCTAAATAACTAATGCTTTGCTTTTGTTCCTCATTTACCTTCAAATATTTTATTCTGTTTGGTCAGATTCTGGGTAACTAAAGGAATTAGTTAGAGAGCAAGGGCAAAACATTTTTAAGGTTTTCTTTTGGTTTTTTGTTTGGTTTTTTTTTTTTTTTTATGACCTTCCAAGCAAGTATGTTTCATCAATATTTTCAAACATGCTTTAAAGGATAATATGAGATCCAGAATTATCAGAGATTGACAAGTAACTATCCATACTGGGATTTCACAAGTGCTGTAGGAACTCAGGTTCTAAATCCCACATTCTCATTGATGATTAAAATTTACTCAGTCAAAGAGGAAATTTCACTTCAAGTGCATCAGAAGGCTTTAAAATGTTCCCCGAATCTCTACCTACTCGAACATAACATGTAGGTAGCATCAGAAAACAAGTGCCAAAGCATGTCCTGGCAAATAACAAAATCTGCAAATTACAAAAATTGAAGATAAATCTTCCAGTTTTATTTTCATAAATACATAAATGTAAGAGAATGGTAAAAATCAAGCCTGTTCAAAGGTAAGTTTTAAGCCATATTTGCACACTTTTGCTGTGATTTGGGGTTTGAGGCATATAGAATAAGTGAAGAAATGTGATTTTTAAAAACTGATTGATGTTTGTTTGTTGCATTAAACTCACACTTTTTAATCCTGCTTTCTGAGTATGAGTGAGAAATAAAGAAATACAGCTTTGTCCACATACCTGGTTCATATATGGGGGATCTTGGAAATATGTTTACCTGAAAGGTCAGGAGCATCTTGGTCTCATGACTAAACACTGTACTTTTGCTGACCAGGATTTTTTGCCAGACTTCAGTGCAGTTTCCCCTGTTTAACTTCTGAAATATTTTTATTTATGACTGTCACAAAAGAGTACCATTTATAAGTGACAAGATCTCTTGTGAATTTGATTTGATGTTCTCTTCTGGAAAACATTGAAAGAAGCAACAGCATACAAAATATTCAGCGCTTACAGACCAAGTGAATCATAGCCAGGATCTTGGGGAATTTATCAGAGTTCAGGTGCTGAGCAGGATAGCTGGCAGAGAGGGGGAGATCCTGGAATCAAGAGAAACAGAATCTTGTCCAGGTTCCTACTTATCTGCCATCTAGGTGTCCTGAAGTGACAAGGAGCACTGCACACTGGCTCAGCACACAGGGACAGGGCAGTTGCTGCAGCAGGTGGCATTCAGTGTATGTACACAAGGCTCCAAAGTGCTTCTCACAGTTAGAAAAGGAAGGTAAATGTTGACAGCACACCACAGGAGCTGCTCTTGGGCAGTCATTCTGATTGTGCAGCCATTGCTTCTGTAATCCGGGTGGAGGCTGGGAGGGTGGAAGCTGCAGCTCTGGTCTGAGGCAGTCAGGAATTGTAGAGGTTTCTCCCTGGCTCTGCAGTGGGAATGGCAGGAGCGTCACCACTTGCATGAATGCTGTGGTAGGTGACCTTCCTGTTTGGAGAGGGAAATGGGCAGCCTTTAGTGGACTTAGAGCAGCTGGAGGTATTCAGATCCACAAATCCAGGTGAAATTCACAATGTAATAAAACAGTTGGTCAATATGATTGACTGTTGTGAGACTGTTGTTTTCTATGAAAGTTCATGTTGATCAGGAGATTTTTCTGTTGACTGGGAAAAGGTTTTGCTGTTTCTTCCTTTGAAAAGTGATAAAAGGAAGACTGGAGGAGCAGTGGGATGATCAGCCTCCCCTGAACCTCTGGTGGGGTCATTGGACAGTACTTTTGCAGTGTGTGTAGCCCATGGTTTGCACATTCTCTTACAGTCCATGTCCAAGCCCATGAAGGTCAAGAAGGTAATCAGGAGTAGTCAAATGGCTTTCTTAAGTGCAAATCATGATTGACAAATGTGACTGCGTTCTATATGGAAATGAGTGATTATGCAGATAAAGGAGGAGCAGTGAATGTAATATACTATGATTTAGTAAGACTTTGTCATTGTATCCTGTAACATTCCTGTTTGGAAGCTAAGGAAGTCTAGACCTGCTGAGTGGATTGGAGCTTGGCTGAAGTGTTGGTCTCAAATGATAGTGATCAACATCTTGGCATTCAGCTGCTGGCTGGTAATGATCATTGCACCCCAGGGTCAGCCTTGGGACCCGTATTATTCAAGACCTTTATTAATGACGTGGATGATGATAGAGATTGCAATGTAAATTAGGGAGAGGAACTGACATGATGGATGGTAGAGCTTCAGTCCAGAGGTACCTTGATAAATTGTTCGTGTATCTCAGTTTTGAATTGCTTTGTTCATCAACACATCATTCCTGGAACAGCTGAAGACAAAGTGAACTTTGTCTTTATTAGCAATGCAATTTTTGTACTAAAATGTTAACCCTTTGTGTTTTTCCCTCACTCCATCTACCTTGTGTGCTTATCTTGGCCCAGACTGTGTGAATTAGAAGTGCTGTGAATTACTAGCAGTGTAATCCACCCTATTTGACCAGGAAATAACTGATTATATAAATTTTTGAAGTGTAGGAGTATATTACATCTGTGGTATAAAGATTCCTGTTGCATCTCATAAATCAGGACACTTTATTCTAGTGGGAAGTGCAAGCTGGGATTCTGATTTGTACAACAACAAGAGCAATTCAGAGATGCAAACTGCTTGTCTTACTGAGAATAAATCTGGTGCCAGACAGCTCAGTTTAGTATTCCATTACTTTGAGATATAATTTGTAAGAATGCTAATCCAGTGTGCTGTTCACAAAATAATGGAGAAGAATAATCAAACTTATCTGTGATGCAACTTAATCAGAAAAAATATTTATAGAGCTTAAATATTGCAACTAAAGCCTAGTAGATTGTGATATTCTGAAAAACAGGAGAAACTGCATTGTTCAATTGTTTTAGTGAAAATAGTAATCTTCTAGCTGTTCAGCATGAACTTGTCACAGGGAGTTGTTCAGACAGTGAAGGACTAATGTTTGTTTTTATGCATCAGAAGTTTTCAGTCTTATTTTTCTTTACCCATCAGTAGACCTGATGCCATGATGATCTAACAGAATTACAAAAGTGATCTGTAGATTTACATAAGGTCATCCTTGAAAAAATAAATTACATACTGCAATTCTTATGAAAGGATAATCATACCTGTCCTTTAAAGTGTGTCTTGAGTTTTTTAATCAGGTTATTGTCATGCTAATTTTCTAATTCAGTTGCACTTGGTGACCTGTACATAAAGTTTGCTTTGTTTTTATTACAAGATAGTTGATTTATGCATTCAAGCTGTATTTAGATATTCATTCTGTGATTTGCTTTGTATAGGAATACTTAACTGGAATTCGTATTTCTTTCTTTCCAGAGAAAGAGTAATCTAGTCTTATAAGCAAAATTTTGGATGCACAAGTTCGGTTTAGCATTCCTGGCCCTTACATATCTTGAGAACTCTGTCAGGCTTATTGCTGGTGTTACTGGAGGCCAGAAAGAGGGTGGAATGGGGAAATCAACAGAAGGCAGCAACTCAGAAATCAGAGTGACATGCCTGACTGATCTTGATCTTCAGAAATTGTCTTTCAGACCATGTGCCCCTTCTTACAAGAATTCAGTGTGTCAACACTGAAAACAGGGCATCTTGATTAAGGTCTAAGAGCAATAAGCATCAACATTTGTACATTTACTTCATGCTTTAAAGAAAATTACTCAAGTTCTTGCTCTTATTTTCCAGTAACATTCCACAGACAATTTCAACTCTATATAGATATGAAATTACATTTAGAACTGCAGAGTTCAGGAATTAAAATAGACATTAATTGGGAATTGTCCTGTTCAGACCATTTCTAAAGATTTCATTTGCATTTCTGAGGCTTTGCCAAACCCAGGAGCATTATTGCTCAGAAATGTTTCTTTCTGTGAATTTTGACTGCTGCTGTAGCACAAACAGACCTCTATGTAGGATAATTATAGAGCAAATAAAACTCCTACTACCCTGGACCTCTTTTAACTAGGTATTTTCTTATTGAATTTAATACCAATAAGTTTTCTTCCCAGGATTTAGACACTTGGATGCTTAAATGTGCAGCGCTAATTCAAATTGGCATTTACAGCTACATTAAGAGTAGTTGTGTGAGTAATGTTTATTTAACAGCGGGTGATTTTCCCCAAATTGAGCCAATGACCAGAACTACAGAGTATGAAAACTCTTGTCACAGGTGGTTTAGCAACCTGCACTAGTTCAGCTCTTTCAGGTTGAATGATATTACTTTTCTCTAAATACCACTGTATAGTATTTCTACTAAGAGGATTGTTTTTTTGAAGCAACAAAAGCAATATAAATAATTGAAACTACTGAAATCTCCAGTGTAAATCAGAGCCCACAGAGTCAGCTTGTATAAGAATTATCCCTAAGTATTAGTATTTGTTAATACTGTAATGCTTTATTCCAGTCAGCGTGGACATTTCATATTTTCAGTGGTCCAAATATGTAGTTCAAGAAAAAAATTGCATCAGCTTTTATAGAGGGTATTAATTTCAGAGTTTGAAGGCCTGTGCTCAAAGAAAAGATTAAAACTACAGCAGTAATTAGGAACTGGATAAGGGAGGTGGATTGGTTCTCTGGAATCCAGAGTTATCTGCAGTAGTAAAACTGATATCTGTGGCAGTGTATAAGATTTCTTATTAAAACTTAACCTGTGTCCAAGATAAGGCTGCATTCAGAGTACATTGGCCATGTCATTTTCCATTCAGAGACTTCCAGACTGGAACTGCAACTTTTTAAATGTACTTTGCAAAATATTTTTAAACTGCTCTCTGGGATTTTATGCAACTGAACTAAGTACTCAAAGACAAGTCTGCTACTTGGTAATTTTTCCTTCAGACAAAATATATTGGACTAAGTATTATTGCATATATGTATATGTGTGTGTATATATATATATATATATACATTTATGTCATGTTAGAGTGAAATAGTAAAGTTGTGAAGAAATACTATTTTTAGTCATCTAGTCAATTTAGAATACAAGTACTAACATCACTTTTTGCTGATTCTGACATAATTCAAATAATTGTTTTAGCTACCAACTAAAAAAATAATGTGCAATGTATAAGTGAAGCTCTGAAGAGATAAATGCAATTTTGAAGCATCATGAATAACCAAGTGCCTTTAATTTCATACAGTGTAACTATTTAAAAGATCTCAAGATTAGTTAGCTAGTTGCGTGAAAATTACTTTTTAGCTGAATGTGTAGAAGGATAGAAGCTAAAAAAATGCCATATATTTCAAAGTTTGCAAAAATGTTCAAATAGGGCAATTTTAAAGTATTCAGCTTATCAGCATCCTGAAAAAAAATAGAAATGAATTTTTACAGAATAATTAATATAATAGAGGAAAATTTCACTATAGCTATGTTTTTGCCACTGCTGTCTCCCATGTCAGGAAAGAAGATGATACATTTGTTTTATTGATATATTGAAATAAGTATGTTGGCTTTTCTTATGCACCCATCATTTAATATTTGGCAAGGGCCCTTCAATTCTTTTTTTATTTCCTCACGGTTTGCAAATCTTAACTTTGAACCTCTAAGCTGGTTTCCGAAACCTGAGACCTTGTTCTTGAGGTGAAATAATTTTGGGATTGTTTCTCTTCTTCCAAGAACCAAAAATGATAGTGCCAAAAGAGCTGTTCTCTGCCTTCCTGAATGTCTTTGATCATTATTCTGTTTCTTAAAGCCATTTTAACTTTGTTCCATAACCCCAAATGACAGTGTTCCCTGGCTGTGAGATGAGTCCTGTGTATTCCATTTTCCTGTCAGCAGTTCATCATTTAGTGTTACCACACTTTTAATATGACATATTATACAGATATGGTCTATCTATTCGTCTCAGGTTCTTGGAGTTGGCTGCTAAGACATATTTCCTACTAAGAATTTCCTTTGGTTCCAAAATGTGTTTATAAAATTGGACTTCAAACGAGTTTTTTCTATCTCATTTTTCATTTATCCACAGCATTGACAATGATCAGTGAAACAATCTAAATAATGTCTAAATCCTCTGTCTTTATGAAGTGATCTGTTGGTTGATCCAGTACCTTGCTGGCAAGAAAGCAAATCTTGTCTGCAGCTGTATCTGTACTGCTGGTCCTAAACCTGTGTCTCTTACATTTGATGTCACCATTGGCTTTCATTGCTACTTGATATTTTTCATTTAGAAAAGAGTTTATTTTGTAATCTCTAATTGTTATTTAACTGAAAATATTTTAAACTTTGCATTTTATTGGTGCTGTGTTATTTCATTTCAATTCTGTATTGAAAGATATCCATATTGTATCTCTACTTCACAATGAGGAAAATATTGAGAGGACCTTTAAGGAGAGCAGGAAAAAAGGGGCTATGTGCTTCCATTCAAGGATGTATTTTATAAAACCTGTCTGTGAAGCTGTTTTATGAGGGAAACTGTTCTATCAATTTTGAATTCTAAATGGGTTTCCACAAATAATTTTTAATTTTTAAAAATTTTTTTTTAGATGAAGGGCTGTTGAATGAGCATCTGAGCGTATCTGTCCTGTCCCAGGCCACCTGTAACGAATCTGTTTTTCATCTTCTGTTTAAACAGCCACAAGGTATGTAGCGCCTCAACCCTTAATATTATTTAAACTATTATTGTTACTTATTTTATCAACTAAATCTGCAGCAAGTCACAGTTTCCTAAAACATGAAGTACCAGAGTGGAAAAATTTCTAAGAAAATTATTTTGAAAATAAAATTTCTGTAGTTTGAAAGATCAATTAAGAAGAAAAAGAAAAGAAAAGAAATTCCAAAACCCAAAGAGTTGAACAATTGTAACTGCTTTTAATTTTTACCAAATTAACAGAAAACAAAAAAGAAAATTGTTTAATTCTAAATACACTTATGTTTCTCTTCAGCCTTTCCAGTCACTTTAACTAATTTTTGCTTTGTTCAGGGGGATTGTATGTTGTTTTTTGCTTTTGTTTATTTGTTGTTTGTCTGGGGGTTTTTAAGATAACTCTGGTGCATAGTTTCTGGGAAAATTTTCATGGGAAAATACAGAAAACAGTACTTTTCAATTAAAAATCTATCGGGAAAGAATTAAATTATTTGGTTTATTATCCTGAATGAAATTTTAGGTGTCATTTCTGGTCATATCTGATCTGAGATGGGATATGAAAGGAAAAAAATATCTTTAGTGCTGTAATTACTAAAATTGTTAGCAAAATTTATTTTTGACTTGTATATGATAATAATTAATTTATGTGATTTATCTGATGTTATTATAAGTCTTGCATTATCACTGAAATTGTATATTTTAATGATTTAAAATGATTCATTGATGAAGTATAGAAGATAAGTAGATTTCTGTAGCTATTTTAAATATTTCTCCTACTAGTTATTTCTGTTGATTACTTCTCAGATATGCTTTCTAATTTCAGAACACACAGTTAAATTATAAATATATTCAATTATTTACTAAATAAATTAATTTTCTTTGCTCATATCCCCCACAAATATGTGTGAACATCTGTTTCATGTTAATATAAATATCAAAAAAGCTATACAATTTTCCTTGAAAAAGTAGTGTCTATCTCACATTAAAGACTTCATTTATAAATATGAAATGAAGATCACTTGTTTACAATTTCATTCAAAAAATTTACCATATGCTATGATTTTCCTGTAGATGTACTTGACAGGTCTTTATTTTGTAAAGGCTATTGCAGACCTAACTGTTCCCAGCAAGGAACTATTTTTGTTTTCCCTTCTGGAAGCTTGCTATGCCTCAAAACTTTTCTAGGGGTTATAGAAAGAAGAACTTGGAAGAAAAAAAGGTGTAAGAATTGATCTGCATGTCATGTTTATATATATTTTTATATATATACTTTTTTCATGATTTCATCCCAGCCAGCAGCCAAGCCCCAAGCAGCCACTCACTCACTCCCTCACCAGCAGGATCAGGGAGAGAATTGCAAGGGTAAAAGGTGGAAAACTTGTGGGCTGAGATAAAGACAGTTTGATATGGGAAGTAAAAGCCACACAAGCAAAGCAAAGGAAAACAAAGAATTCATTCACAGCTTCCCAAGGGCAGGCAGGTGTTCAGGCATCTCCAGGAGCCGATCACGTCTAACAGTGACTTGGGCAGACAAGCCCCATCACTCCAAACATCCCCCCTTGCTCCTTCTTTCTGCCACTTCACACTCTGATCCATGATGTCACATGGTCTGGAATATCCCTCTGGTCAGTTTGGGTCACCAGTCCTGGCTGTGTCTCCTGCCAGCCTCCCATGCACACCAGTCTCCTCACCAATGTGGCAGCAGGAAAAGCAGAAAAGGCCTTGGCTCTGTGTAAACCCTGCTCAGCAATAACAAAAACATCCCTATATTATCATCACTGTGTTCAGCACAAATCCAAAATACTGCCCCATACCAGCCACTGAGAAGAAAATTAACCCTACCCCAGCCAAAACCAGCACATTTTACACAGACAAATACAAAAGCTGTGACTTTTGCCATGATCTTATATTTTTTTTTTTTTTCACTGAAGCAGTGAGGAACTGTCCAAAACAATCTAGTTCATGTACACAGTAAAACTGAAAGTGTAATCCCTTCACAAATATAAGAAATATAAGAACAGTGAAGCAATCTTTAAAAGTTGTACTTTTTCCTCATCTTTTATGTGTGAAATATATTAATAATGTGATCAGTAGGTGAAGATCAGATTAGATGCAGGTGTTAGTGCTTACCATTATTCCCTATAAAAAAAGAAATAATACTTTGAAAATGTGTTGGAACTAAATATTCTTGACAGACTTGCTGGAATTTGATTGCTAGATCATTTTACGAGCAAAATTCATGCTTATGGAATTCATGCTTGTTGCTAATTGATTGTTTTTCCCTCACTCACTCTTAACAACTGGGGGTAGAAATTCTGAGATACTGAGATAGTCTAAGAATCTAGGAGACATTTTTTCATCATCCTTTCACAAGAAATCCAAAATATTAACCCTGCTGTGAAATTGGTATTGAGAGCAGAGTACCTTTCTTCCCTGCCCTGGCTTCCCAGTAACATGAACTGTGTCACTTCACTCAGTCCTCAGAGTGAAGGTTTGGTCTCACTTTACATTCAACCTCCAGTCATCACATGTTATAGCTTAGCTGCTGTTCTGGGTAATCAATAAGCCTCTCTGTTGTAACCACTTGGTGCAGCATTGAACAGGAGCAGTAAACAGGGCAGTTGGCTGAACATGCTTTTTAGATATATCTCTCTCCGTATTTCAGCACAAGTTCTGTATTTAAAACTTGTATATTTTAAGCTGCCATGTCACCTGTATCATGTTTATCTCCCCATGGAGAACTCTGTGATTAACTCCTTAATTTTTTCTTCTGACTTTGGTTTTTTCTAATATATATGTATTTGACTTTGGTTTTTTCTAAAATATATGTATTTGTTAACTTTGCCAACCACTTAGGAAGGAAAGGTGAAATATATTTGATAAATGTATTTAATGTGAGACATTTTCCAAAGAGCTGCCTGCAGTGTAAAACCAGTTGATGGCAATCAAATTTGAGATACTAAATTTCCATGTATGTTCTTTGGAAGTATGTTGCTATTACAGTTTCATATTTTATTCAACATTCTTTGAGAAAGCATTTTAGCATGCTTTTAATGTCATGTACAGTCAACTATGGTTATAGATAATTTGGCTTTTGAACTACTTTCACCTAAAAAATGGCATAAATTTTGTTCAGGTCCTCAGGCCATTTCCCTAAAAATACTAGATTTCAAGATTTGCTTCTTGAATCCTATGCTTATTTACATCTGCTTTTTTCTTTCAGTAATTTTGCATGCACAGTCTGTTTTTTCTTATTATTTCTTTCAAAGACTGAAAAAACAACAAAACTAACATATTTGGTTGCCCTGGTTGTCCTTAGTTCCTCTCTGTTTCTTTTATAATGCTTTCATTATCTCTAAATGACTTAAAGAGCCAGAGAAAAGGAAAAAAAGCTAAAGAGCTGTGAGAAATATTTCTCCATTCTAGCAGACTATTTTGAAAACATGTTGAAAAAGACTAAGTTTGCTTTTCTCTTCTATATTTTAGCTGCATTTTATGACCAAAGTTTGGTCCCTCACAGCAAGCAGGAATAATTTTACACTTTATAAGTTCCATCAGAGGTTCTGTTGAAGGCCACCATCAGTGGCTCCAGCTGATAGTGTTTTTCCATTTGTGGGTATATGCAGTTCTTAGGTCTGCAAATCATCTTTTCTTTCTACTCTACTGTCTGTCATTTTTAGGAAGGGACATAGTTTGCTAGATCAGGTTACCTTTAACATCTTAATTTTTTCTTATACTCTGCTACTGCTTTTGTCCCTGCTCCCTCTGTGCTGTTAGGGCTGGCTTTGTGAGAGGGTCCATGATTAACTCCAGGGACAATTCAGTGTGCCAAGTCAGTCTTAACTTCAGTTCTGTTATGTTACTATGAGTATTGAACAGAGGCTGACTGATGGGAGACTACATCTAGATGGGGAGTTACTGGTTGTTGGATATCTAGAAAAATTTGTGGTCCATGTGTCCTCAGCACCAGTCTGTCAGAAAAAGGGTTACTGACAGGCCGTATCCTGTTGTGGATTGGTCATTGTCCCTGGTAGTCACTTAACCAGGAGCTTCCTGAGAATATTTTAATACTGTCTTCACTGATTTGTCCTCTGAGTGAGAAACCTACCTGTCCTCCTTAGAGTATGAGATTCCTTCCTCCCGGGATCACTTTTGATGTGGGCATCTTTTGGTTTTTAGAGAGAGACTTTGCAAGCAGGATTTGTGTAATTTCAGAATACACTTGTTTGTTTTATGGTCTGATACATGCAGTAGATAACCAGGACTAACACACTGCTAGGGTAGATATTACCATGGTCAGTATTCCCAATGAGACATGGGATGTATCTTTGCTGGCCAGGTTGTCATTAGTCATTTGAGACCTGGTCAGCTTATGTCTTGGAATGGGTTCATCCATGATATTGCCACCTTCTGATTCTTTCTTTTCTTTCCATAGACATTTTTATAGCTTTTCACTTCAAAAATTTTTTACTGAGTCCTTGAGTTGTTTCTTAGCTATTTTTCTCACACCTTATGACTTTTGTCAGTAGAATCAATCCAAAGTAGTGGTGCTCTGCTCTACCTAGTTAGACTCTGCATCACTGACAGCTGACCTGCTACTCAAACAATTACAAGTGCTTTTGAAGAAATTGCTGTTAATGCTCCCTACAAAATAGCTTTCTTGAAGCTATTTCATTGTGTCTGTGCAAGACAAGATGACTTCCCTTCCTGGCCCTATTTGGGTATCTGTCTGTATGGCTGTTCCTTGTTTAAACCTCCAGCTGGCATTTTCCCTCATTCATTTTTTCTCTGATGTACTATCATGGTACGTGGAAGCTTGTGCAAATGTAGATGTACTTTGTGAAATTTCCAGCAGAAATGAAGGTGTGGATTCCCGGCCTAATCCATGTACATGGCATTTTCCTGATTGCTGAATCACCCTGGCTTGCCTCTCCCCGTGAAATGATTCTGAAAGAGCAGTGTCCTCATGTTATCTGACAGAGAAACAGGGTGTCATTACTCAGTCCTGGGAGGTGACAGCAAAAATGATGTGGTCTGAGCCATATTTATCTCTAGAGAGATGTGCTGACAAAATCAATGAGTTGAAGCTGGTGGCATTCCTGAGTGCTGGTTGTCTCTGCTGTCAGCAAGGAAAACCTTAGAGAGCTCTCTAAAGCCACAGCACACCTGAGGCTGCCCTCACACAGGGATAACCAGTAGGGAATTTTTTGTGTCATGTTTTAAGGCAGAAATGCCTTCTGATGTAAAGAAGGACAGAGCTTAAAGATTTTTCTTTATACTTGCCTGCAAACTCTTCAGGCCATACATATTTTGTATATGTTTATTTGGCCTATTATATGCCCTCTTTTTACCTTTGAATTTTACTTTCTTTACAGATTATATGTTGTAAACAAATCTTTACATGTGTTTGCCAGGAATCCATTCTAGTGAATTAAGTTAAGGAAGCAAAAGGCAGCACTGTAACAATACACAAAAATTCTCTGTTACTGTTCTCTTAAAAACAATCCTCTGAGTTGAAGGAGTAGAACAGTACATTCCCTTGACTGAATAAGGAAATGGTTTATCTATTTCAACATGCTCTCCTGATGTTGAAAAAGAAGAGAAAAGGAAAAATATTCAGGATGCAAATAAAAGAAGGGAAGACATCAGAAAGCCAGATTTTGCATAGTCTCACGCAGATGAACAGAAGAATTCCTATGTGGATTTATCATGAAAAACATATTTTCAGGCTATAATTGCCTCACAGATTGTAGTTAGGCCGTGCTATAGTTTTCCTTCAGAATATCATGATTTGTTACTGAACATCTAGAGTATAGTACTTCAGAGCATTTAAACTATGCAAATCACCTCAGGGGAGGCTGTTATTTTACATTATCTTGGCCTATTTCTCTATTTAAAAATATCATCTGCTCTGCTTTATAACTTGATAAGAAGTTATCTCCTTCAATTTCAATAGAACTAGAAAATGAAAGATGATTAATTTTGACTTTGAATAACATATTGCTGGTAATCTATTTGATAACAGCTGTTGATGGACAAGATGGAGTCAGGATGTGCACTTGAATAGGACAGAGCTGCTTATTTCCACCCCCTCTTCCTGATTCTTGATTCTAGCCTTCACCTGTTTAGGTCATAAACCCAGTGAAAACTCCAGATATACAGATTTGTTTCAATCTGTAAATTACTCAGTGAATCTATGTCTAGCTCTAAACTGGCTATAAAAAATTATCTGCACTAATCTTTTGTTTCCAGAGCACATGTACAGTGGGGAAATTACCAGCAGTATTGATTAGTTGTTTCTTGAGCGAATTAAGAGGTTTGATTTTCTCGATGTCTGTTTTATTCCCATTTCCCCCATCCTCCTCTGCTCTTGGAACAATGACATCTCTGTCTCTCATTAAATTTATCTGTGCAAGATGCTTCCAAATCCATGCTGGACCCCAAACATACAGTGAGGAGTAGGTTTCCCTCCTGCCCTAAACTAGATAATTTGCTGCCTGGGAACTAAAATTGTTGATTTTGTTGTAGTTTTTTAAATTTGTGTTTCTAAGTTGACTTTGCTTATTTATCTAGCTCTTGAGTTCTGAGAAACTTTGAAGGTATGTTGGAGATGCTCATCTAACCTTGTGGGGAGAGAATAAAAGACTAAAAATGAAAGAAACAACAAAAAACTCACTCCATTCTACTGGCATTGATATTAATAGAAAAAAAATTATGGAAGTTTTGAAAATTACAGAATTGTTTTTCCTATAGAGGTTGAAAACAATTCTTGAAAATACTCCCTTAACATTTTAAAACGAGGAGGTGGGATATGTGTAGGAAAGAAATTGAACTTTTTCTGCAAGAACATTTGGAGATGGAAGATCATGATAATATTTTAAGTTTTTCAAAAGTAGGTCTGAGGGTTTGAGGGAAAGAAGAGCTAGTTGACTTTTTTGTTTGTTTGTTTTAATTACTGTATACTTTCCAAGAGAGAAACGTTTTAAACTTACCTTATTGAGTAAGTTTCCAGGGCACAGATTTTATTTTAAAGCATGAATGCTAGAAAGCATTATTGAAACTGGTCTTTGAACTTTGATGTTTTATGCCTTAAAAGTGCTTGGTAATTACACTGCTGAACTAATGTTCTTTTTTTCATATACTGTGTTTTTTCTAGAACATTTTTTGTCAAATGTTTTCACTGTTTATTTTTTTTTTTCCTTTAGTCAGTGAAGAATGGGTGTCCAGTATAAGACACAACCTAAGAGAAATATATATATATATATATACACACATATATATGTAGTGTGCATTCAGTAGTTAAACAACATTTTTTTATCCACAATGGTAAGAGAATTCTCAATATAGTGACACATGCTTTAAAATCAGGAAACCATTAAGGTTTTTCTTAATCAGAATTTGGCTTGCAGAAAATTGTGTACTTTAGCTTGATTTTAAAGGTCTTATTTCCCAAGTGTTAAGCTTTTTACATATTTATGATAGTCCCTGTCCTGACCCTTCTCATTCCAAGTAGCATGAGATGTTCTTAGAAGTCCAGGCTACAGTGCAGTGTGAGGAGTCACTGGGCACAGGTATTTAGAAGATAAGGGTAAGAAGTATTTGCAAACCCTTGGTATTCTCTGTAAGTGCTGTGAACAGCAGGATGTGCCTGGAATCTCTTTTGGAATTCTGTGCAATGAAGCATAGACTCAGGTGCGTTACACAAGAGTGTCTCTTTTTTTATCTTGTATTTCTCTAAAACAAGATTAAAAAAAAGATAAAAATCACACAAGTAAAATTAATACAATCAGGCCATTCCATAATTGTCCCGCCAAACAATTAACTTGCTTCTACACATTTTCCACAGCTCTATAAATTCTTTGGTCTACCTTCTCAACTTAGAGTTGTACAACCCTTCAATAGATACATATTTCTGTTGCTGTCTGAAAATGTTCTGAGTTGTAATTACCTGAAATCTCAGTCTGAATTGCAGACAGGAAGAAATTGAAAGGAAAGAAGAGGGTGTTTTTTAAATATTATTTTTTATTCATTATTTTAGTCACAAAGTTTTCAGGACTAGTTGACTTGGTTAGGAAAGATGTCAGAGTGTTCTGGGCATGCAGATGTGCATTTTCTCCTTCTTAGTGAAGTCAGTGTTGTCTGAGCTTTAGTTTTGCAGTGTAGGTGATAGATCCAATGTTTTTTACAAGTAGCAGAGAAGGTCCTTCTGAATAAGGAGATGTAACATTTAAGAGGGTCTGTGTTCTCTCCCCTACATATCCCATAATAAAGTTTATACAATCTTAAAGAATATATTTGGTTTTGTGGTAGGGTATGTGATTAATTGAAATAAGAGCTGCTAACAGCTGGATTCAAAAGTCAGATTATTCATTATAGGGAAAGATGCATTTGGGTTGTTCAGTCTCAGCTCAGTAGCATATTTGAATCTGATGAATTTTAGGTAGGTAAGACAATCCCCATACCACAAAGAATTTAAATTTAAACATCTGCCTCACTTGCACTGTAATTACAGGGAATATAAATGTGTATTTCAGGCATATATTCTAACTGCTGTGGTGTGAATAGAGGTGGAATTATTTGTGTGGCTAATTGTATTGATAAATACTTTGGTATGCCCATAATCTGTATGTTCACCTCAAGATTATATATTTCTCCTTGCTTTTAAGATATAACCAGGACCAATAATGCTGTAGCTCAGTTTTGTGCCAAATGGGGTCTTTAAAGCTGTTCCCTGAAGCGGGGGTGGGATAATTTAATTAAAATTAACATCATATGCTTCATATTCTGCTGCTTTCATTCTTCCCTAGATATTTTGCTGTACTATTACTAAGATTAACAAATTATTCAAAATATATATTTTTTTATGGGAAAGATAATGAATTATTCACAATCTCATTAAAATTGATATCTTTCAGTTACCAGGGGGAATTTGGATTCCCTGATTTACTTTTCTGTCACAAAGCCTGCGTGATTAGGCAGGGCCCATTTTGTTTTGATAAAGCCATTGGGATTGTACCTGCCTGACGGTATTTGCAAAAAGAATGCATATCACTAATACCACTTCTCTCTTCATATAAGTCTCAGCAAAAATTCATCTTTCTCTTCTCTGCCTTTTATGATGCATACAGGATCTTATTTTCAGCTTTTACATTATTTATGTGAAATCCTTCTTGTTTACATGAAGATCAGGTTGATACCTTCAGTCATCAACATTAGCAACAATCTTGCATCTTTACAATAATATTTAGGTTTAAACAATATTTATTTCTTTAAATGCATTGCTGGTACCAAGCTCAAAAAACCCATGCAAGCTCCAAACCAGCAAAAAGAGAGAAAAAGAGAGTGTGGGCAGCTTTTTGAGCTATGTTTGCTGTGTGTAAAAGGCAGAGATGTACCAGACTTTGCCTTTAGTTCAGTGTGATGCTTTTTCTGCCTATAAGCCATAGTATGTGAATCAACAGAGGGGATTTTGGTATCAGGTACTGAACATCATTTGTGTGTTCTTAGAGAAATGCAGAACCAGGACTTGCATTGCAAATAGCTGAGAAGTGTTTGAATTGTGACCTTTACTATCTCACAACCACTGAAGCATGCGGCACAAAATGCTTCATTGAACATCAAAGTTTATCTTAACAATGTACATAAGATGCTTTATTACACTCATAGTCTAGTATCACATACTTGGCCTAGTATCATCTGTTGAGAGGAGGGAAATTAAGCTTACTTCTTTGCACAGTAATGGCATCTTTTGAAATGACAGCGCATTTAAAGGCCCATGAGAGCATTGGAATAGGGTTTTACTTTCTCAGACTCTGTTTGCTAGGAGATTATTTTTACCAGTAGTATATGTTCAAGGTTTTTAGTCTTTTTACTGTTAATATACTACATTAGGTAAAACCTGTGTTTGCAAAAATAGTTAAAACCTCTGAAATTTACATGGGTAGTGAAAGAGAACTGAACCTTAAGTATTTTCTGCATTCACATCTTGTTAAGGTACTTATATAATTTTATTTTCACAAATCTTCTCTTACTTGAGAGAAGGAATTTAGCACTTTATTAATTTTAAACCAGAGAAACAGTGGCATAAATGTAATAAGCATTTTCCCTTACTATGTCATTGTTGTTTCAAAATAAAACCCAGAGGCTTGAAAGGTAAGAATAATCTCTTTCTCATAATCATTTGGTGAAGCATTTTAAAAACAAATATTCATACGAAGTCCAAAAGGAGACGTAAAATGAAAATTATCCCGTGCAACTGTCAAGAGGTCTGTCAAATTTCATGATGTGACTGTTTCTTTTATCTCTAAATTGGAGTTATTAACTGCCACTTTAAGGTGTTAAAATCAGTGTAGTTAACTTGAGAGGTTTTTTTGTAATAGATGAACTTAATGCAAATAATGTTTTTTGATTGCCTTGTTCACCTGCTTGTGTTATAAGAATGTTTTTACACTGAGATGAAAACTATAGTATTGCAACAATTTCTGATGTTGAATTTTCTTTTATCTGATTTCTTCACAAGCACTGAAATTCCCTTATAAATTAAGTAATTTTCTCTTTTAGAAAGATACTAAGATAAAACAAAGATTATATCCCCATAAAGATTGATATCTATTAATTACAGGTAGCTCTGCCTTTTTCACAATAAGTGCCAGTAATTTCAGCTAATCCCTGAGGTTTGTTACCTTTTTTATTACCTCTGCTACATACTACCAGCAGAACACAAAACTCGAATTGCATGCTGTCCTCTTAGGGGCTGTTTCAATTTCTTTTTTCCTAGCCATTGTATACAATTTTCTCTTTTCCATTAAATAGGAAAATAAGAATTTGATTGCTGAAAAGGCCTGTTTTTCAGATCTGTGTCAACAATGTGTTTTCTACATGCACAAACAAGCAAATCAGCTTTATCACACATAATAGCACATGACACAAGACAACATAATAGCTTGTCGGTAGCTGTTGAGGAAATTTTGGATAATCATTATCATTTCAGTTTACTTTACATCCTTTCAAATGAAAAATCACAAGCTCTATCCTGTTAATTTTTTCTTCTTACTGATTTATCCCTTTTCCAAATCAAGAATTAGTTTTTGTGTTTTCTTTCTTTGATCTATAGATTTACTCAGTTCTCCCAACTCTGAATTAAGTGGAAGTGCCTTTTTTCCTGCTTTCTGGTATCTCTGCTTTTTGATGCCAATCTCATTGATTGAAGAAATGCAGGGTTTTTTTCCAAACTTCTTGAAACCTATTTATTACTAGGGTCCTTGTATTTGATATACGATGTTAATTAGCCTGGGTTGCCTTCTGCAGTTGTTGTTCCTCTTTGCAATAAAAGCATGTTTAAATGATTGAGGATGAGAGGGAGAGATTCAGTGGGCCCTAATTACTTAACTGACCAAAGAGAATTTTGGTGTCAATTTGTTTGTCGTGTCTCTCTAAAAAGCAGAATGTTGGTGATGAAGCATTCAGTGTCACAGAAAAAAGCAGGGACTTAAAACAAGTCAATGTTATTCAGTAGGCAAATTAAAAGTGAAACCTATTTTTAACGATGAGCTTAATTAATTCTCAGAACAATTCTCAATGAAACGTGGAGGATTCACTATTGCTGACAAGTTCTAAATCAAGTGGCTGTGTTTTTTTCCTAATTAAATTCTCTTGTTCAAGAAGAGTTATTGAGACTGAACCTTGATTTTTTCAAATGAGTTCTTTCTATGTATTTAACTCAAGTTAGGTGATCATAGTGACTGAAATGTTTAGCTGTGAAGAAACAGAGATCTGCATAATCTAATATCCTTTAAACATGCTTTAATAATGCAACCCAAAAAGGAAAAAAAAGTACTTTGAATTTTCTGAATTAACATTTTCCGAATTTCCATTATATTATTTTTCTTATTCTTTTGTTACATCAGCATGAAAACATGGTCAAGAAGTCAAGTACCATCAATAAATACAACCTGTACAAACTTTCTTTTCTTTACCATTGTAGCCTATTGACTCTAAAGATTCAGCATTTTAAGTTTTTTGGTCATTAGTCTATATACAAAAAGAAGATACCTAAAAAGGAAATGAAATTTTGAGTCCCAATATATTCAACCAGAAGAAACTATAGATTGTAGGAAAATGAACTGCTCTTTTTTAAACTCTTTTTTTCTACTCTTCTCCAACTCCTTGCTGCCATGTATCAGAAAATAAGCTTTTTTTTTCCTTTAGGTTGATACCAAATGACAGTTTGTGAAGATCTGTTCCTTGTCATCTTTACACACAGGATTTTTGTCCTCTGCCTTTTCTTCAGTTCACACTATGACAAACAGCTGTTGGGAAATGCATTTGTTACTACTTTTTTTCAGTGTTTGGCTGCAAATCACTTGTGCCTTGAGCTGCTTTAGAGTCTAAACCATATGGAGAGAAAAAATGGCTTAGATTTGAAGGCTGGCAGCTTCTTGTTTTGACAGATTTAAAATGTATTATCTCGATTAAGTTACTTGCATGAAAATTTTCATTCCCAGTTATCTCTCCACAAGTCATTGTCAGAGGAAGTTACAGTTACTGACCTAAAATGTCTCCTTTCTATTCCAGGAAGGTATTGTAGTTTTATCTATGGCTATATTTTAACTAAGTTTTAGAAAAGAATTAGAAATTATCCATTTTCTTCCTTCCTGAATAAAAAAAAAAACTGGTCTCTTACTGGGAAGTCAAACAGTTTGTGCAAAGAAAAAAAAAAAGTAAAAGCTAAATTTTAGACATTTGTTTTGTATTTTGTGTGAAAATGAAGTAGTCATCTTGCCTTCTGAATTGTGGCTGATAGTGTATCATTTGGTTTCCATTGGAAACCAAATGGTTTCCATTTCTGGGTTCACAGAGAGGTACAGGATCTGCAGCAGCCACCCCTCTTCAGAAACACTGCAGCTCCCAATTGCCATTGAGTCATCCAAAGCCTGTCTTCCGTATGATTCAGAATCATCCTGACACTGTCAAGCAATTTGGGTCCTTGATCCCTTGCAGAATATCTTAATATTAATTCCTGCTTTTAGGCTTAATTTTATTTGGTTTTTTAATCTAGTTCATTTCCTACATGTTTGCTTCTAAGCATTTTGCTCTTTTTCATGAGGCCCTCAAGTATATCCCTTTATATTAATCTCTGAATTTCAGAGGTCAGCAGCTCATATATTTATTGGATATTTGATTACTGTTTGCTTTAAATTACAGCTGCAGGGATGATTTTAACCTTGTTCACACAACAGGAATCAATGCACAGTCCCCAGCCATGAGCTGCTAATTGTCTTTATGGCTGGAAACTCATACCACATTTCAACTGCCCCTCAGGGGACCAGGAGAATTGTAATAATTATCATATTAACCACAGAAATTCAAGGGATAAAATATTGTGTTACTTGAATGAAGTCTTAGTGAAATTCAGATATGATCTGTAGCTATACCTGAGTCTACAGGTGAGTAGCCATGAGTCACATTCACTGACCCAGCATCTCCCAGATCTTTGTAGCGGGGTTAAAACATTTCTGGATATTTCTAAACTGATGTGTCCTAACATGGTGTAATGATTGAGTAGCAGGAATGTACATAAGCAGCATGTGAGATTGCACTGACAATAAAAGATGATATTGTGTAGACATGTGAATTTTCAGAGTTCGAAAAAATGGATTCTGTCAGAAATCATTTCTTGTTAAAAAAAGAACAAGTCAATGTGAGTTACCAGTTTGTCCATAAAAATCAGAAATGTCACTAAAGTAAAAAGGCACTTGACAGCTCAGCGGAGTTTCTTTCTAGAGAATATTGCTGATGGATTTTTTTCTGTACTTCCTCTAGGGACAAATTATTGTTCTGTGATGGTCTTAAACTCTGGAGCATGTATTGCATGTAAATGAGAGCAGTCAGAATACAAGATGTATTCTATAAATTGTCATCCTAGAGGTATGATTGCTGGCCTCTGTATGAGGCCATCGCAATGAAGTCAGTGCTCATTCCTAAAAATAAGATAAAACCAAACAGCAGTGACATCCAGGCTATTTTTTGACTGCATTTTCTCCTCACCAAGGAAATAATCAAAATGACACCCTAATAAAAAGAAAAAGAATGAAGGGTCTTCTGTTCTCAGGCATTTTCTAGTCCTACATAAAATCTTATGAATTGAGTATTGCAACCTTGTTTTCAGAGCCCATGATTTTTATATTTTCCTTTTCACTTCCATAGACCACAAGAAACATCTTGAGCTCGTAATTGGCATTAGGAAGAGAAGGGTGCTTGGTTTAAGTACCAAGTTGTCTATGGCTGTTGTTAGTGTCTTAGGCTATTTCTGTGTGAAATCCACATTCTCTGAAGACATCAGCTCCTAGCTAAGCCCCCAATGCTTCAGTTACATTGCAGCAATGTTCTGGATGACCTTTGAATATTCTACCTGTAAGGACAAGGACAAAGAACTCTAGCTGTAAAACTGTGAATATGAGAAAAGTTTCATTTAAGGGGCCAACTTTTAGAATAGTTAAAGACTGAATCTGCAGCTCTAAAATCTGGCGCTCTGCCTAGGGCTTTTTAATGAAATAAAATAATTTCCTTTGTATTTTATTTACTGTTCTTCTTTGTAGGTAGGAGCTTGATATATATTCTCATTTAAGCCAGAATTATTTTCAGATGGAATAATAAATGTAAATCATTTCCTCAGAATTTTGGAATCTGAAGATTACCTGCTGACAAGTGTCATGGTTTAACATTGAGGCTGGCATTGCCATGTGTTTAATTTCAGCATGTTGCACACAAAACAGAGTGGGTCAGAAGGATACAAAAATGGAGCAATAAAAATATTTGTCTAATTTGATAGGCTAAGAAGAAGTTACTCTTAGTCCACTTACATTAATACTGCTGTTTGTAGCTGTGAAATGCACGTAGCATATTGTGGGCTCTGTCATTCACTGCACTACTGTTTTATGACACAAGTTAAAATAATGGACAAACATTACTTTTAAAGAGGGATTCCTCTTACCATGTTTATCTATTTTCTTGAATATGAAGAGACCAAAAAAAAAAAAACCATTGCAGAAATCAATTCTGCCTTACTACAGAAACCTGTAAAACCTCAAATGATGAAAAGTGTACTTACCAGAATTATGAAAATGCATCTCTCTCCCTCTCTCTCTCTATATATATATATTTATGTATAAAAAAATATGACTCACAGTCACACTGTTTCCAGTTACTGTCTGCTGTATGAAGTGTGATATGTCTTCTGAATACTTGTAGCAAGAAGTACAATTTTTGGTTGTATGTAAGAAGTAGAAGGATGTAACAGCAGTGGTGTCATTAGTGATTTCACAACACTTTGCAGATTTTGATTAAAATCTGCCATAGCTTCAGAATTTGACTGTGCTTTCAGAGATACATATATCCGTGAAGTTTAAAGTGAAAGTAAAAACACATCTATCAAAAGTAATCAGATATTTGACGTATGTCAGAAATTCAATTACATCTGAACTGCAGCAATTACAGTTTCCTTTCAGGCATGAACTCAAGACACTTTTGTGTATGTTTCAATCTAGAAAAAGATTAAGAAATAGGGAAGTTGTCATAGTCGTAATTTACTTGCTAGCACTTTATCTTAGGGTAACATGAACTTTTCTTAAGGGAGAAAGGACAAGGTTTGGTCGTGTTTTTAGTGGCTGGGCACTAAATTGAAAGTCACACTTGTTTAAGAAGCATATGCCATTTCTTGTGTGGCTCTTGCATTTTCGAAATATTTGTGTGGTGATTGTCTACTTTGTTGAGATTGTAGGCAGGTTGTGATTGTAGAGTGTTTTTTTGTACACAGAGCACAACTAACACACTGTAGCAGAGGGGCAAGAGAGGTTGAGCAGATTTTCTGTTACTGAAGTAGAGAATGTAAGATCCTATTGTTAAAAAATATGGCCATCTCTCTCCACTCAGCTCAACACTCTCCATACACACTGAGCTTATAGTCTTCTGTATAACTACTTATCAATTAGTCTCTCCTGAGAATGTCAATTATACTTAAAAGTGTGCAGAACTGAATTTAATATTTAGCTTAGGAAAGGAAAATTGAACTAACATAACTGAGTTTTTACTTTTCTATTGTTTACTCTGCCACGAATAGAATCACTCAGAGAAGAGGTGTAGTATTGCATCTTTTACAGTTCTAATTTGGAAGAGGTTTTGCATCTTTTTCTTCAACTTTGAAGTTTGTCTACTGCTTTTAGTGACTCTGGATGTAAGACATTACTATGTTGCAGACATTTAGATATTGGATGCCAGAATGACCTACAGAGTTTTATCAATGTAAAATTGTCATCAGGAAAATGAGGATGATAAACAATTTTTAAATAGAGGAACTGGTCAAAGGAGGATGGGGTAGATCTACCAACTCTCAGATTATTGGAGGAAAAAAAGTAGATTTGAAAGGAGAAAGCGAGAGAAGCTGTCAATGCACCATGTAGTTTTAAAATAAGAGTTGGACTGTAGGATAAATAGAAAACTTACTACTTTCATTCCTGATTATTCTTCACTCTTTTATCTCTTTGACATTACCTCGGCCAAATAACTTTAATATAATAGTCTGGCCTTCTCCACATATCCTGCGCTCTGTCTGCTGTGTTCATTTTGCAAGTTACTGTCTGTGCCTGTTACTCTTGTGCTGGTTCCTCATATGCTTTGTTTGTTCATTTTTCTATCCCTATTGCTGACCTATTCCCTGGATTTACAATGGTTTTCCTTCTCTGACATTTGCCCTGTGTTGTTCTGTACTGCTCAGTTCAGCCTTGCTTCCTTACTGTTATCATGTCCTTCATTTGGATGTGGCTTTCCTGATGTGCCACCCGACGGGATTTCTGTCAAATGAACCCCAAACACATCACCCCAGCACCCCTGAAGGAAAATTGCAAAGAAACCCCATGGTGTCAAGACAAGGGCATAAGGTAACAGCAGAGATGTAAAATGTAATGAAATGTGGCCCCTATATGAATGTTGATCCATTGTCTGTTTGATTTTCAGACAGGTCTGTAATAACTACCCGAAGTCAAAACTGTAGGTATCAGAGTTCAGAGATAAGAGGGGTGATCTATGATAAATCAGTTTAGGGTTTTACATGATTTGTGTATTACTGCAGGAGATTATTACATCAAAATTTATAATCAGATGTGATTGGGAAGTGATGGAGACTTTGTTGTCTAATATAATAAATGGCAATTTTATATTGGGATTTAAAAAACTTTGTTATTTACTCTCAGTAAGAGAATATGACTTTCATGATCTCTGTTACATGTATTTTTTCAAGTTTTCTCAGAGTTAAAGGTCTTAAGTATGAATTTGCTTGTTTTGGTTGTCAGCAGAGAAATTACTGTACTTGGCAACATTTTTTTTCCTCAGTGTATTTTACCATTATAAGTGCAATTGTTACTGCACTTCAACAATAAATAAATATAATAGGTCAAAATATAATATCTGTCAAAATAATTGTTTTGATTTTTACTGGAACTGCAATATAAGCTATTAGTTAGAAAAGGATAATTTTATAAATGGAAGAAAAACTTTATACTTGGCCTTTCAGACATGCTTCATTTAAAAACAAAACAAATTGTATTAAATGAAACAACATATTTAATTACTGAGCCCTGTTCTCCAATCCATTTATTTTAATCTAAATAGCAAGTGTTTAACTTGTATCCATTATTTTGTACCAGAAAGAAATTATTCTAAATGAAAAATCTTAATTAAATAATCCAGAAACTCTCTGCCAGAAGTATGCAAAATTGTATTAATACAAGATCCATAAAATGGTGAACAAATCTTATAAACATGTTCTAATACATTTTATTGTGTGCTTATGGTAGTGATGCTGTGAAGCCTTTATTTGTGCCATGTCTTTCTTAAAGCAACTTATGAAGTTTTAACTAATCATTTGTGAAATTGTTTATTAGCATCTGAGTTGCATATTCATGACTTAACTTTTTCAACTAAGTAATTCATCAGCTCAGAGGGATTTTATTATTCTGCATAAGTACCAGTAGGGAGGCTGCAAAAAGGATAGAAAAAGGCATTTTTCAGTGGTGCCCAATGACAGGCAACACAGAAATTCTCATCTGAGCAAAGAGAATGCTTTTTTTCACTTTGAGGAAGATTGAGCACTGGAACAGGTTGCCCAGAAAAATTATGGAATCTCCATCCTTGGAGATGTCCAAAGCCTTTTTGGATGTGGTCCAGGTAGGTGACTCTGCTGGGAAAGAGGTATTGGACCATTTGTCTGTCAGAGGCCCATTACAGATTCAGGTATTCTGGGATTTAGTGAAACTGCCAGAGGAAAGGGAAAACACAACTCTACCTCTTGGTGCAAGTATCCATAATTCATGAAGCAGAGAGTCCCCTAGAAATGCAGTCATCGTGGACCATCTGTGAAAGGAACCTCTCTTGCACCCTACTTACCTAAATGAGCTTTACTGAAGGAAGGAAAATGATTATATAAATATTAAAACATAGGATGAGGCAAATTTAATTTTTGGCATTTTGCATGGTTATTTTATAAGATCTTTTACTTAGCTATTTGTATGGAACTTTAAATACCTTGAAGTGCATTATGTTCCATTTTATTTGTCCCAGAGAAGATGCAATTAGAAGTATCCTGCTTCTTTGTCTTTAATTGCACCCAAAATCTAATTGTTATGTCAGGGTGATCTCTTGTTCTTGCCTTTGTGCTTTCCCTTTGTAGGGTGCACTGCTTTTCATTTCACCTGCAATTAAATGAGAAAAGTATCTGTGTCTGGTTTTGCAAACAAGGATGCATTTTGTGTGAATTCTTAAAAACAGAAGCAAGACAAAGCCTGTTGATCTATCATGACCTCAGAATTCTAGAAGCACAGAACTGTTTAGGTGGTAAAGGAACCTCCTGAGATCATCTTGTCCATCCAAACCCTCTGTGGCTCAAGCAGGGTCATCTCCATCAGGTTGTCCAAGACCATGTCGAGTCAAGTTCTGAATATCTCCACAGATGAAAGCTGTTGGCTGTTGTATGATGACTGCCAATTCAGAATATTTTATTTATATTTACTCATTGAGACTGAATAATTATAATACTGATATAGCAAAACTAACAGGCTGCTACTCTTACAGTTTTTAAATTAGAATCCATAACAAGGGATTGTGATTATGTTTTAATGAAAGGGAATAAAAAATTCAAGCAGCCTCATTGGAACCACTAAAAAAAAAAAAGAAAAAGATGCAAGCAAAAATGGACCCACCCTTAATATGAGTCAAAATATAAATGCTGTCGACTCTTGGGATTTAGCAATGAAACACTTCTGGGGAAGGTGCTATAAAAGATCTTAGTTTTCATATGTGAACCAGGATTTTATCTCTTCCAGCAGATGACAAGAAATTAATATCTAGGTCTGACTTTGTCAATGCATTTTGGATACTGGTGTGCTGGCAGTATCTCACTCTTTGCTATCTGATATCAATTCTCCTTTTCTGGATGAGTTCCTTGAGAAGGTATTAGCAATAATTCCCCAGCAGCAGCTGCTGTGTATGGATATTTTGGAGGTTGCCCTTTCCAGATTCTGAGGATAATAGGAGAAAACAGACCTAACTATAGTGAATTGACATTTACATGGCCAGTGCTAATTTTAGCAGAACTGTCTTTGCGTTTAATCAAAATGCTGCTATGGTAATTTTAATGGAGAAACTATCAAGAAAACAAACAAAGAAATAAAAGTTCCCCCTCCTAAATGATTCTCCATGAGACTTCAACAAGATATTCTGAGCTCTGTCTCATCTCTCTTTTTCAATTAAAGGAGACTGAACTGACTGCTCTTCTTTTGGGTAAAATCAATGGGAGGCACTCAGATGCTACAGAATTAAGAGCAGTGAATCAGGGAGATGCACTTCAGCATCTAGAAAATCTACCTGCAAAGCACTTTACTAATATGAAAAATACATGGCTTTAGGTTAAAGTTCAATAGGAGGATGACATATTGCAACACATTTTGTTCCTTTCCATCACAGTACCATGTCTGGTATGCTTGCTCTTACCA
The DNA here is from genome assembly GCF_014805655.1 of Passer montanus. Classification (NCBI taxonomy): domain Eukaryota; kingdom Metazoa; phylum Chordata; class Aves; order Passeriformes; family Passeridae; genus Passer; species Passer montanus. Next base: position 151,036 of record NW_024366048.1, read on the forward strand.
TTTTGCCTAATCTACTGTAGAGGCAAAAAATGCATCTTGACCCATCTGTATTCCTTCCAAATAACATCCCAGCTACTGGCATCCACTGCTGCTTGAATTTCAGTTCTCATAATGCTGAGCTTTCTAGGGCTGACACAAAACTTGCACAGAACTCAACCACAGTGCAGTGTCCCAAAGAATTGTAGCCAAGAATTTGAAATATACTCATTGTGATTTGTTATTTAATCCAGTTCTGAGTTCCAGGCTCAATGCCTGAGGAATCTTTTACAGAATCAGTGTTCTCCAGCAGCCTCTGGGGGGGCTAGAGGCAAAGCTTAACAAAAGGTTACCTAAAAATGAAATGAGGGAGGATGCAGAACTCCACACACTTCTTTGTAAGGCAGTTGAATCAAATTGCAGCCCTTGGAGTCAGATGCCTTCAGTCTTTAATGGGTCAGTGAGCTTGCTCTGCTAAATTTAACTGTTTCCTAATGGGCTGTAGGACAGTGAAAGAAGAGTGAGGTATTACCAAAATCTAGCCCAAAGCTTTTTATCAAATGTGATATACCTGTGTTCAGAAAAGGGACTTCCTGTGGATTTATTACACAGAATTTGTGGATATTCATTGCAGTAAGATAATTACACAAAGGCAAAGGATCAGCCATTGGTATCAGTTTTTGGTATCCCTGGCAGAGTACTTGATGTTCTGAGGCAAATAGGAGCAGATAGCACTGATTTTTGTTGAAGTTGTACACAGAGCTATTTTCTGTGTGCTAGCCCACATTCTCTAAATGGGAAAGAAAAAAAAAGCAAATTATATTTGCTGTTATGCCTATTTTATCTATCTTATTAACTAGCCAAAATCATAATGACATAAATCTGTATTAGCAGTTAATGATCAGTTGGTTAGTTGACAACTGCAGGCAAGCCTTGTGATATAAAAAATACCATTATTATGAACATCTTCTATTAAGCATATTTTTTATTAAAAATGTGAATACAATATGTTTCAATAGCAATATTATAAAATTTGTCTTTTCATCATCTTTAATAACCAATTTTCTGCCAGAATGACCCAGAATGTTGTCATATGGATTCTGTATTAAAATCTATTTAAAAAAAATCCGAGGGGCTCTGTTCTGTAACAGGCATCATTAAGCTACAGTTGAAAATATGTAATGTAATGTATATAACTAGTTATAAGTTTACAGTCTGTTCTATTTGCCATCTGTTAAAAGCTTTGCAAATGAAACTTAAGGATGCGCTGTAATGGTGTTACAAGGTGCTTACATTATTACATTATATAATCCACATGTATGTGTGGATTCAAGGCAATCTAAGTGCAAATACATCCTGAAGTATATTCTTCTGTTTTAAAGATATTACATACCTTTGTGTTAACTAGAGCAGAGTAAGCCCAAAGGGTGCAAATCCCAGCAGAGAGCTGATTCTTCTTTCACTGAGGGAGAATAGTGTGTCAGTGCTGTAGTGGGTTTGTGATCCAGAGGGGTGGATCCCAGTTCAGATGTCTTCAGGAGTATTATAACTATGCCTGATATCAGCTTATTTATTTCAGATAAGGGATTAAAAATAAGCTGCTAATTTTAAAAGATTTTCACTTTGACCATGTAGTTGCCAACAATGCATGTATATGTAGTATATTTTTTAAAATTTGGGTATGGGCTTGATAGATAATGCCTCAAACATCTAAAAAATATTAAATCTTTATCAAAATGAGAAAAAATATAGTTTGGTTTTTCATTTAGATATTAATATTTTAATGGTTTTTAATTAGGATATTTTCAAGCTCTTTCATGATACAAAACTTTTCAAGTAATTATTTAAAATGCAAATTGCTCTTGCCATGATGAATTCTACAAATACACAAGAATTAAGCAATCACAAATGCAAAACAGCTGGTTAATTTTCATAATTAGTATTTGATAAACTTCTTACATAGAGAAATTCGGATAAGCTTAGGTAAGAACGTCTTATGGCTTTTCCCATTCATAATAAAGTGAGGCAGTGGTCTATATTTGATGTCCTGAGGCCTTTTTAACTGTGAGAGGTAGAAAACCTGCAGGGTTGTATGGTTTTAAATATTCACAACTTTCCTAATTTAAGATTGATTTTCCCATCTTAATTTGGTTAGTTTATTTAAATTTAAGAGTGTTTCTAGCAGAAAGCTTAACACCCATGGACTTTATAATTAAGTACTGGTAGGGAATTAGTGCAGATGAGGAGTCCAGACTTGTATCCTGTGTTTTGGAGAACTGTTTTTCAAACCCTTCTCTCCTTCCCTGATAGGACTTGAACATTTTTGTCTTTCTGGCCATTCTTGTATGACATAATTGTACTTCGTCTCCCAACACTTCCACCTTCATTCCCAAACTTCTGTGCATTCACCTTTTTTTCCATTTCATCCTTCCCAAGACTGCATTACAATTTCCCTACCACCACTCTTCTACAGCTCTCAGCTCTGAGGTCTTCACCCTCGAGGAATTTTGGCTGGAGGAAGGTGACCATTTGGAGCACCAGGTGAAGTTTCCCTGCTGACATTATTTGAGCATGAAGCCACCTGCAGTGATCAAAGAAGCAATTCCCAGGAGGGTGCTGCATGTTCCAGGCAGGGTGACTCCAGCAGATCCAGTCATTCTCAGAGACTGACACCCACAGACCTGCAGCAGCTTGTATTCATTGTAGAAAGTGTGAAATATTATCACAAAAACTGATTCAAAGCATAATGTAGAAGTAGTTACTTGTAACTAAGAGGATTTTCTGCAGTTAGAATTAAAGCTGAAACCCTGACCCTGAAGTGTAATTTCCTGCAGCTTCCAGGAATTCTTTTCAAACAAAGAGCTTTATAGTTAAAAGACTGATTTACTTGTTCTACTCTGTGTAATCTTTGGATTATTTCTGAAATAGCTCAGGTAGATGTTTTGACTCTTGGCAGAGTGGCAAGACACTGGAAAAAGACCCTTAAAGATTGAAAATATCAGGCTCTTTTCATTAGAGACAGCATAAGTTTAGTTTGGTTTTTTTTTTAAACAGCAAATTCAATCAGATAAAAAATCATACGGAAAAGGCGTGGTTTGTATAATAATAATAATGAAGATTCTTTTAAATATATTATAGTTGTCTTGAATGTGAGCTTTTTTTTTTTGGATTGATCTTTTTAATGCACTATTACTCACAGATGTAACTCACAACTGAAGAAATCATGACTTAGGGCCTACAAAATCATGGTATTGACAAGTATATATTACACATGATCTCTGAATATTAAATGTGGGACATTCACTTAATTGTGGTTTTGTTTTGGGTTTGTTTGTAGCAAAGACAGGGTAAAATGGGATTTTTTTAAGGGGCAACCCTACAATATGATAAAAGGTTAAACAGTGGTTAAAAAAGGGAAAGGGAAAGATATGAGTAAAATGATAGAAAATATTTTGAAAACTTCCAAAATACCACAACAATCTGTTTCATCTTGCAGGAATCCAATTAGCTCCAAAAGAAAAACTGGAAATCCCTATATTATTCATGCCAGCTGAAATGAAAATTTATAAAGCAGTGGTGGTAATTCATGTAACGAGGGAAAATGGTGAGAACTGGCCTTATGAGGTTACTGCTGAATCAAATTCAGACTTAAACAGGTAATTTATTCTAATAGGAAAGGAAAAAGTAGTTGAGATGCTCAATCCTGTCACCATTTATCCCATTGACTATTCATGTGTAGCTCCCAAGGGCAGTCCAGTGTCTGATTTTGAGGGCAGTGGGTATCCATCAAAAGCTTTTAATGTACCCTGCAAAGTATGCAGATTCAGGGTGAAATGTCTGTCTGTTTCAATACCTATCTATTCTTGCTTTAAATAAAGAAAATGTAAAGTACTGGCTGCTGGTGCAGTTATGGATATTGAGCAAATTAAAGCTCTTAGTACCTCTGTCCTTTCAATATATTTGGGATAATAATGAATCACATCCTGATATTTTTATGTAATTCATAAACTGCAGAAATTCTATCTGTGTAAACATAACCTGACAGAATGCAGATCAGGCCAAAAGTTTTCAGATCTATAATGTTTGAATACACTCAGTGGATCTAAGTTGTAGATAATATAATTTATAGCTGATATATAGTTAGCTGGATTTTATTTAATACTTTTCTCAGATATGGTAAGCATTGCAGTATAGACTAGAATAGAGTCTAACCTTTCCAACAACTCTTAAGTCTAGATTACTTTGGAAATAGAATTTTCAGCAGTGTAATTGATACTTGTGTTTTTCTAGAAATGTTATTGTAGCAGAGAATGGGGAAGCTCGGGGAATACTCTGGATCTATCCCGTTAATGGAACACCTGAAGCACCACAGCAGAAATCAGGTAGGTAATGCTTGAAAAAAGCTTGAACAATATATTTAAGAATATGTAGGAAAATCAAATAGGTATATTCTTACCTGCTTGATCACAAGAATTTGCAGCAGAACTTAGCTATATATTAAAAAAAGATAAAATCGCATATTAAAATCAAAATCTCCCACTTCCAAAGCAAATCTAGATCATTACTTTGTTCTTATTGTGGATAAAAGGAATTGGGGTCAGTTGTAAATCTTAAGGGCTGTATCCTTCAGTATCCCAATTAATCCTGAGTTTGAGAACTGAAGGTAAGCTGAGCAAAGGACTGACTCAAGGGTAGATTTCTTCTTGCATACCCAGAACACCCTCTGGAGAGTGTACAGGGTGCGCAATATTGGGGTAGATGTTCGCTACCTCTCTCAGCCTTGAATTTCATCTCTTAATCAAAACCAGAATATAAAGTAGTGTGAACAGCAGTAAGTTTTCCCTTTGGTCCTTAGAAGTAAACTTGCATTAAAAGATGAAGACATTCTTGGAGGTTTCTTACTTATTCTGGGGATAGTAAATGCTTATATATTTGACCATCAGTATTTTTAAGGTGTGGTATAATTCCAGAGCTATGAAACAGGAAGTTGTGAGCAGCTTTTTAAATTTATCTGGAACTACAGCTCAATGTGTACACGTGGGACCAATTCTAACCAGCTTGTCCTTTCAGCTTACCTTTTATTGATTAAATGAGTGAATTTTTGACAACCTTTTGACATTAAATGTATTAAGATACATGAACAATTTCTGGAAAAAACATAGAAATAGATATTTGTACTGTCATTAATTCATATTGCTTAAGGACTCTTTACTTGTAGACAAATGCCAATGATGTGGTATTAATTAGAGCTTTCATCTCTTTAATTTGCACTTTAATACCTTAAGGAAAGAAACAGAATATTATCATGTAATCAACTGTTGCCCAAAATGATGGCTTTAATGAGTCTCATTAGCATTAGAACCATGTATATGGATGTGGATGTTTGTTGTGTTATTTAAAGCTCTTGTGTAATTCAGTGGCACTCCTCAAGATAAATCTCCCTTTTATTGGGCTGTTGCTTTCATTGAAATCACAGAATCATTAAGGTTGAAAAAGACCTCTAAGATCATTGAGTCCCACTATTAACTCCATGTAACCACCAAACCATGTGCCTAAGTACCACATCTCTGTGGTTTCTGAATGTTTTGAGGTGTGATGATTCCCCCAGTTCTCTGGGCACTTTGTTCCATCACCTGGCCACCTTTTCCATGAAGAATTTTTTTCCCCAATATCCAGTCTAAACCTCCCTTGGCACAACTTGAGGCCATTTCCTCTTGTCCTGTCACTTGTTGCTTGGGAGAAGAGATTGATCCCCAGCTGGCTACACCCTCCTTCCAGGTGGTTCTAGATATGGAGGTGGTTTCTCCTGAACCTTCTTTTCTCTAGGCTAGACACCCCCAACTCCCTCAGTCACTCTTCTTAATCTCAAGACTCTTTCCCAGCTTCACTGTCCTCTGGGCTTGCTCCAGCCCCTCAATGTCCCCCCTTGAACTGAGGGGCCAGAACTGGACACAGCACTCGAAGTGTGGCCTCACCAGTGCCCAGTACAGGGGACAATCACTGCCCTGCTCCTGCTGACCACACTGTTCCTGATCCAGGCCAGGTTCCATTGGCCTTCTTGGCTACCTGGGCACACTTAAACTCATGTTCAGACTATTTTTCGTCAACATCCCCAACTCCTTCTCCACTGGGCAGCTTTCCAGACATTCTTGCCCAAGCCTGGGGCATTGTCTGGGGTTGTGCCCCAAGTGCAGGACCCAATACTTTCTATATATGTTATGAATGAAAATGTTTAGCATTCCTGAATTGCTTAAGTGATGTCACTTCTGTATATGATCAGAAGCTCATATACTATCAACCCTTAAGTCATTTCAAAGTCCTAAATGCTTTATTAAAACAGTAAAACTAAATTGTAGCATATTTATAACTGTTATCCATTAGTTTATGTTCAATAAATGTTTGTAATACATAAAAATGCATTGTATTAATTTTGAATGCATATTGTTCTTTGGCCATTGGTATGTTATGTTGGGCTAATATTTTTTCTCAAGGAAAAACTAGATCTTTGAAGAATGTCCCAGAAAACAGAAATAGGTGTTTGTAAGTGTGTTTATGGAATTTTCCACTCCCACCTTGATTCTGAAAGCCTATGGTTTTCAGTTATAAATGGGCATTTAGAAAACTTACATTGTAAGGTAAAAATCCAAAGCAAGTGATAACAAGGATTCTACTTTAAAAAAAATTATAATGATCAAGAGTATTGTCATCTCTCTAAATGCAGACATTTATTAGAATTGCCTGGAGGCTACAAGTTTCTGTGTCAAAACCCTGAGCTGCTTTGCTGGTATATTAAGGAGTTCATCTTTGGGTCATTCTTATTTGCATCTTAATACACTTAAACTTCTAGAATTCACTTGGCTTTCTATCTCATGAGACCAATTAAAATGATCAGTGGTCACAACCCATGTAGTACATGTTAAGTAGATGATACCTTGGCTATCTTATAGAAGTGATTACAAATGGAGGGTCATCCAGAATATTCTTTTAATTCTTGTAGAGTGTAGAGTCAAAGAAGCATGCAGCAACTTTAATTGGAGGGGACCACTGGGGGTCCTCTAATCCAACCACCTACTCAAGAGCAGCTTGCTCAGGGACTTGTCCAGTCAAATTCTAGATACCTCTGAATTTTATTCATACATTTTACTTAGCCATTTAGGAAAAAAGAAAGTAAAAAATCAAGTTTGGCAGTAAGATGAACTGTAGAATAGAAAATGACACAATGTGCACACAGTAATCTGAAACACTTTGTAAACTAGTGGAATACAGAGAATGTAATCTATTTTTAAATATAAGGTCATACATTTAAACAAAAAAAAAAAAGTGTGTTTAACCTATTTCAGTAACTCTCCCTCATGGAAATTCTAAGAGATCTCTATAAATTACTTACACCCTGTTAAACAGGGAAAGACCAAGGGAGAAAGGAAATTACCTGAACTTGTTGTGTAATTATTCATTTTGCAGAGTTATGGTAGTGTATAAAGTGCCAGAACCAAAAGTTGAAGCTAAATGAACATGATATCAAAAAAGGGGTTTCCTTATTCTTTTTCAAAATGCTGCATAATGATTCACCACAATATGGTTCCAAATTACTGATCCTTAATTCCTGATGTTAACTTCAGAATTAATTTTTGAAGAAAGACTGGGTCTGACTCTGATGAAAATTACTTATAGAACTTGAAACTAAAAAGTACATAGTCAGCTGTTCTTTTTTCTGTTGATTCCCAGATCTCTATAAATTTCTAGGTCTTTTCTTTGGGAAAACATTTTTTCAGTGCTTTTATGTAATTTTCTCCTTTTTCTGTGCCAATAAGTATGAAAGAATCAGAAAAATATCTATTGGAATAAGCTTTGTAAAAACTAGTGTAAAAGCTAAAACCTAACAACTTTGTAATGAAAAAGACATTTTGGAAGCAGTAAATTAAAATCACTCACTGAACTGAAAGAAGTTCTATGATGCTTCAAACAGAAACTCATGCGAGAATGCTTTTTATTCTGGCATATTTCTGTTAAAGTTGAAGTTTGAACAACAGTATTCTCAAACTCAGAAAGCAAAGAGTAACTTAATATTCTTTCATTTAGTCATGAAACCTTTTTTTTTTTGGTTTTCTTTCAGTCTTCCTTTCTTACTGGCATATTTCAAACTATGCCATAATTCCTATTAGCAGTTGAACTAAAATGAAGATACATTTCATAATTAATGATAAAAGAGACCTTTGCAAATGCTGTTGGGAACTAACTTAACAGATTTTTATTTCCTTAGCAATATATTCTACTACTTCACCAAAACAGAAAAATAGAAAGTGGAGGTTGGGAAAACTTTTAGTTGTCTTGCTCCTTACTGGAATTCTGTCTTTCTCTAAGCACATTTAGCTTCTATGTTTCATTTCTTTGTTAAGATCAAGATACCTGTGCTTTGCAAATAAGATATTTTTGCTTTTCTGTAGTTGTGATACGCTGTCAAGCCAGACAGAGGCTGGAGCAGAGAGTAGAGCTGCTGCTGATTGGTGTCATACCTGGTCCCCTTGCTCTGCCTGCTGCAGGGAACCCTGCCACAGTCGGCATGGATGAGTCGTCCACCTCAGAAGTTACTGATGGTGAGAATAGTTTTTGTGTCATACTATTTTAGAAAAATTTCAAATAAGTACTTCACCAGATGTACAGCTCTACCATGACAATCAGTGAGGTTTAGGCAAATTGTCCCAGTCCACATTTCTATAATTTTGCAAGTTGCAAGTATAGGGTATTTGTTTAATTTTTTGTCGGCAGCTGTAGGCACCTATAAACCTAAACCTTCCCTTTTTTAAAATTTGTCCTGGAATGTGAGGCTTGCATACACACAATCTCTTCTTTAAAAGAGAGCCTGCACAAAGTCTTCAGTTAGAAAAAAATGCATCGCTGTAAGCATTGCCAGGAGACATTTATCTGCAGGTTTATAAGATGCATTCCCATCAGCAGGTCAATATTGGTATCAGAATGGATTGAAGAAGGAGTGCCTTTTGAAAGAAGTGATAAAGCTTTGTAAAAGGATAGCTTCCACTTACTGTTAATCTGCTGAGAATACAGTGAAAATCAATTTATTCAGATACAGCAGCTGTTCAAAATATACCTCTCCTTGAAACAGAGGTGTACAACAAATAAGTAGTAAGGAAAGAATACTTGTTACTGCTGTATCACCAATATTTCTGTTATCAGTCATAGTCACTACAAAAAATTTGAAACTTGTGCACCTTGGAAACTTAACATTCCATTTTAGGTTCACAGTCATCCTCCTTTATAAGGAAAATGTTATTTAAAAATTATGGCACATAACATGAGACAGACTAATGTGTGTTTAACTTAGCTATAGATGCGGGAGAGGATTTCACCTGCACTCTGACTTTGTTCAAAGTGGTAAAAGATGAGTTTATAGATGTTGCTATAATTATATTCTGTCAGGTAATCAGCTGGAAGGGCGGGCACACTTGCTTTTGTGTCCCATTTCTGCCCTTTACAGTCTGTTCCAACACAGGCTGTGCAGGAATACTATGTTACAGAATATGTCCTGCCAAATAACAGAAAAAGTGAATAACTGTAAAAGGTAAATCAAGATGCATTACTCCTTCATAGAAGACCAGTTTTCATGCAAACGTGCACATTGATCAAAGTAATCTCATATCAACAATTACTGTCCAGATCTTTAAACAGATTTTATTTTTGAACGCTTTTAAAATAGGAGGAGATCTGAAGTTGAACTGTTGAAAAAGAGCTTGCAGAGCATATGCGTACTGATTGGCTAATATTCATAATTACTTTTTAAAGTTTTATTTTTACTCATATTGCAGTGTCAAATATAATTTATTTCCTGGGCATATTATCATCTTACACACCTATATTACAAAGTGATACTGGTAAATCCAGTAAAGTGAAAAGATATGAAGTTGTCAGTGTACATTCTTTCCTCTTTGGAGAACTGTAAACGCTATTATAAAAATTTATTCAGCCTTTTGAGGACACTTGTCCATCAAGATAAAAAGGCACTTTTAAATTTATTTTTTTTTTACCACAGAGTAACAGATTTAGCTCATTATTGGCTGGTCACATATGAGTTGGCTGCCTTAAACAAACCTGGGCTATTTCCCTCCAAAATGGTGCCATGTGAATTGAAAAGAAAAACGCACAGTGAGCAAGCTGAGGCGGCATTTTGAAAGTCTTGCAGATTCATGATGTCTAGTTCTTGTTTTATTCATAAGAATAATTTATTAACACTGGTTTCTGCACTTGGTACAAGACATTGATTTGGGACATTGCATCTTTTTAAGTGAGAAGTTTAATAATGAAATGCTTTTCACCCTAGGTAGTAAAATAATTTTTAACACTGTGCTTTTCATTGTTTTCAATGACATTTTAATGCCATTATTGATAGATGAATTTGAGGCGTGTTAGGAAGCAAATTAAATGGTACTATCTGAGCTTTCTTCAATCTACCAGCAATAACATAAATAAAAGCCTAAAACTGTAAGATAACAGTCTGGCATACCGTTCTTCTTTTTTTTTTCTCTTCTGAAAGAGTGATTCATCAGAGTGCCTGTGTGATGTGTAGTAAGCAGTTTTTGCACCCAAGGATAAATGGTGATAATTACTGGCAGATCAGATTTAAACAGCTAATACTGTGCTTCAGTATTTAAATTATTTGGACAAGTATAAGTTCTTTCAAAGTGAAAAATCTTCAAACACGTCTTTTACATAAAAAATTCAATTTCATCCAATATGGAGGAGTGCACTTGACACAGAAAGCTACTACAATTTCTTAAGAAAGAGAGTGCAATCTAAATATTGTCTAGCTTCAGTGACATAGTTTATTCAGAATTTAGCAAAGTTCCAGGGATCAAATAATGAAAGCTTAATATTTTAGACATACCAAATCCAGTATGGCCCTTTTAAAAAATAATTTTCAGTTGCATTTAATGCATATTTTCACCCTAAATGTATTTTTAATCTGTTTTCTTACATATGGCTCTAAAGATGTCTTTTTCACTAAAGGAAATGTAAGAGCTGAGATTCATCCAATCAAGTGAAATTTGCTATTTTTAGGTTAAGTATTCAGTGGGGAATACGACAACATTTAATTTTCCACAGTCTTAAAAAAAAAATTAAACATTCACGAATCAATTGTGGATGTTTGATTGACATTTGACATTCACAACTTTGTGTGTTTGTAGTGGTCCTTTGTCACCTTTCCCTTTCAATTCCTTCAGTTTATCTCATAAACCAGATATGAGGGCTGAGTGTTTCTCATTAACTTCTCTCATCCTTATTAATTCATAGCTCTCCTCACAGCCCAGCAGCTGGTCTTAGCTCCTTGCTCTCAGTTCTTATTTCTGGGAAGGTTTCATGACAGTTGCCTTGTGGGGAACAGTGCTGCCCAGGTTCTGTAAGGTAGCACAGGTTATGACCAAGTTTTTGAGTAATTCTAAACTGAGACTAAACAGATGGAGAGTTCAACTGCACCTGAGAGTGAAATAACATTTTCCAGATATGCTAATCTATAATGTACATTAGCATCATTATACAAAGTGTATCTTTACCCTTTGTTTCACTGTTAATGGAAACTTTATAGCAACTACCTAATATTCCTGAAACTCATCAGAATATTCAAAAGGCTCTATTTTCTTTCATTTCATTAAAGCAGCTCTTTGAAACCAGCAAAAAATAAAAACATATCCAAACACACATTAAAAAGCTGTTTTCCATCCCAAGCAGAATTTTGTGTTAGGCAGTGGTATGGATTACACTAAATTTCCATTTAATGTAATAGATCTGGATCAGGAGGCTCACCTTTAAGATATAAGGTCAATAAAATTGGGTATGAACAAAGAAATCTTTGGAGACAAGGTATCTTTGTAGACTTGATCACTCATCCAGAGATGTTAATGTGATTGCTGATAAAGTGTAGCAGGTTAATATTGAAAGCAGTATGAAGAGAATAATAATGACAAAGATGGCCCTATATCCTACTTAAGCCATTTCTGTATTGTCAGAATTAGTGTGGCATTACTTTTGAAATTATCTTTGAGGATGAGAAAATTACAGCTATATGAATTAGATTTTCTTCCTATGCAAGAAATAAAAGAAAGGATAACAAAGTGTTTGTTTTGGATTAAGAGTTGATGAAAGCAGTGATCAATGGCAAAATGAAACTGTTGACAAAGGGGGTGAACCAACAATTGAGACACTTTGTTATGGATTATTGCTTTGTTGTTGGGGGTGACAACTCCTGATGGAAAACAGAGAACTAGTAGAAGTCAAAGTACAAAGCATCAGAAGAGAACTGAAAGTCTTAGATGGATTATTTTGTCATCTACGTAATTTTTGTTTACATCTGCCGGTTTGTTTCTTTATTTATGAGTGAAGCATGAAGTACTGTTTATTTCCTTTATTGAGCTGAAATAATGCCAGGCATTTTAATGAAGAAGGTCAAATAGTTCTTGTTGGTATACAAGAATATCACTGGGTCCATTAAAAAAGAGAAAAAATACAGCACAATTTTTATCTCATAAGTAAACCCTCCTACTGCCATTTCTAAATATAACTAGAACAATAGAAACTAATTCTGGCAAAAAAAAGAACTCGTGAATTGTGAGCAGGCAGTTGGGAACTGCTTTTATTTCTGTTTACAGTTGTCACTCATTTCTGTTTCCTTGCCATTTTATAAAATGTAAAAAGCTGTAAGCCTTAGGAATGAGAATCATCATGTTAATTAAAATTACTTTCTGATACTTATGTAAAATCATGCTCACTTTAAATGTTCAACAATTAAGGGGAACCAGATTTATTATAAACTAATCTGAAGTTATTTTTTCAGCTTCATAAATTTGCAAAAACAATAAATAATACAAAACCAGAAATAATGAAATTCTGCCAGGTGCTACTTTTCCATATGATGTAGATCCAGGATACATTAGAAGTCCAAAAGAACTGATTGACTAACCAAATAATGTCTGAAACAAGAACACACAAATAGATATCCCTTAAAATTATTTGAGCTAGTGGATAAGAAAAACCTAGGCAATATAATTAGCTGGAGGAGTGTATTAATGACTTTAATTGTTCTATGTTTGTGATTGCTGTTTCTCCACTTTCTTGCTCACAGAATTTCCTGTAATCTCTTTTATTGGGTGATAAGAAGGTATTACTTCCAATAGAAACAGAACCACTACACTCTTGTTTTGTAAAGATATTTTGGGGAAGCTTCTGTAAATCAGAGCCATGGCCAGCACAGCTCTATAGGACCTTAACTGTTCTTCTGGAACATCATAATACCAAACAATGATCTGTCTGCATTAATTTCCACTTGTTTCTGAATTATTTTCTCATTATTTATGGGACACCAACAAAGCATTGCTGGTCAGACCCCTTAAGATGCAAACTTCTTGAGTTTGTCTGGGACAGTGGCCCTATGTCTCTCAGCTGTGTTTGAATGCTTTTTATCATAGAAAAGCAGAGGATTTATGTACCTAAATTTGCCTCAGAAAATTTATCAGACAGTCACTGTAGTAAAAAACTACATGCATGCAACAAGCCTATCCCAAATGCTCTTCCATTTCCAGGTTATTACATCCTATTGTCATTTCTGTGATAAAATTCCTTTTCCTTGTCTTCTGTCTCTGAAGTTACATTGTTCAAGTTTTGTTGTTCTTACAGAAAATGAAGTTATTATCTCTAGATCTCCTTCATCTCTCCCACACTACACATTTCCAAGAGAGCATGATACAAAAATTCCTCAACAAACTTTCCCCATTGTTTTGTAGAATGCATAAAACTTTATGTTTTATAAATTACTGCATCAGGCTTGTTGTTTTGACAGTTTAAGAACAATCTGATCTGAAGCTTTGGAGATACAGGAAGATATTAAAACTATAAGACAAGTAAATAGAAGTTACATAGAATCACCACAGAACTTTAAATGAAGTGATAACCTTGAACCATCACTCTTTCTTCAAGCCAGCTGAGGAAGACAAGAGTAAAACCTCAGAAATTTACTACATTAAACTTTTATTAATTCTGAAACTTGATTTGTATCCAAAAAATAACACAAGTGGGTACCTCCCATGAGATGAAATGTCTTATAGTAGAGGAATTTACACTACCCTGTGTGATAGATGTTTTGTCTTATGTGTAACTGAATGCAATCTGTTGGGTAAGGAAAAGGAAGCAAATGAATGTGACCCTAGTGATCAGGTGCTGTGTTCCACTCTCTGTGGCTCAGTTTTGTATATTAAAAAAGCCAGAAGATAAAAAATGCATGCTCTTCTAATAGACCATAGTATAGTGTAAAACTGTCAAGAACTCTTGAAAAAATGGTGACATGGGTTTTCAATTTAGCCTCTGTTATGTGCCAGTTTAAATGGAATGGTCGGGTTAAAAGTCAGCTTGAGCTGTTACTGATTTCTGTGGGCAACACTGAAACTGAGGCAAATTACTCTGGATGCCATGGAAAAAATAATGTCTGTGTGAATTAAGACTAAATCATGAGATACCTTCCTGAAGAAGCTGCTTTGATGTTTCTATGCCAAGGTACAGATGTGATCTTTATCTGCCAAAGTTTCTGGCTAAATGAAGACACGGCTAAATAAAAGAGTGAACTTGTTGAAAAAGGATTATAATGGTTATAAAGAAATAAATTTTAATTGTTTCCATTATAGCATGAATTTACAGGGAAGCATACAAATCTGAGTAGCATGCCAGATCAAAGGCAAATAATGTGAGATCCTTTGGGCTGAAGAGAATCCTTTTGATTTTTCTGAGGTTTTTGTTTCAACTCAGTTATGCAAGTAATATGAGAATAAAGAAAGCATTGAAAAGGACGTGTGGAGGCAGAGTAAAAAGATAATTTGTGAAAAAGGGATTCAGGGAGAGAGAATATATGGAAACAAGCTGCAAGGAACAATACTAGATCCACACCGTGTGTTTCAGATATATATGAAATGGATTCACAAGCTTCAATTTCATTCACTAAACTGTGCAGTGTTTTGAAGAAATACATTCTCAGAAGGGAAAAAAAGGGTGGGGGCAATGCTTTTTGCTTTTAGCTTCTTCTTTACAGTAGAAACCTGATTTAGAAGTAGATACCTCTTTCAAAGAAGTGTTTTGAATGAGAAAAATTAGGAAACAGAAAAATTGAATGTAAGAGAAATTTAGGAAACAAGTATTCCAATTTGGTGCTAAGGAAATAGACAGTGGGATGCAGGGTAAGAGATATGGATAAGCATGGAATTTTGTAGAACTGTGAAGATATGGATGAACGTTTTTGGCTGGATATGGAAGGAGAAAAACTTGCAGAGAAGAAATACAAATATATATATGCAGAACTATATATATATATATAGTTGAGAATTGAGAGTTTCCTTGAATTCCTCTGAGGATCAATAATTTTATTATGAACAGAAGCAGATCAGATTTTTTATTCATTAATTTCTATGAGTTTAATTTGGTGTCTGGGATTTAGTACAGTAAAAAAATATTAGCAAGTTATCCTTGCTTATATTTCTAATGCTCCACATATAGCACTTTTGTAACTGTATGAAGAAATCTGAAAAGGCATATTTAACTACAGCCAGGTCTTTGGGGGTGGTTTTATGCAATTTGCTTATTCTGCTGCTATTGTCCCATAGTTGTGACATTTTACAGAGAGAAACAGATACATAATAGTTGAGATCTCATGTCTTCCTACCCACATGATGTCTCCTTAAGTTAGGATATTACTTAAGTTAGGATGTTCTTGACCACCTAACTTCTTTTTACTTTTTCCCTTTATTACTCTCACAATTCACTTTTTTGCTGTTTATTTGAATATGTACTTGAAAATAGTATTATAATTATTTAATCTGATATACAGCAATATCTTCTCTCTGCTTCTACTTTTGCTGGAAAGGCAGAACTGCATATTTGATGTTCATTCCCCACTGCCTCCTGAGTGCCAGCAGTGTCCGTGTGAAAACTCTTGGAAGGCAGTGGAGAAGCAGGAAAAGGCCAAGTGCCAGATGAGACCTGAAAGGCACTATGTAGGGAAATATTTCAAAATATCTGGAAGGTGAAGATTGGATGCCTGATACCTGGTAGAAATGAGTAGTTAATGTCTGGTTTTGTCGTTTCTGTGTTAGCAGTTTGGTGACTATTAGATCAAGAGGGGAAGAAATCTTTGTTAGGTGTCAGGGCCACAATTCCACACTTTAGGAATTTGGAAAATTATCAGAACCAGTGGAAAAAATCAGTATGAGTGCAGTGTGTTACATTCAGCACCAAGTGAAAATAATTAATCTGGTTTATGCAAAGCATGAAGCTGCAAATTTATGAATGCCTGGGCTTTAATTACATGTTTATATTTGGTGATTGTGCTTCCCTCCTTTATGAAATGACTACAAATAAGAGCAGTTAAGTGAATTCACTTGCATCTCTGTTTTACTTCATCCATCCAAGGAAAAGCCTCTGCAATGAGGAGAAGCACTTTTACAGCCTGAGCATGTTTCCATCACAGTTTTAATTTCCATCTGTCTCACTGAAAATGGGAGACAGTGTGAAAGGAAGGGGGGTCCCTTAGGGAGGTGCTCCCCTTTGCCACGTTTGTGTCACCAAGTGTGCCACAGGTTTAAGTGCTGTTTGTGGAGAGCTCAGGCAGCCACATCTCCCCTGGGTATCCACAGGGCACTGCAGCCTCCCAGGCCAGTGGCCAAGAGATTTTTATCATCAGGAAACGCAGAGTATAATGAGCTGGTCCTCAGTGAAATCAAACATTCACTTTTCAGAAAGAGGAGGGAGGTACAAATGCTTCTCTCCTGATACCTTGAAACTCTGAGGTCAGAAATACCCACTGGGCCTTTCCGTGCCTTCTGTAGGCAATAGGCCCTCCTACAAATGTCTTTGTTATTAATTCTTTTGAACCTTGAATACAGGTTATTTTCCACTAAAATATTATTTAAATTTTTAAGATTACTATTTTGTGAATCTGTTGGAATAGTCCTTTAAATTTTAGATGCATTAATTTTAGATGCATGCATCTATTAATTAGTTTTACAGTTAATCTAGCAGTCACAAAAATTCACATTTCCCCAATTTGTATGCCCAGAGTGTAAAATCCTTGGAGTTTTTGTGCTGTAAGTCTTATGAGTAGTAAAATATATTTTTTTTTAAAGTCATCTCTATCCTTTCATCTTCTTAGAGGCTATTTAAACAAACCCCAACACTTTTATTCCGTGTCCTTACTAACATTTGCAAATAAATGACAGCCAAGTCATAGTACTGTATAGCTGAAAAGCCTGGTTGGTTTTTAAACACAGGTGCTTCAGTAGCTCTGTATACACAAGTGTTGCTTAAATGCACACTGCCTTTTTAGACATCTTTATTTACACAAATGAAAACACCTGAAGACTGAGATTAATTGCCTTTCAAAAGAAATGTTTAGTGATTAAAAAAAAAAGATTTTAAAGAATTATCTCAGGATATATTTTCTCTTCTATATAAGGCAAAATATTATTCAGAAAATAGGAAGACGCAATAATTTTTATAATCAGAATTTCTGTTCTCTAGATTTAACTAGCTGTATATAAATAGCACACTTATATCTTCCCAGTGTTCAGATTGATAAATATCTGTATGTTGTGTCAGATGTGGCTAAAGCTCTCCCTGCTGCTCTCTATTTACTGAACACGAGTGGATTAATTGGGGTATACTTTTATAGTTGCATGTGTATTTTACATCTTGCATTAGATAAAACAAGAATTTTACCTGTATTGAAAATGGTGATTCAGAAAACTGAACTGAAATGAAAACAGAATGAAAGCATGCAAAGAGCCTGGCGTAAAGGGTCAAGGCCTATTTGAGCAGGATGTTATATTGTATTTGACTTTGCTTTAAAGAAAGTGTTAGAGCATTCTCCATGTTTTATATCTTGTGCCATTTTAATTGAAACTAGGAATTCTAAGAGTGAAGAGAACTTTGAATATTTGAAAAATGGGACAATTTCCTAGCTGTTTAATAACTTTTTCTTCTAGGTTCTGCCAGTTTGTTTAGGCAGTGTGTTACAGTATTGCTAGAATCCAATATTAACATTCCACAGAGAATTCCCACAGCATGATAATATAGGAGTCTTCAGGGCAGCTGTGATGAAAAATATAACTGTTCTACATTTTTAAGCAGAGCTAAACTAGATCAGCTGTCTAGATCAAAATGAGCTGGAAAGACCAATAGCAAGTTTCCAAATATTGGCATTCATAAATGCATCATTTTTTCCTTAAGTGTTAGAAGTATAAAATATTTTAACTAATTGCTTAATATAAGCATAGAACAGGTTGCAAAACAGTCTGGAACAGAAAAAAAAATATAATTAATTGCTTCTGACTGAAAAGTTTAATATATATTTTTATGTATATATATGTATGTCTGTATGTATGTCAAACCAAACCCAAATGTTTGGATATTAAAAGCAGCATGCAGTTCTCAGCATTGTCTTCCTAGCACCTGAACTATAAAATAAGCTTTTCCTGAGTAGCTTTAATATAACTGCTAAAAGAAACATCTGCTCAACAGCTGCATTTTCTTTTCACTGTGAAATGCTCCAGATTGTGTCATCCTTTCTATTCCACTGATTGTCAGCATCTGAATCTTCATGTTCTAGCATTTGTCAAGGGTGACTCCTAAAAGCCTTGGGCTGTGTTGGAATCTGAATGCATGACATAAACATGACATTTTTCAAATGTAAAAACATCAAGGATGAAACAATGTAGGATGGTCCTAAGTTTTAAAGACTGGGAGAAAATGTTTACCTTGAATTTAATTTTGAAAAATTACATTTGTTGTAATGAAGTCCCTGCATATATGGATCAATACATGGAAATCCTGTATTTTGGTACTCAGTGTGTATCTAATCTACTGTGATTGATAACCCCATGTCATAATACTTTGCTTACATCTGTGTGACTCTAATCTGGTATATATTGCACAGAGGTCTGTGAACAGTCTACTTTAAAGAGTTACAAATGGTTCAGTACAAACTGTCACATTTCTTAGAGTTAATCTTGTGTTATAAAAATGAAGCAACAAAATGTCATGGCTCCTGTTAGCTGCTGAAGTGGGAAGAGGAAATTGTGCATTTCAGAGAAGGACAAAGGACTAGAAGTGTGGGAAGGTATCTCCATACTGAAATTTGGGTGGTTTTACAGATTGGCAGTACCAAAGTAAGCTTTTTTCAAACATTGTCACTTGGACTTTTTATATAAACAAATCTGTCATCTGTGTTTTAGAATTGTGAGTCAGAAGGCTTTGGGAATTAACTCTGCAGCTGCCTGGCACTATGCAGCCAGGATATGTGTACAGGGATGCACACACAGCAGTTCTGTACATTTGTACTCAGCTGTGCAAATTCAAAATGTGCCCTGAGACAGGTGGTCATAGTAAAATGAACTCTCCTGTAGGAGTTAGTGGTTGTGTTAAAACACTTCTCATCCATAAAATGTGTAAAACTTTTTAATGGATTAGCAGCTTGAGATTCTTTTCCTCATAGAAATGTTCCCTTCTGTGCACAAATTACTATTGTATACTGAATATCTCAGTTTCCTTTATTACACCTGGAGCAGACATTTGATTCAAGAAGCTCAGCTGTTTATTTTTATATCATTACTACTTGGCCTTTTCATAGTTGCTTCTGGGAAGGAGAGAAGAGGCTGCTTCACTGCATCTTCACTATTTCTCTGTATTCTGTGTCTCGGGCTTGCAGCCATCAATGGCATTGATGTCCTTAATTATGGGGTTTTTTCAATTGTCCCAATGGCATTACTCAAAAAGAGTATTATGAAAATTTCATTTAGCTGATGAACTAGAAGTATCACACCAGACAGAGCAATATTGCTATTACCATTCACATATCCCAAGTAAGTTTTCCAGCTTCTATTTTGCTGGAAACTATATAGCCTGTCATATGAAATTGGAAGATTTTATTATGGAGTCAGAAGGAAATCACTTAAGTTTTAGATAATTGCTAGTTTTACTCATTTGTCATTTTTATTAACAAATGGAAGAATTGTAACACTGAGCAACCAACTGTGTGAAATTACAATGCACACAGGCTGATATTTTTTCTTCTGTATCATTTAGGTTCCTCTGCAACACTGGAATTTCTGTATGAATTGCGATATCAATCAAATGAAATTAGATCTCAGCTTGAATCTTCTGTTGGTATGGAGCTGGTTGAAAAAGAATGGGATACAGAATCCAGAATTGTAACACTGATCTTTAATGTAGTGTTTGCACCTAACAAACCAATGAGGTAAGATCCTGTTCCTTACTACCAAAAGAACATGTAATAAAACCCTGTCTGCTCACTCTTCCTTATATAATAATTTCTATGCATTCTTTTCCTCATTTTGTTTTCACCTCTGAGATCTGTTGGTTTAGATCTTCTCCCTTGCTGCTTCTGAGTACGATATCTTTGGTGTTAAAACTGACAGTGTTTATTTTTAGTGCCTGTGAGATGGTTCTGCTGAGTTCCTTCCATAGTCTGTATGTACATCATTTTACTACAAAACATTGGCACATTGAAAGACTCCCAATGAAAATCATTTGTTCTCATAATTCCTAAAAACATACAAACATAATTCCTAAAAAAATACAAACAAGATGAAGTCTTGGAAAACTTTTTATAGACAAGCATGTGTACGTATTCTTTGACTGGATGGGATAGTTGAATTTGAAATTAGTTTCTACTGCCCCAGTAACAATGATCCACAGGAAATTATTCTCCTTTTTTAGATTGTGATGTGACAGATCATGTGTATGCGTTGTTTACATAAGACCATATCCCTTCTTTAAAAAGAAACTTGAAGGGAGTCCCTTTTGGAGAGAGGGAGGCTGCCCCTTCCTTTGGGTACAGGCAGATGTGGGTCATTAAGAGGTTGAAAAGAAGCTTTTGTGACCTGCAACTACAAAGTAAATCCAGAGTCCTGACATTACCAGGAATGTTAGGGAACCGTCACTGCTGAGTATCACGGATTGCATAAAAAGTTATCTTCAAGAGGCAGGAGGTTACTCTTTATTTGCAGTAGTCCAGAAGGTTAATGAAATAAACAAAGAGCAAACCTTTAGAAAGAATGATCCACCCACCTGATTCAGTGTCATTGTGTCAGAGGGAGGTGAATTTAGAAAGCCTTGTCATTTCTGCTCTGTCAGGGGTTTATTTTATTTTATTATTTTTAAATTTGGGTTGGATTTTTTTTATCTTTATGTGCTTAAGATCTAGGCTTCCTGCAGAGAACTCAATGACTGCAATTAATTAGTTTTGTTATCTTCAGAATCTACAGCACCAATTCTCTTAGACAGTCCAAAGTCATCACAGTCTGGCATTTTCCTTAAGTACATAGACCTTTGTTAGATCTATTTGATCCTACTATGAACTGCTAATATGTTCTGGACAAAATTTTCTAACATCACAGTAAATACAGAATAATTAGTAAAATACATGTAGGGTTTTGTTTGTTTGTTTGTTTTATTATTCAAAAGAGAGCAAGCAGAAGAATAAAAACTCATGGCTGTGCCAGGAATTTTACTTCCATATTATGTTCTTTCCATATTATGTTTTTTAGATATTTGTCTAACTATCTAGTGCTATTTAATCTACATTCCAGTCAAGTTTTTCCACTCAAAATTAGGGATGTATTCCAGTTTAAAGTAATTAGTATTTTCATTTTACTGCAGTTTACTTTTACACACTCAAAGATTTTTTTTTTAGATTAATCATTTCATGTTTTATAATGTTTTTCTATTTATTGACTGTTGTTTTCTGAAATTTTAAGGAATGAGGCAACTGTTGTGATTCAGTGTACTGCAGGAGGCCTTTGGAAGTTTCCATTGGTGTTCATTGCCACAGAGCCAGAAGTGGATGATGTGATCAACATTGAAGCACTTGGCCTCAATAAGGAATCCATAGTTGGCTTTAAGCTCACAAGCCAGACAAGGTAAAACACTCAAGAATTTATGCACTTTCCTGAGGGTACAACTCCTACTCAAACACATTGGTTAGAATAAATTTGGGCAACACAAATAGCTGCAAGTGGGATGCAGCTATTTCATCCTTATTTTCAAGAGCTGCATTGTTGAAGTGACAAATGTGATTTTGAAGCTTTGTTGTAGAAAACAGAAGCATTTTACATGTAGACTTTGGCTTGAGAGAAAATCTGTGGAACAAGTCCAGATGTTTATGTTGTGATTTTTTTTCCCTAAAAGGCTTGGGAGGATGTTAAAATGTGTAATACAATGTTAAGGAATGATAATAATTTTGTGCTATTAAAGGCTCACTAGTAAAACTTTAAAAGCTAGTGCTTTTACTAATAGATTTTTTCAAGGTACTTTATGCTTACACCAATTTAAAAACATTCCCTCACACTGTGCTTTAAAAATTTTTAAATGTGCCATTCTTTTTAAAGTACTCCTATTGTATTATGTAAGTGTGCTTTGAATTAATCTCTACTTCCACTTGCTAAAATAATGGTGTAATTCTTCAGTATTTTGTTACTCTCCTTTATTCATAGTCCTGCAGAAACCCCTGTTAATATATAATTTTTGCATATTTCAGTTATTTTCACAGAGTTTTACAATGTTATGGTAAACTTGTAATACCTTTTGTATACAGCAAGAAGTCAAAGAATAAATTGTGTGGTAATGATAGATAAGTTTTAAAATATTAAACAAGGAATCTGAATGAATCATAATGTGTACAATCCATGTAGCTTATGGAAGCTTTAAAGTTTCATATATTTTATTTTAAATTAGTGATTTTTACTATATATCTAGAAAGTGTGCCAGATATGCAGATTGATTGCATATTTCATTGTGGATACTTCCTTTGGTTTTCATCCTCATCAGCAAGTGTATTTGGTTACAACTGATTTTTTTAAAGCTTATTTCCAGAAGCTGTGTCTCTAAGATGGACAGTTGTTCCAGGTTTTAGACGTCTGTCAGTGATGTTAATTGAGGACTCTGACAAAGGTTTCTATCACAGTGTTCAAGTTAACAGCTTCAATAGAATGGCTGTTTCAGGAACAAAAGCAAAGCAATTGCTCTGGCAATACTGTAATCTCCTGGTAGGTGTTTGATAGCAGTGAAGATACCTGATGTTCTCCAGAAAGGTGTTATAAAACCTGAGTCATTACAGTTATAGAAAGGAAGAGACGTGATGGAAGATAGATTCTCTTTCGCCCTTAAACAAATTCCAACTTTATTTTATATAACAAGTGTTCCCCCCATACATTTCAAATGCAAAATGGATTGTTTGCATGTAGTAAAAAAGCTCTGTGTCATAAAGAGCACCAGGAGCTCCACTCATGAGGTTGCCTTCAGGAGAACACTGCCTGCAGGTCAGGGAGGGGATCCTGCTCCTCAGCCCTGTGAGGATCACGTGTCCAGCTCTGGGCTCCTCGGGACAGGACAGACACGGAGCTCCTGGAGCTGATCCAGGGGAGGGTGACAAAGGTGATGGAGGGACTGGAGCATCTCACTGAGCACAGGCTGAGGGAGCTGGGCCTGTCCAGCCTCGAGAAGAGAGGGGCCCCCATCCCTGTGTGTCAGTGCCTGCAGGGAGGGGCAGGGATGGACCCGGCTCTGCTCCGTGGTGCCCAGCAGTGGGACAGGAGAAACAGAGAGAAACTGTTGCACAGAAAATCTATCTGAACATTAGAATAATTTCTTTCCTGTTTAATGACCAAACACTAGACCAGATTGTCCAGAGAGGGTGTGGAGTCTCTCTCAGTGGAGATATCCAAGAACTGTCTGGACACAATCCTGTGCCATGGGCTCTGGGATGACCCCACTTGAGCAGGGAGGCTGGACCTGATGACCCAATGGGATCCCTTCCAACCTGACCCATTCTGTGATTCTGTGAACTGCTCTATAAGTTATATATTACTTTATCTTACCTGTGATTTGCTTGGCAGATTTTGGTGATGGAGGTTTTGTATAGAAATAGAACACTCAGCCAACCAACACATAGTATAGTGGTCCTGAAGATTAAAGGCAATTACATAAGAAAAACATGTATTACAGGTGTTATTTAATGCCTGAATAACTCAAAATTTTTAGATTAATAATGAAACAATGAAATATTAAAACATGGTTTAAAATTTTTGAACAGGATATGAAGTGCCATCCTATAGATCCTCCCTGGAAAAAAAAATGATCAGCCCTTTGGAATTTTCTTAGTAATCAATTAACAGCACAATCCATAGAGAAGCAGTTCTGTTATTTTAATAGAGATGGGGTTTTTTTCTCCTTGCCTGTATAGATACTTGATGTCTTCTTTTCTTATGCTGGACAGTAGCTCATGGCACTGCTGCCTGGGAATAACTGTGGGGGAAACAGGTGTATTTCTGAGTAACTTGCTAGGGAGGGACTCTGCAGATGTGTCTTTTCCCCCTGCTACTACCAGGGGAGAGGGGTTGCACAGCATCGCTGAGAACACCTGTGCATTTTTTGAGCTAACAGGATGAATAATGATGCAATGAATAGTATATGAGAACCACAGGCCCTAAAAAAGGCTCAGAATCTTATTAAGAACAGATTAGGATTCTTGCATATATATACACACACCACCTTGAATGAGGATCTTCAGTGCTCCACAATAAATCTATGAGATCAATGGATTTAGCTTTCTTTTTCTTTGCAGCTAGTGCAGCTCAAATGTGGCCTTCCTCCTTAAATTCCATATTCCCCTCACCCCCACCCCCCTACCAAAATCCTCAGTGTGTACAGGATATCTCAGAATGAATTAATGATTTTGGAAGGATGATCAGTTAAAAATGGGAGGTCATTCCTGTACTCTTCAGAATGATCTGTAATAATGAAAGCTCCAGCAGTTAATGAAAATATGTAGTGCACCCTTTCAAACATTTAAAGTTCACACAATGAGAAATAGCCCAATATCTGCTCCAGAAAATAATGAAAGATACTGAGAATGCAGCTAAAGTTTTATTGCATGAAAAAAACAAATGTATTTTTTTAAAACTATATGCACCTCTGTCAGTGGGAATAGCGTAGACCAATATTTTACTTTCAGCTTTAAAAATTCCAAAGGAACATGTTGTTGAAGGGTTTTTTGTATTGGCATTAAGCTTGATTAGAGTCAAATCAGCAGATTTCACTTCCTAAATAAGAAAAATCTACCACATTTTAACATTCATGGATGACCTTTTTCGGGCTTTATCATAAATGCAGGAGTAATTCAACACCAGCTGAAATCATTGGCAGCATTTCCACTGGAGTAATTTGTTTTAGTATAAACCTCTAATGTTTGAGATAATATTAGTGCTTGTTTTAATACCAAATGCATTATTGAATGCCAATGGCTTACAGAATGACAGCAGTTTTAACCAAAAAGGATAGAATATTATCCTTGGAAATAAAACTTAGAAATTTACTTGATATCTGTCTTAAATTATTGGTCTATTTTTTTTATGTTGAAATCTGTAGCTGAAACATAAAATAGAAACTCCCAAAGTGATACTTTGCTCAAGAAAACTAGCCATTTCTATATTTGGCATACTGAAGATAACTTAATGTATTTTTCATCAATTAATTTTGGGATCAGGACATTTGCATTAATACAGAAGTGGGTTTTGGAGCTTATTTACTGCTCTATCTTCCTGTACATTTATTTTGATGGTTGGATTTATTTCTTCACATTAAAATACTGATGCCACCTACAGCAGAATGTTCCCTTATGTTTTCCATGGCAAATACTTCAGTAGCCAACATGAGATGTGTGGGATGGATGGATGGATGGATGGATAGATAGATAGATAGATAGATAGATAGATAGATAGATAGATAGATAGATAGATATTGGTGAAAACTATATTCACTTGGAAATCTTTGGTAAACTACACCACATTTGAAGGTTTAGTCAAGCTGGGGGATAATTCTCTCCTATTTGTTCTGTCTGCTTTTTTTTCGTGCACAGTTTCCTTTCACCAATTTAGTTCTGTCTTCCCACATACCTGTTAGTGAGTGTTACAATCATGTATGGCTTCCCATATACAGTAGAATTTTTTCCATCTTTCCATCCTGCTCTGTCACTCCAATCCTGTGTTTATCACAAGCAGCATATTTGTTACAAGGCAACTTCTTGGATAAACTCAAACTGCTCCTCCAAAAAACGTGGCACTTGTCACAGCCTCAAAAAAAAGCAAACAGCCTCATGTTGATGTGATCTTCACAGAGGGGCATCTGCAAAATCCAAGGCTCCATCTGACTATGGAAACAGAGCTAGAATAAAAAGGAAAAAAAAGCCCCAAACTGGTGGGCTGGGGAGATGAGAAAAAAGATTAAATTAGGCTTTAAAATGGCTGCACATGCAGGTTTAGTTTTCTTAACCTACTTTTCATTGGAGATTTTCCTTATTTCTTGTATGCATATTTCCTACTGCATAGAATAAATGTCCAATTAAAAACATTCCTTGGTCACACAAAATTAATTTTAATTCTGAGGAATTAGGGGACAACCCATTTTGTTTCTGTATCCTCCATTATTTTGAAGGGAAAACAACGACAAAAAATGTCTACAATTACAGTTTTAAGAACCATTTCTATTTTACTCTAATTACTGCTGTATTTCATTAAAAATACCACAAGCCAGGATTAAGTATGCTGCAAGAAAATGCATTTTGTAAGTTCTCAGTTCATGCATCCTCTCCTTCACTCTCTCACACATTGCTGTGTATGTTACAGGCCTGGATTCCTCTGCCAATGTCTTTGTCAGCGGTTCTGCAAAATTCTACCACCAATCTAAAGATGTAATTAGAATACTTCCTCTTAGTACTTCCCACACAGTGGCAGCTGAAAAGCACAAATGTTGACTGGGCTCCATTTTTTGGAGCCTGAATGGAGACTAGTGGAAAATATTGATAATATAAACATGCAGCAGACCTTTCACAAAGTTATGATAATCCTTCCTACCAATACAATCCTTGACATGGCACATGTTTTTAGCCAGGACCTGTATGCAGTCATCAGTCAATCTGCAAACAGCACCCCTGGGCTCTACAGGGGTGAGACAGAAATCAGCTTGTGAAGATAGAACCTCTAACTCCTGCTCTGGTTTTACAGCATGTACAAACAAAAAAAATGGAATCTTAGTGTTGGTAAAGCATTCCATGACAGGTATTTGTCGTGCAGTGTTTGCATAACATATTTTTTTAAAGTCCTTTAATTCTAAAGCAGCCTTTCCAAAGAAGTGATAGAGGTGGAGTTTTAAAGCTTTTCTGATGTTCAGAGTTCAGGATTTGGAGTGGTCCATTAAACCAGAGTTGATTTGGGTATGAAACATAACCAATTTTTATAAATAATAATGAGTTACTAATTTATTTGTCTATTGTAATGTTTTTTGTTGATAAGAAATTATCTAAATAATACCAAGTATCACTAATAATTCTATAGAATTTGACAAATGCATACAGTTAATATGTTTTAAGAACTTGACTGTGTAATAGCTGAAATTTCTTGTGTCATCCAACAGATGTTAACTACAATTTAAAAGAAATAAGTTTAGTTATGATTAACTTATCATAACTACTTGAACTGTTGTAACATTTTCATATCCCTTATTTCTCGAAGCAGTTATCTAGTTTACAGATTAAGATGTTTTATTACTATTCTTTTATTAGCAAAAAATACACAAGCATTTGACCAAAAGGACTACGTGCATTTTTATGCATGGCTTTTCAAAATGCTGAGTTTTGTAAAGGAATACATTTCTACAGGAACAATTTACTGCTTCAGTAGTTTTTGGAAGAGAAACATTAAACCTATTTTGAGCCATTATTCAATAAAATGTAATAAATATTTTCAGTTTTGATGACTATTTTATAAGATTTGGATCTCCACAGGAATATGAATTTTAAGTTCTTTTTTAGTTGAACATGTAAGCTGCTATTATTTTTAAGTTTAATAATTTGAAAATTGTGTAGCTTCAGAACACTGATAAGCATAGACTTCTATATAAGGATGTAATTATAAAAATGTCCATGTAAGACCAGCTCAATTTCCTCCTTTCCAGGTTCTCATTATTTGATTGTACAATTATTTTTTAAATTCAAGTTAGTGTTTACTCTTGTTCATTATTTGAGTAAGGACAGATTTTGTGTTGTCTGATGGCAGTATCAAACCATTATGAGAGGAGTTAAGGAAAGACAGATGGGAAAACACATTTACATTCTTTGGTTTATAAGGATTCTGCCCTTACATTTTCTAATTCATTTGTGCTTGGTTTATATGTGTTTTCAAAATTCTACACATCATTAAGCTTTATAAAGTATGTTCATATCTGCCACCCTTCTTGAAAAAGTGCAGACTTCCTCACAACCGACCTTCATGGCTGAGAAATGACAAGCCAAACATTGACTCCAGAGCTCTTTCACTTGAAGGAGGAATTAAATTTTAATAATTTTAGAAAACATAATTATTAATTTTTAATTATACACTAAATATACAGACACAGAAAATTATAATGTCTGAAATTCAGGCGCTATTCTTGGAATTTCTTCTCCAGATTTCTCTTTATTATAAAAGATGAGAAGTAAAAGCAATTTACTTGTGCTTGTGAGGTACCCAGCATGCCAGTTTGTCTCCCTAATGTGAACAGCAGTGAAAGCACTGCTTGTTTTGTCTCAAGGGGCATCTTTAGATTTATTTTTAAAACAATGCAAGATTTATCAGTGAAAGGTTTCTGTTTCTGATTATGTGTAATTTTTTAATTGGTGTTTTTTGTACCATCTTCGTCACAATCCCTGCTGGCCTATCATATTATAGCTATTAATTTAATTTGTCAGGATTTCTATTTTCCTTACTTGGCCATAGTTTCTACTCTGAGAAACATTTTGCATCCAGTAAACACCCTGACTCTTCTGTTTAAAACTGACAGGCTTTGGGAACAGGGATCTTTTTGCTTTGATTTTATGTGTTCATGCAAGTTCATATGCCTTTATGTATTTTACTCAGAAATTATAGCTGCCTCTAGTACCTTGTGATAATGCTGTCAAGAAACGTACAGATTTTATTTAAAGTTTTTTTTTTTTTCTTTCCATTTTTAAAATCTGACAGGGTGATGTAATAACATTATTTTTCTCTGACTTGGTAAATATCTTGTGCATAATTATAGGTGAGTTTTCTGACAGTTTCACTTTAAACTGTCTGATCCCCTTGTCTGGACAAAACTGTGGCTTTTTAATCTGTTTTCTGACTGTTTTGATGTCTCTGAAAAATTCCAAAGCATAACTGTTGCATAACTCCCTGCTAGGAGGCAACTTCTGCAGGAATGAAATTTGTATTTTCCTGTGTCTGCTGTGTTAGCAGCCTGTCCCCTGCCTCATCTCCCCTAGCATTTCATCATCACATCTGTGGTGCAAGTCATGCTCTTGGATGTCTTACAAAGACACCAAGCCCTTACTGGGAGTTCTCATCCCTAAGTATTCACTGGAGAACAGACTGAGCACGGGACACAGAAAGTGCTGCCTTGAAATGTTCCTGAAGCTAATCAATAGAGCAGTGATGCTGGAAATGAAGACCTGTGTCCTGGTCTGTTTTCAGCATGAGGGTTTGAATATTTATCTCAGGCATTTTTGGTGAGTGCTCTGCTCTGCTGCTCAATCTAGATCCATCACTTCTTTTTGATCCCATTCCTGCTGTCTGTGTGTAGTAGGTGTGCTCTAGGCATTCACAGCTGAGCACTTCTTTTGGAAAACAAAGATGTGAAAATTCAAGGCTTATCTGGCGCTTGGATGGGAGCTCAGGCCCAGCAGGATTAGTGCTGATGGCCCAGGGCTATAAACTCAGCAGTACAGATTTAGGCACCACAAAAAGAGATTGTTAGCATAAGCTTGATGTCAAGATTGGAAGACTGGAAATGTAGTTTCAGACATTCAGTACTTTTGCCCACCGTGCTGTCACCTAAAGGAAAAGCCAGGCTAAATTTGCTGATGCACCCAAGTCCAACAGCACTGCTAAGTATCAGTTCATTTTTTGGAGGCAACAGAAGCCTTTTGGTTTCTGTTTTCTGCATTTTCACTGTTTGTTTCTATAAACGGGCGGTGTGACCTTTTTTTCACAAGAGCATTTTGAATACAGTACAATCTTTCATGAGAACATATTCCAAGGGAGGCTATTTTTAAACAAAATGACATAGGCCCAGCGTGCCACCCACAGGACAGTGCTTGCCCAGGAAATGTGGAACATTTCCGCAGAGATATGACTTGCCATAAAATATTAAATTTCATTTCTTTGTGGGTATTTTCTTTGAAAAGTGTTATTTCTGGTGTGACAGTCCATGAATAAACAGATTTGAACAGCTTTTCTTGGAGATGCTGTTAGCTTTTCATTCTTCTAGTTTTATCAATACAGGAAAATGAATTCCCTCTAAGTGTGCACGATACTTGCCCTGCTGTACAGTGCCAGGGTGTTGTGGATTAATTTTTGACCATCCCATTGTATTTCTGCTTTCAATTTCCTGTGTTCTCCTTCTGTTCAGAGAGTGATAGAGTTGTCCTCAGCAACACATATAAAGACTAAAAGGAGAATAATGCCTCACCAGAAAATACAAAAATGTGCATTCTTTTCATGCTGAGAATGTTTATGGCAAGGGGTCCCTGAGGAATTGCGATGGACAGGCTTTACTTTGGGATTGGCCTAGGATTGTTTTATAGTGCTCAGCCAGTCTTCACCAGGACTAAGGGTTTTCTTTGGGTCCAAAATCGCTGCTGTGAATCAAGGCATTAGACAAAATCTGCAGTACCTGTATCAGAAATTCTTTGAGATAAGAGATACACAATATTATCAATAGAGGAACCTAATTATGTTACTGCAAAATCTTAAAATGTTCAGGCTGTGGGATATGAAAAATGTGAAAACAGTGATAAAAAAATATTATTTTTCATATCTTCATTTCAAGACTTTCAGAACTCTCTCCTCGTCTAGTAACACTCTGCCAGAATGCAAATTAAGTTCTAGTCATAAATCTTAATGAAATGGGTAGCTTGTCAGTTTTATTTGATTAGGAATTGGAAAAAGGGAGTACTATTAATAGGAAAAATGGATTTTTACTCTGATATGGAATTTACTTCTATCACTATTATGATATCTTTACAAGTCAAATGATTCTTTTTTTCCTAGTGGCAAATGCTATCATTATTCCATAGTTAATATAATATTTATAATAGCATGCAAATATGTTTGAAGTTGAATACCAGTATACAGGTCCCTGTGTATAAATAAGGAATTACTACACAATAATTATTCTGTAAGTAAGAATGCTGTTAATATTCCATATTCATTCCATGCCATGTTTCCTGAGTCGTGCCACATGGTGGCCTAAGTGTTAGATTGCAGATAAATTCTGTGAAGATGCTGTAAAAGGCACAACAGTCTCCTGTGTTTTTTCGGCAGGTACCCAGAGCCATTCACTGCACACTTCCTGCCAGGCAGTGATCCCGATTTCCTTGTGATGCCACAAGCTGGAGAACTTCTCCCAGAAGGCACTGTGGGAACCCATATAACAGTGGGATACAAGCCAAGGATGTATGGCAAGAAGCACACAGCCACACTGGTCATCGAGGTAAGCCTTCCCCAGGGCAGTGCACTAATACTCCTTCAGGAGTGCCATCAGGGAGAGAAATCCTGCACCAAAGAGCAGCACTGGAACACACCCAGTGCATGTGCTGGGATGGTTTTGCTACTTCTCACAATGGACAAGAATAAAACTAAATTTGGAGAATTGACTGATGACAAGCTGGAAAAAACATACCGTATTTTACACCGTGTTATAATTTCCACATTTTCCTTTGCCATCAGCACCAGAGGGAGATACTTAATCTTGATATGTTTGCCCCAACTCCACAGACAACATGACTTTCACGGAGAATCAATATAATCCTGTTAAGAATTGGTGGAGAATATAAAAGTAATTGAATATGTGAAGCCTAGGTTATTGATTTTAATTGTATCATACATCTTATATGATCAAAGGCTCCAAGAAGGCAGGTGCCAAACTGTGGAGGCGAGAATTTCAGAGCACAAAGCCAGGAATAGCTCTTTTGAAGCAAGATGCAAAATAAATGAAAATTATTTGCAACCAAGTAGCCTGTGTAATGTGAAGGTCAGGAAACATTTGAAGACATGTATTCCTTCAGCAGTAAAAATGCTCTCAGAAACCAATTTTCAAGTTTTAAGCTATCCTTTAGAAGGAATCTGTTGTAAACACACAGCAGGGGCAAAACCCCACATTCTCTATAAATCATGGTTTTTCATTTCAGTCTATTCACTGCGTGCTGGTAGTGTTTTCAGACTACTATATTAGAAGTGAAACAGCAATATTGATTTAAGAAATAAAATGGTCAAGACAAAGTTGATAAAAAGATGCATGGCAAATCATTGTAGTGTTTTATCTCTATAAGTGACAACTTGTATAACAGTGAATAAGAAATTCCTAGCCTGGAAAAACTAAGTCCTTCAATCCCTCCTACTTGTTTTCTTTTACTGCATTAGATGTCTGATTAATATAATCTCTTTACATAAACAGCAATGATGCTTATCACTCTTCCTTTTGAAAAATAAGATAGCTTACTGAATATATTCTGTGCTATTTTGTGTTTACAAAGTACTGTATGACACAGCTACAGAGCTCAGAAACTTGAAGTTTTGGAGCTGAACTGCTGTTGTGAGGCATGGCACATACAAATGCAGTAGCTATGCTTGTCCTTGGCTTAGCTTTCATCACTAACAAGATTTTACCATAAATCTGTCTGGAATGGGACAAACACAATGATCAAAGGCTATTATTAGCTCTTTAAGAACTCAGGCAGTAATTCAGAATTTCCTTTTAGGAATTTATCAGTATAGATGGCCTGTGTCTAATTGGATTTTTAAGCTACATGCACTCACACCTCAGTCTCTGCTGATGATCTAGGCAGACAGCTCTTCACATCTCCACCTTTGGTACTGTGTTGGCTGCAGTAAGTCAGTCATTCATACATATTACATATATACAGATATCAGATCACATCTTGTTGTATCTGTTCCTGAACATTTAAAAATGCATCAAGGATTCTTATAAGCACATTCTGGATCAGTATAAGTCCATCATAGTCTGTTAGAGATGCTTTTAACATTCTCACTCAAATTGCAGAATTAAGTGGTTTCAGTAATGTTTTGATGCACCTTGTGTTCTCTTTGCTCTTTTTGGTAGCTCTTTCTTGTACTCCAGACTTCGCCCTTTCTGCTCCACACAAGCTTTAATTCCTGCAGTTCTGATGGAAGGGAGAGCATCTGTGGCTGTGTGTGATTCAGCTGCTGTGCTCTCAGCACTGACCTGATGTAAGATTTGATGAGATGTTGAGAATACGATATTAATTTCTGCCTTTTGTGTTTGTTGGAATAATTTCCATTAGTAAACTGAGGGAGATGGACTTAGAAAGATATATTAAATAAAAGCTGTATTAAATCATTCTTATTTAACAGTGGAGGTGGTGAAATGCAATTAGTGTTTGACCTAACTCTGAAGAACCTTTCTTGCATGTATCCTCTCTAGCCAATATATTGGCTGAGGCTTTGGGCTATTTTTAGAAATGTTGAAGAAGATTTTCTTTTGCAGTGCCTCTTTTCTGCTGCTGCTGTAATAAAGGCTTACAGTGCTCTTGCTTTAAAATGTCTTTTGCATTTCCAAGGGTAAACTCATACTCCTAACACTAACATATTTTTATTATTAAATTATTTCAACAATGAGTATCAGATTTCTAATTTTTGTGTGTTTCAATGAACAGTGATAATTAAGCTGTAAAGTAGCAGAGATATCAGTGCAAGTTCTTTGGTTTATGTTCATCATTACAATTGTGTTGTAAAGGAAAATGGGAGGTTAGGATTATGGAGGAAGATCCTACAGTCATCTTTTTATCTTTTTTTTTTTTTTTTTAATTTTAAACCAAAATATTGTATGTACATTTTTTTTGTTTGTTTTATTATCCTGCTGAGAAACTAACTAGCATTAACATATATGTAAGTCTGTCTCTACCAGAACTTAGTGTGTACATTTTACTAACTGAATGTATATATGTATAATTGAATCATCTTGACTAGTTTATATTTCAGCACACAAATCAAGTACTTCATGGGATATGGTACGGATTCTTTCAGACTTAATATTCATGAATACTTACAGTAGATTTGATTAATGGCAGGAAACCTTAATTACTTTGCTGAAGCAGTTAAAGCTCTTTAACCATCATTAAAACTTCTGTTCTCAGTCAACTACATCTCAAAACAATGGAAGTTAGATAATTATTTAAATGGCTGCTAGGAATCTTATTTTTGCAGAAGTGACACTTTAAATTTTTATGTAGATCAGAGAATGAACTATTACAAAAAGGCAGTAAGGAAAATAATCATGCTTGTTTCTTTGAAAAAGCTTGTAGCTTTGAATGAGGACATCACAACTTAATTAAGCTACAGGTAAGAAACAGTGAAACTGTGCCTGAACAGCATTTTTAAATAGCTATTTTTCAATAATCAAACTTCTAAATTTAGAATTGCCTTCATAAATAGTGCAGTTCTGAATTTAAAAAAAATATATTATCCCTAATGATAAATAAGTGAAGAGAGCACTCTACTTAGATGAGCTGTAAAGTGCTGTGAGGACAGAAGGGACTTCCTGAGCCACAGTGACATCCCAGAGCTGTGGTGTGCCAGTCAGGCTGAACAGAAAACCGACAGAGCTGAGGGATGTCAAGGTGCAGCTGGGGCTGGAACCACAGCCAGGCACAAGGTGGAGCAGCCAGCAGGCTGGGAATCCTTGGCAAGGAGCCTATTCCTGTTGGCTTGCAGTTAATTTCCTTTCACTGTGCTGAATTCAGCTGGAGACCAGAGCAATTGCTTTGTAATTCATGTGTGAGACTTCTGAGATATTCTAAAGCAGAAGGCACACACAATAAGTCTTAAATGATAAAATAGGTGTCAGAGTGAACCAGATTGCAGGTAACATTATCAAGCCCTCCAGAAGTCAGGCTTGTGCACCTTTATTACTGAATAATCACTAACTTAGCCTATGGAAGATAGCATATCAAAAGCATTTGTCATGCTGTTCTGCAAATAAATGATGCAGTGTTCCAGCCACAGTACCCAGGTGTGGCTTCTCTAAACTTGTCTATGCAAACTTGCATATCTTAACAGCAAACAGTACTCTTACATATTCAGCAGCTTGCTGAAACTGCCTTGTTCCTAGTGGATTTCTTAATTACCATAGTTCAATGTTACTTTAAATATTATCTCTTGAAAAGAATGAGCAAGGAAAAATGTAATTAACTTACTAGAATAATTGAAATAATTTCCTATTAAACAAGATACATGTTGGTGCTGGCTTGAGCTGTAGGGTTAGAAACAGAGTGCAGAATCAGTACTCAATATTTTTGATTCACAAGCATGAAGAAAGGTTACTTTGCTTATTGAGACTTATAGTTCTGATAATGGCAAAAGGTGCTAATAATGAGGGAACCATTGCTGTAAAAGAGTGTTGAGAACACTGCCAGTCCTGGAGGATTTTGATTATATAATGTCTAGGCAATGTTGTGAAACACCTAATATTTGAAGTGCAGAAACCAATTAAGTAAAATTTAATTATATCTGGAAGTATTCTTTAAGCTAAGAAAATTTTTCTTATCCATCTTCTTCATTAAAAATTGGTCAGAGCCTGGATGGGCATTTGTCTGCTTGTGGGAGGTGGTTCTTATTGCTTTGGGTTTTCCCCCCTTTCTTCCTTCACTTACCAAGCTATCATTGTCTTGATCCAGGAATTTCCTTGCCTTTGTTCTTCCCTTACAAAGTTCACATAAAGGTTTGCTTTAATTTCACTCTGGATACACTGATGGTAATTGGTCTTTTTTTTTTGTTTGTTTGTATAACAAAACCTTGCAGTATAAATTAACGGCCAGGAAATATTTGATGCAATACCTGTAATTTTCTGTGGTTTTAATTTTTTAGGAAGTCTTGTGAATTGTATTTTGATTTTTCTGAGTTAACAGTATTTGTAAGCTAACTGGAATACAATATTACTTGAAATTCCTGATCCTTCCTCCCAATCCACTTTCCTAACAGATTGCTTTGGCAATTATTTACCATGTACTTCAGTAGCGCTTCCAGCCTACAGTGAACACCCATGCATAATCTGTGTTTTGAAAATTAATCCTATGAATCACGAGGCATCAGTAAAATTGGGTTGGATACCAAACAAATAGACTTTCATATAAATTATTTGGTGACTGTTACCAGTAGTGGCTGAATAATTTGCTTTATGAACATTACTCAGTCACCCATCAAGATGATTTAATGACTTACTTGAATAGCTTAGGTTATGTAATAAGAAGTGGCAGTTTGTGTCTCATTTTTAATTGTTAAAAACACTTTTCAGAGAGATTTAGCTCAGTACATGGCCATTACTGTAGTCAGGTGAGCCAAATTGTTATTCTCTTCACATTTTTATTCAGGAATACCGAGGTTTTGTAAAAAGAAAGTCATTCATTTCAACAAGAAATCCTCCCTTGTATTGTCAAGGACATTCAGAATATGATCTGGTCTTTCTTCTTAAATTGTGTGTGAAATAGGCCTAGATATGCATCACAGGGAGCCTGGGTTCTTAACTACCTATGTTTATATCAGATATATCTTCTTAACAGAGATTCTCTTTGGGAATTCTGTCCTAGTCATAGTACAGATTGCAGCAGATTTGATCCTTTCATCTTTAGACTTTGTTACTGCCAGAGCTAGTATTGGAATTATTCCAAATTTGATACAGTAAACTGCATTGCCTCAGAAATAGGAAGAAGTGTTCCTCTGATTTGAGAAATTTTGGCCTGCTTTTGAGGCAAGTAAATACTGCTTGTAAATCAAATATTCTATCATAATTCTATGGTCATATGTGGATGGCCTTTGAAAGTCTCTCTTCTTCCTCTCCACCATTCCAGGAAAGGCTGAAACTGTGATGATCTGTATTTTTCTTTGCTGTGACCTTGAAATAATCCATAAGACTTTCACACAGTGTGTATGACACTGAGGTTAAATTACCTTTTAACTAAATTGTTCATATGCTTTATTAAAGAAAGATAAACTATTTAATTTGTACTGAAGTTAATGAAATAATGAGCTAATTTTGGAGAGCCACTTGCTTCTCTTAAATGACTACTTTATCTTTGGAAACAAGATGCTGATGCTGGTTCATGTCACACCTGCTTTTGCTGGCTGTTACCTTTACAAACAGTAGAGTTACTAGTTCATTTCACAGTATTAAATAAGGTTGAGAATAAAGATGAGTTAATCTGCCTGTTTTACACAGAATAATATTCAATTTAAATTTAAATTTTGCTTTTAGTAGGATAGTAATAAAAATTTTGAAAAACTAAGCATGCATGCTGAAATATCTACTGAGTTCTCATTTACTAATCTTACTGGAATAGAATAAGTCATTCAGCAGACACCATGTAAAATCAATACTGCCCATTTTCAAGCAGAGGTATCTTTAAAAATACACAGAAAAAAACCCTCAGCTATTCTTTCAACATTGGTGCAGAAAAGTATCATTCAATAGCCAAAATGCTGGTTAAAACAATTGGAGATTCATATGATGATGACATATAGGAGCTGTAAGTGTATGCAGTATATCTGTGAAATAATGTAAATGCTCTATAAATGCACAGAAGAGAACAAAGCCTGAGCCAAAGAGTTTATGGTTTAATGTTCTGAAACTTCTTTTTGTTGAATATCTGTATTATAAATTCAAAACTACTTGCAATGATACTCTTTAAATATAAATTATCACTGAACAGGGCAGCAATTAGAATGGTAGGAAGAAGCATATGAAAGAAAACCAAGATAAGCATAATAGATTCAAACTTTTCAGTGGCAAGTATAAAACTGATGTAACAAAACTTAGTAAAGTCAAGAAACATTTTTTTCCATGCTTTTTTCCTTCTTCTGTATGTTGATGTAAATATGGGATGACTCCACAGAAGGTTGGATGTGGAGAAGGTTCACTGCTCATCTCTGTGGCTTTTGCAGTGCTTTACCTAAACCATAATTAAAGGATAAAATGCAATGAATAACAAGGCAAATATACGCACTCTGCTTTGGAGATGGTTGATAGCATTTATGGAGTGTGAAAATCTGCCACAAATTGAGTGGGTATTGTGGCACCACTCTATAGGTCAAATCTGGCAGGTTTTTTTTTTTTTTTTTTTATTTACATGCCCAGCAGCAGAACAGGAGCAGAGAGCTCACACTGGAATGAAAAAAATTGGCCACAAATCCAGCCATGTGGGAAGCTGGACTGCCAGCTGAGGGAAAGACCCATGAGCTTTGAGGCTTGACTGTAGCTCTGTTTTCCAGAGCAATTTCAAAGCATATCAGCCTTTCTGACCTTTTGTTTCCTCAGATGAAGAATGACACTGTTGTTAGGTGTAATGTTTCTATCTACAATTGATTGTTCTAATGATTAAATTAGTTTTAAATGGGTGATGAATTCCATGAAGTACAACTCCTCCCTGTAATGATAAAATTGGAAGAAGGAGCAGAGAAAGGTGACCCTATGAGCTGTGCCCCTGTAGTTCCACACAGCAGGAGAGCAACAAAAACCTGCTCTGGAACCACAGCCAGCACAGCTCTGTGCCTGCACTGCTGTGTCCTGGGGAAAGGCAGAGCTTGGGAATTTGGAAATACCACTCCTTTCATGTGACTTCCCTGCTCTGAGACTGCAAAGTCAGACAGTCTGCTATGTTCTGTGTACTCTGTTCATGCTCTGTGTTCTGTATAAAAGCCAAATTTCATTTGTATGAATATATTTTAATAGACTTATACATACCATATTTTTATTTAGTCTTACTCTATTAGTTTCATCTCAGAAAGAGAAAGAAAAGCCCCAAATATAAAACATAGGATTTTCAGTCACTAGGTGTGAGGGAATTTATGACAGTCTATGCTTAAAGTGGCCATGCAATGCTTTGTTCTTTTGCACAGTACAAAACTGGGCATAATGACACAGCACTTGAGATTTTGTAATATCTTTTGGGTTTGTAATATTTCTGTTGTTAGTTTGTAGTTTTGGGTTTTTTTACAAGAAAAGTAGAACAGAAAACTAAAACCCAGGAATATTCCTTTTTCCAGATGTAATGACAGGAAAGTGCTAGAGACTTAGAATGAAGACCTGCTTTCAAAAATTAAGTGATACTTATGAAAGGAAAAGTTTTGGAAGTTCTGCAAAAATTACACATGAGTTTTTAACAACCAAAATTCTGTTTCAGGACACATGAAGCATAAGAAGTAGACCACAATATACCCTAATATTCATAGAAATAAAAGTCCTTAAGCATGGATAGATGGGATGTGTAGTAAGAATAAGGTCCATGTACTAAGGAAGAATCAGGCAGGGTTCAAGCATTACAAGACATGACATGGAAACATATGTTCCATTCCTAGAGACCAGTTATAAACAGAGAGCAAATGAAGAGTGTCATTTTCAATCCATATAAATGTGCCTCAAACCAGAGATTACAACATGAAGCTTCAATTCTCTTGTGCACAGAGTCCTTTTGTCTTAGTTTTGTTCATTCTTTTAACGCGAAAGTCCCACCATTTGATATTACCATTGTTACAGACAGCAGAGCTGTAAGTGAATCCTACGGTACAAACTTGAGGCATTTATGTTGTAGTAAGGAATAGTCACCTTTGAAAAACATACAGAGCTCTTTGAAAAACACACAGACTTCTGGGATTTTTAAATAAAAAAGGAATTTTAGATCAGCCAGGGAAGGTAAATGTCTCGTCTTTTTTATGCCTGATCCTGAATAAAGCTGAATGTGATTTCAGTTCTCTGTTCCAGGATTGCAGTTCTCATTCTGTGTTATTCCAGTGCATTACATTTCAAATATCTTTTGAAATCAATGTTGCATCTTAAATCACTGATGAATCTTCAAGGTATTTGGTCATTGATTTTTTTTTTTCCCTGTTCATTATTTTCAGACACAGTCAATGCAGTGGACATATATAATCAATGGACTTCCTCCACAGACTGCACCACCTACAGTGGCAGCAAAAGTAGTTTGCACCAGCAGCTACACAGGATCGTTCACAGTCCGACAGCGCAATTTTGTACGTGAAAATCTGAAACTTATAACCACTGGGGCATCCTCACCAATCAAAGGAGCACCTTTGGTCCTTAGGAATAAACAGAGAAAATTATAATCTGTTAATTTTTGGAGAGAGAACAAATAAATTCTGCAGATTAAAAAAACATTGTTTGTTAATTTATTTTTTTTTAACAGATATGGTGTGCATGGATTGTATATTCTGTATGGAAGATTCAGAGCACTGGAACTCTAGTAATATTCCTGCTTTTCTATAAGGGATTTTGAATGCCTAACAATTAGTTTATGTCATGCATATGTCAGAAACTTCAGAGAAAAAGCTTTAGGTTTAAAACAATTATATCTGAGGATTGGGTAATTCAAACTAATGTGTTGCTTTCTAAAGGATGTTGGTTTATAAGACTGTAATAGGAAATTTCACTGAACATTCTGTGTAATGTTCAGCACATCACACCCATGCAAAACAAGCAAGAAAAAACAATCTGTGTTCTCTTCCACAAGAAAATCCTTACCTTTACTTGCTTTGAAAAATTTCATTAATTAGAACATCTTTGCTGTGTATAAAATAACAGTCATATTTTATTAATTCCATAACATTTCAAATCTTTGATAATTATACATAGCACAGAAGTGAAATAAAATGTCCTGCTGCAATAATTTTATGTCAGGTATATTTTATAGAGTGCTTTAGAATATTAACATATCGAAGGCTATGAGGAATTAAGACAGATTTTCCTTTTTTTTTCCTAGAATAAACAAATCAGAGGTGATATTCCTGGTGTGTTTCTATTTCCATTCTTTTGATGGGAATTCAGGCTTTCTCTGCTCCTGATATAACGTGGAAAATTAGATCTATGCAGACATGCTTTGTAAGATCATTGGATGGGTAACTCCTGACTCCTTTCTTCATCGAGATCATTTTTCCTGATTTTACGAACAGAACATAAATTGTATTTGTGCCTTTATTTTGATGGCAAAATGTACGTTGACAAAAAGATGGCTTGGCACAGACTAAGTGCCTTCTTGGCTCCAATACAGAATGAGCATCACTGCTCAGGAATGGGGAGCCTGAGAACAACTTATGTAGGTCAGTGCAAATGAGCACCAATAAAACCCTTTTACCACGATGCGCTTGAGGATTTTGTTTATGCCACACATTTTTAGAGAAGCTATTACAGAAAATGTTGGGAGCACATAAAACAGCCAATGGTGCTGTTTAATACCTTTTTCTAAATGCACGGTGCCCCGTTTTGGTCAGAAACCAGGTAATCTGCAGTGAGAATAAAATCAGCTTTATAAATTCAGTGTACAACACTGGAAAGATACTGTCCATACTGATATCTCTAGAAGACATTGAGAAAGAAGCTGTAGTAATATTTATCTTAAATGCTGCTGGGACCACAAATGCAGCTGGATTTCATAGGAAGGCTCTAGCTGCATATATAAATGAAGTAAGTGTTTATCTGACCATAAGAAATCAGAATTTACAAACCAGCAATAGTTTCACAACTAATAATTGGTGTTCAGGAAATATTTAATTGAAAACAACTTTTTTTAAAAGCATTTTTATCCTTTTTTGCAAGATGCACAAAATTTCCTAATTCTCCCAGAAATGGATTAGCAGGTGGCATAGAGCTGAATCACTTAAAAATTACATGGTGTTCACTCCAGAAATGTTATGCCTGATTTACTTGCCTGCACTTGCTGCTATATGTATTAGATTTCAAATTCTGTCATACATCTAAACATTTTAAACATCCATGGGAAAATGTACAATAAATATTACCAGAGGGGTGTTTTCAAAAGAATCATTTATATTATCTATTTTAAAAGGGATGAATGCATAATCTGTGCTTGAAGGACAAAATTATGGGTTTTTTTCAATGTGTACAAGGTCACTTTTGAGCTGTGCAAGATATGCAATTGTCAATTGAATTTGGACCTAATTTTAAAAGTGTATTTTTCTAATTTCTTACAGTTTAAAGGGAGATAAACATATTTCTTCTGATATGAAGAATACGCTTGCAAAGATGATTTAAAGAAAGACATTTTAGCTGTGTGATTGTAACATACACAGTGTTTTACATAATACCTGCATGCATTTATGAATTACAGTGACTAAACTGTTAAAAATACAGTTACAGAAAAATGCTACTTGGCTTGGTAATTTGCAATTCCATTGCTGAGGTGACTGTATTATTTGTAATCCAAGGACTAATTCCAAGTCTATCTCTTAAAAACAGTTTCCAAGCATCAGCACTGGAAGTTTTCCAGAATGATAACTTGTATTCATTACTTGCTTCCTCCTTTTTAATAGAATTACTGACCCATTTTGAAAATATTAGTGTTTCAGCTCCTGGAAGGAAAGGTCTCACATGGGAAAAGATTACAAAATGCTGGGCTTTTTTACTTAAAGATTTCACTTCAAAGCCTTTGGGCCCACCATTAAATGTGAGCTTCAGAAGAGCTGGGCAAGCTCACCATCACTCTGCACCCTAAAAATGTAATCTGCAGAGGAATTCAGCTGTTGTGGATAGACCTAAACACAATTGATGCAGTCAGGGCTCAGGTCAGAAAAAACCAGCCCAAATCATTTAGCTCTGAATTAATTCTCAATTACTATTCATTATCATAATCTTAAAGACAATGAGAGAATTAACCCAGCCTCAAGTTAAGGGTTTTGAATATGCCCTCACAATGATTTCTGTGCCTTCATGCCACATCAGAACAGCCACTATCAGAAACCAGTATGAAAAAAACCACTTTGTTTCTCTACATTAGAATACCCAGCAGGATCCTCTTCTTCTGAAAAGGATGAAAAAAGGAGTTTTTCCCTTCATATTGATCTGTGTAGGCACAGCAGAATCTCAGGGAAATGAGGAGGTACTGCTAATTACTATAAGTAATAACTCCTAATTTCTCAATGCTAGTATCAATTAGTGATTGAACTTCTACTGACCCCATTTATATGATTTAATTTATAGAAATACCTAATTCATAAAACACAAGAACTTATTAAAAGTCAATATGGCATTTATGGCCATTTATGTTTTAATCATAGTCTTACATGCCACACACAAGTCAGCTGTGAATCTCTTGTTAGTGGCTTGGCAGAAATGCTGATTGTCTAACCAGTGTTGTCACCATGTGCTTATTTATATTTCTTCCTCCCTTCTCTCTCTATGCCTCACAATAATGATCCATTGATCAGTATAATTAAAGCAAGGATTAAAACCTTAAAAAGCAGCATTATTGTGTAGCGCAGAACTTGTTACTTTTGGGAATGAGGTCTAGATTTAAATTTGTTAAAATACAGCAGAGCTTTTGCAGCTGTTGAGCTCCTGGTTTTATGTGACATGTCCAGTAGTGGGGACAATCTGCCCTGGAGGGCTGCAGGATTGTACAGTCAGAGCAATGGCTTCAAAGCACTACAAAGCAATCTACCTTCTAATTGTTTAATGTTTGGCTGAGCTTTATTTGGCACAGTGCACACAGGAGAATGACACCAGGGTAATGTGGAGATGTCTTTAGGATGGCTGCCATTAGCAGCTCAGCTCAGAGAGGGTTTTGCACAGATTTCAGTAATGCTTGTGCTACTCATGTCTGGCTCACCGTGGTATCAATGACACTCGAAGGCTGCTTTATACCTGATCTCTCTCACAAGATATAAAAAGGTTTGGAAATATCAAAACTGCCCATCAAAAATAATGGGAGCCAAACATTAACTTCTGTGCCAGTGCAGGTTTTGTGTGAGGCAGGAGGATGGGGAGATAAAGGCTGCTTTGAGCACAGGAGGTAATGATGATCAGGTAAAGAGCCCACAGGGGCACAGTGCCCTATCCATTCCTGCTGCAAGGAAAGGGATTCTTTCCATGCAGCTCTTTGGGAATGAAGCCAGGCTAGCAGAGGACAAACTGCTGAAACAACAATGCTCTTACTTTAGTGAAATACCATGGCAGCAGCCAAATCTGAGCATGCACTTTTTTCCTCTTTGATCACAAACCCAAACTAGCAGAAGAAATAGAAAGTTCTGACTCGCCCTGCACATAGCAAACATTGGGGAAAGAATTGCTGTATATTAATAGATATTCCTAGGAGGAAGGCTTAATACTTAGAATAAGAGAGAAAATCCCTGGCTTTGCCTTACTATTTATTTGCTTGTGAAGCGTTTCATAATTTTATTTCTCCCTGCAGTGACTGCTCATTTTAAA
This sequence comes from Passer montanus, assembly GCF_014805655.1. NCBI lineage: Eukaryota > Metazoa > Chordata > Aves > Passeriformes > Passeridae > Passer > Passer montanus. Next base: position 195,403 of record NW_024366048.1, read on the forward strand.
ATAAATGACTGAACAGTGCTTTACTGCTGACACAGATCACAGTTTGTTGCTAATGGAATGTTAACTGCTTTTTAAGTAACTCTGAATAAACCTACTGATCCATAGAATATTCATCTAAAAAGGAATCCAATTCATCTACCAGCTTTTCTGCTTCCACTGTCATGAAACATATTTTTCTACAGTTTAGTTTACTGCAGTTATTGGAATATTGGTAGTGTTAGATTTCCTGTAGAAGGATATTTTTGCATTTTGAGACCATGGCATGATGCCAGTGTGGTGAAGTCATGGCAGGAATTGATGCCAAGGTCACTGCACAGAAATATGTCTAAAAATCACTGCTTGGCTAGGGAACTAAAGACATGGAGCAAGGACAGTCTTTGACCTTTTATTTCCCTCATTATTCCATTATTAACATTTTTTCTGCAAAGTACCCATCTTCTCCTGGTAAAAAAATTAAATAAACCTGTCAGTGGAAAACCTGGCGACTCACTGCTCATCCCACCATAGTAGTACACAGCAGATGCCAACAAACCAGTCTGGCACAAGTCTTGAGTGACAAAATAAAATCAGAGATATCAAGAAGGGTAAGGCAACAAAGCAAAATCTTTCCACTTATTAAATCCATAGATCCAATTTACCAAATCTGTACAAAAATCAAAGGCTCAGTTTTCCCATTCACTGTAAGAGGCATCCAGGCTGCCTTTGCTATAGCCCACAGGCCTGATATTGTCAGAATGAGGTAGGAAGGGTGGCTGTGTCCTGACTCCACATCTCCTTCAGTCCTCAGCGTTTTCACGTAGAGAACACTGAAGTGCAAAATATACATTGCAAATCAATGAAACCTGCAATTGTCATTCAGAAAAAAAAAAATCAACAAAAACCAAACCCAAACAAAACAACAACAAAAAAAGAAAAAATGCATAAGAAACTATTTCCTCCACCCACACACTTCTCTAAAAGAAGCATCTCAGAAGACAGGTTTTAATTCTCAAGAAACTAGCTCATGAAAAGAAATATTCCTGATCCATTAATAAACAGATTTCAGGGTGAGGTGTGAAATTCCACATTCTTTGATGAGTACAGAATGCACTTTTCTAATATTGTTTAGATTTAAGTATCATAGAGTCATGGAACAGTTTGGATTGGAAGGGACATTTAAAGGTCATCTAATCCCCTTCGATGAACAGGGACATCTTCACTTTGCTCACAGCTCCACTTAACCTGACCTTGAATGTTTCCAGATACAGTCATCTGCCACCTCTCTGGACAGCCTATCTGGTGTTTCACCACCCTTTTTGTAAAAGGTTTCTTCCCTTTATCTAGTCTAAATCTCTTTTAGTTCAAAACCATTACCTTTGTCCTATTGCAACAGGCCCTATTAAAATTCTGTCTCCATCTCTCAAGTGCTCTTTAAGTATTGCAAGGTTTCAATAAGGTCTCCCTGGAGCCTTTTCCATGTGGAACAACCCCAGCTCCTCAGCCTTTCTGTACCTGAGAAATATTTCATTCCTCTAATAATTTTTGTGGCCCTTCTCCAGACTCACACCAGCAGGGCTGTGTCTCTCCTGAGAACTCCAGAGCTGGACAATTGATCAATTCCCCCAAAAATATCCTGACTGATATCTGGGATACAGCATTTAGTGTATTGGGGACTCCTGCCAGAAATCTGAAACATTTTTAACTGTTTAACATCAATGGAGAAAACAAATCCAAATCCACTATGTCAACAAATTGTACTGCCAGCACACTAACTCCATTTAGGAATAGATCTCTATAGTGTGTGGTATATTACAGAGTCAACAAATATACATCTAAAGTAAGAATAAAATACTGATTATTTTTATTCCTTGAAATGTAAAATAAACACGTATTTGTGTAACTGCACTTGGAAAGTTCAGCTGAATGTGCAGGCACTCAGGTGTGTGCTTCTGAGCTCAGAGCATACGTGTGAGAATTGGGTTAAATACATGGTGAATATGTGAAGAGCACTGACTCAGCAGCCTTGTATTGCTCCTGGCATGAACTGTTGCATTCAAATGTAAAACTTTTGACTTTAAAATGTTTTTCTGAGCCATGCAGCCACATGGCTAGCGTTAATCAGTACTTCCATTCCATTGTTGCCTTATTTCTGCCCTATTATTTGCTATTTAAAAATAAGTAAACAATAATAAAAGGAAAAAAATGGCAACATCAAACCAAAAACAAGGCTACCCTGCCTAGGTCTGAGTGTTCTTGTGCTCAGCTACCCATTATTCATTTTGAAGCAGTTCCTATTGAACCTGAATCTAAATTACACAGAGATAGTGTGAAGGGGAGACAGAGACAACCACACTCACAGCTACAAAGGTAAATCCTCGTGGTAAAGAAATCTTATTGTATGGAAATATTTCCTAAGGAAACTTTCTTTCCTTTAGAGAACAGTATCTACATACGGTGGCTACGATCACTGCCATATGAGGAATTAATTGCTAGACGGTGTGTCACTGTACTGAAACACAAATCAGCTGCAGAAACACTGGATTAGCTCCTTAAAAAATTTCATTAATTAGGGGTTCAACATTTGTAAGCTGTTCGGTCATTTGCAGGTCACAGAAATCAAAGTGCCCAAGTTCCATGGGGGGAGGTGGCTGGAATTGGGACCTCCAATGCTCCTCCCTTGGACCACGGAGGACAAAAGGCTGCACTGGAGCTGCCTGGAGTTCCCTCTCCTTCATTTTCCCCTGGAGCTGTGAGGCTTCAGCTGCCCAGATCAGCTGCAGTGTTGAAGCCAGAGCTGTGCTGCTGTAAATCAGAGGGAACAGCTGGGGGATATTGCCACTGGGGGTTCCATGGCTTTAAATATAATCAGTTCATGGTCTGATATAATCCTTATCTTAGTTTTCAGAGTAGGCTGCAAATTATCTCTGCACCTTTCCCCAGGTTTGTATTAAAAGGAATAAATTGCAAAGAGGAAATTTGCATTTAGCTTACCTAGCTTGCTCATGATAGCTGATAGTGAATTGTGGTGTTACTCTTGGAAGATTTTACCTATCATATAGTGCATTGAGAATGATGGTTGGGTGCAGTTCCTATCACTTTTTAAAATGTAAAAGAAAATAAATAACTTGATTATTAAAAGAGAGGATAAACAACTGAATCAGACAGGTAGATTATCAATGTCTGAATTAATGAATTAAAAACAGCATAAAGAAGAAAAAACATGAATGTGAGGGCCTCACTAGAATTATTTGGGAAGAGAGGAAGTTGGTAAGTGAGGAATAGTTCCACCTTAAAGAAAATAGGACAAGTCAACTGGCACAGAAAGCAGACAAGTTTGTGGGGGATTATTTAAACTAGAAACAGGAGGAAAAATTCAGCAGGTGTTGAGGAACACTTGAGCCAGTCACAGACATCTGCCAGGACTGTCAATCCTATGACAAGTATCTCTGTGACAATGTAAGAAGTATGAAAAATTATGGTAAAACCAGGGGAAGGAAAAGTACAGATCCCAGCAGTCCAACAAGGAAAATCAGCCAAAGAAATTGTCCAACAATAAAAATAAAATAAATATATTAAAATATATTAATAAATATATTAAAAATAAAAATAAATACCAAACAGTTCATTTAGAACTGATAGAAACAAAATTAAGAACTGTATCACCAAGGAACAGTACCTTGAGAGGAGTGTTGTAATTCTGGCTGTAAAGCAGAGAAGACAGAATATTCCTTAACTGCAGTGCAACGCCATGGCAGTTCCATAAAAAGAGATTGAGAGAGTGTTTGGTGGGGAGGAGGCCACTGAGGAGAGCCAGGAAGCATGAGGATGCAAGAACTAATGGCTCCCAAGAGGGAAAGGACATTAACAGTATCACACCACCAGCTGCTGGTTCAAAAGAAACCACACTGCATTCACAGTGTTGAAGAGATGCAATTAAAAGAACAAATGCTCCCCTCCCCATTAAATCAACACATCTGTATCTGATAAACTTCTATCAATGTCTTTGATGGACTACAGACAGTCAGAGTGTTAAGAAGAAATCAGTTCCCCAAGAAAATTCCACTACATTTTGTTAATTTGCAATAAGTATACAACATAATTAAAACCCATATCAGGATAAATTTAGCAGGCCATATCTTGGCACATTATATAACTATGTCTGTGAAAAGTAATTCAAGACCAGTGAAAATTTACCATTTTTAATGTAGTCTGAAGGCTACATTAAAAAAAAACCACAACAACCTAGTGTTGAACTCATGACCAGATAATGATCATCATATAAATAAGTGAAAAAAGAGAAATCTCCACTCTGCAATGTTCAGTAGAAGTTGAAGAAGCCACAGAGCTTTCTCCCCAGAAAGCCACCACATTACTGACACAAATACCTCCTTCCATCCCTCAATATTCTCCTTTATAAATGTCACATAGGTCTGAACATTAGCATGTAAATACACCAACTCTGACTTATTGCTTTGCTTCTTCCCAAGGCAGAAACATCTCTTTGAGGAGGATGCACAGGGAAATAGAAAGTTAACCAATAGTTTCCAAACCCACCCAAGTCCAACCAGCAGTGTTAGTGTGTGGCTGGTGAGGTCCAGCTTTGGGCTGGAAGAACACAAGCATGAAGGGCTCTGACTGGATGATGAAGATTTTGGCCTTCCCTGAGAAAACCATTCAAGATTATAAGTTTTGGAACCCAGTAGCAGTTTCAATCCAAAATGAAACAACTCCAAAACATCTGACATTGATTATGTGGCTTCCAGTTAATTACTCTAGCAACTAATTAATGTGCCCAGTAGAGATGATCACCAGCTGTGGGTGCTGGAGAGGTCAGCATGCCTGGAGTCATGTTGTAGTAGTTTCTGCTGAGGGGAGGTGTGTAGATCACAGGTATGGTTTCACTAGAGGAAGGAAATTAAACCACCCTGGAGTTTGTCAGAATTCAGTACCCAGATTTTTGTAGGATTTGATGAGTGACTCACTTTACAGTGTCACATAAGAAAAAATAACCCCATATCCTCATATAATTTAATTATAAAATAAATTGTCCTGAATAGCAGGTAGAAAACTACTGTCACTAAGAGCAGAGATACCCCCTTTGCAAGTGCTTAAATTTACTCTTAACATCAAGTGCTTAATATTTTGACTGTTATCTCCAAAGAATGCAACATTTACTAACATATATATTCTCATTAGAAGGTCAAATGATGCCAAAGAGGTATTTCAGCTTTGGAAAAGTGATAATTACATTTTGCTTGTTGGTAAAACCTTTAGTGACACAGCCTATTATGTTTTAAGAAGGGGCCTGAGCTACACCTGATTTTTGCTGCTGGGAAAAGCACTAGGTCACATGTAGGGCCATGCTGATCAGCTCTTCTGGCAAACTAGATATGTTTCCAAGCATCTAAAATACAATTGTTCAGCTTGCAAACTAACCAGCAATATAGAAAAAAGACATGTCTGAGTAGGGAGACTTAACAAGTGTCTGCCCACTTACCTCCTCACAATCCCTGAACAATTTCCATTTTGTAAGAACTGAAATTTTAAATTAAGAAAGCAAAACCAAACTAGATTTCTGAAGAGATTGAGAAAAAAAAAGTGGAAGAGTTCTGAGAACAGAGAGGCAAAAGAGGGTTGTGCATTTTTGGTTCCCTCCTACAAAAATCCAGTGAGGCAATACAGGCTGCTGTGGAGTAATTTGCCTCATGTACAAGCTGGGCTCATACTGCTGAGCTCAAATGACTGGCCAACATCTGACTGCAAATGGGAAAAAAGAGTTAAAATAAGTGACTGTTAAAACAAGTTCAGGGGACAGGAAGAACCCTTATCCTTAATTTATGAAGTGACTGTAAAAGCCTTTATTTTATGCAGTGTCACCATTACTCTGTGTAAAGGTGTTTCACACTAAAGGCACACCTGGCTGAGAAGAGCCCATAAACTATGCAGAATTAAAGAATTATTTAGGTTGAAATCATTAATCCAACACTGCCAAGTCCATCACTAAACCTTGTCTGTGAGTGCCACATCCACAGGTCTTTGGAATACCTCTAGGGTGGTAAATCAACTGCCCAGTTGCAGCCTGTTGGGATACTTGATTACTCTTTTGGTGAAGAAATTTTCCCAAATATCTGATCTGAGCCTTCCTTGGCACAACTCAGGAAGTAAAAAGCATGACATGGAAAGTGCTGATATGAGAGTTTGGTTGGCTGGGCAATGTGGAGTGAGTCCTTGGGGGTGGGAGTTCTGGCTGAAAGATATCCTCTCTTCTGTTGTCTTCAGGAAAATTGGATTTCATGTCACAGATGCCCTTTTCATTATCAATTTCTCCTTATCAGAAAAAAACCTGCAAGCCCCTGTGTTTCAGTTAACTGCCTGATTGTGAAGGAGATAAATGGGGCTGAGCTGGAAGCTGTTCCTCTTCGGTCCCTGTTAAGTGGCACCTACAAGAGAAGCAGAGGAAGAACTGCTGTGAGGATCCCTTTGGGTGTCAAGGCAGACATGTGGGAAGCTGGTAAAAATGACACAGTTCTTATGACTCAACAACATGTCTGACTTATGGCCTCACACTTGTTTATTGCCTACAGACTGAGAGTCCTTGGGAGTGCAGGATCAGTCTTGTTTTTTCTCCAAGCAGTGGCTTGACAGCTACAGGCTAAGGTTAGACTCTGGAGGAATCAACATGTAAACAGTGGGAGATTAATGGCCAGTGAATTATAGCCATATGGACAGGACAGGTTTTTTTTGTTTTTTTTTGTGATTGAAATCCTGTGGACATTTGTGAGAGGAAGCAGCCACCAAGTGCTTGTCACTTTGCACCTAGCAGCTGTATTTCAGTGGCAGATGGGGCAATCTGCACTGGTAATTTAACACCAGCTGAGACCCTCTTCTTTCTGGCACATCTTTGAATGAGTCTTTATTCAGGGTTGAACAAGGATCATGGACACTGTGGCTTTCAACGTTCAAGACAAAGATGTGCTCTGAAATGCACCCAAAACTCCTAGATTTTAAACCATGGTGGCCACACCAATTTTAATAGCTGAGCAGCAACTCCATACATACCCTTGAAGTAACAGGTAGTATAGTTAAGTGTTCACAAGGGCAGCTGCTCCTAATACACTGGTGATGAGAGGTTTCTCACAGGGCATGTGTGTCATCGAGATAATTGGGTGTCTGGGACCATTCCCGTCCCAGGGAAGCCATAGGGAGTCATCTCTAAGCTCTGAGCAAGCCATCTTTTCTCTGCATTTGGTACTTCTCCTAATTAATAAGGAATAGAAATAGCTCAAGTTTCACCTTATAGGTCTTCCACAAGCATGAGTAAGAGACAGGAAGAACTCTTTTTTGAGATTATTGCAACAAGCCTGTGAAAAAAATTGTGATTTATACTTAATTACTGAAATGCTTAACACTTAAATCTCTCTAGTTTTTGTACACAGCCCATGAGACAGCCAGAATACACAAATGTAGTGAGCACTCCCTGCAGTGCTGCAAGGATTTTGGGTATCAGAGCTCAATGTTTTGGGATAACTTGGCCACTGACTGCTGTCTGCTGCAGCTGTTCTCTACCAAGCACAGAAGATACCAAGCACAGAAGATACCAAATCAGTAGATGAGCTCTCCTGAGAAGGCAGCTGAGCACAACCAGGAAGGGAGAGGTTTTAGTACCTCACTCTGACATCCGACCTAAGGCAAGCTTTCCACACCACTGAACTGGATCCCTAAGCAGCGAAGGCATGCGCATGTAAATGGTGGCCACTTGGCCCCGCTCTTAAATAGCCATGGAATAAAATCACAAGGAGAGGTGAAAATTGCTTTGATCTCTAGACTAGAGAAATGTGCTCCCCTGCTCTGTGCTGCAGTGTTTCTGAAGGGTGGAGACCATTGCCTTGCTAGCCTTTTGCTTGGGCACAGTGTGTCAGCTGTTTTGGGTGAGATGGATTTTGTTATTACAGATGTCTCCAAAAGGCTGTCCATCTTCACAGCCCAGCAGGGCCTGCTTTTGCTTCTGCCTTTTAGACAGCAGAAATTAACCCATCTGCCAAAGGAGTAGGATAAATGGGTTTGCAAGGATGGAGGAGACCCCTGCTAAGGCAGTCCCCACCTCCTGGCTGCCAGAAGTCACAGGCAGAGCAGAGCTGCTGCCAGAGCTGGTGGTACCAGGAAAGCTGTCCCAAGCCAGGAGCAGAGTTGTGCTCATGGAGCTGAACATGCCCTGCCTGCAGGCTGAGCTGTGATATTGGGGGATGCTGCTGCTTTCCTTCTGAGCCCAGTCCTCAGCACTGTTGCAGGATGTCTGGCAGCACTGGGATAGTTGCTTTCCTGGGGTGTGTGTCCAAATTCATGCTGTCAGACACACCCTGCCCGAGGGGTCAGGGCCTCTTTTCTGAGAGCCATTTCTGCCTGCTGCAGAGCAGGGGATTGCCATGCCCAGCTCTCATCTGTGGATGTTGTGCTGTGGGTGGGTACCCACATTCCCTACCAACCCAGAAACCAGTGTTGGTGCCAGTCTGGCTCTGCTCCTGTGGGGATGGGGTGGGCTGGGGCTTTAGAGAGGCTGGTGCAGAGCCATTGTGAGCCAAACTGCTGCACAGTGAATTAGAGAGCTGAGCCACAAAGGCAGTGCCTGTGCAGGCTTAGGAAGTGACCTGCCCACTCCATCCCTGCATCCTGCTCTGAAATTACAAACTTGAGCTCAACAACAACCACAGCTGTACCTTTTTCTCTGAACAGGCACAGGCTGACTTTTTCACCTCAGGCAGTTCAGGAACAGTGAAAGTGAAAAGATACAGATAAAATACTATTAAAAATATAGAATAGCTACTCCTGGCATTTTTATAGCAATTTTTATCCAAGAATGTGTGCAGCACAATTAAGATCACAGGTTCAAACACCCCAGTTCACAGCAGCTGCAATTGGAGTCAATCACAGATGACACCCTAGTTGCTCATACCAAGTTTTTTCTGCTGAGCCTGTCTACTGTCTCTGCTGAAGACTGGTTTGAGCCACACTTCAAAATATTTATGTTATTCTTACTGCGTAAATAAACAGCTTGAGACTCTTGCTTCAAAACCCTTCACTAGCATTGGCATTCATGAAAGAACAAACAAAAGAGAGACAGAGCTCCATCCTTGGCCCATCAGCATGCTGAGCAGGCCATCCATCAGATATGCCTGTGCACTGCAGTCATTACTCAATGAGCAAAAGCATTTACAGAAAAACCCATGACACCCAGCCCTGTGGCACTGACAGTACTCCAGGGGGTTTAGCACCTCCTGTGCTGCACATCTCATTTAGAAGTGATGTGTTTCAGTGGCTGTGTCGGGGCAGTGGTGGGTGACATCCCTGCTCCTTGGGGTAGACAGACTGTGCTCGTGAGGACACTTCCGAAATCTGCAAGTGTTCCTTCTAAGGAAGTGCATAAAACAACTGTGGCAATCTCAGTGATAAAAGGGTCCCATTCACACAAATATTCAGTTTGAAGTTGTGGTAAAGTGAGACTTGGGCTGTCTCTCCAGAATTGTATCTGAGTGTGGAATCCCAGCCCCCAGCCTGCTCCCCTCTGCGAGCTCCTGCTCATGGCTCACAGCGGAGCTGCCTCCCCTTCCCCACACAGCATTCCTGACTCGGCTTCTCCCAAAGCCGTGTGCTGTTTTCTCACTCATGCCCAACACTGGCAGATTAATTGACAGCCTGCTGCTATTTTTACCTTGTAGCCTCTTTACTCAGCTGTCTCAGTCAGCTGCTGCTGAGATTTTCCTCTCTCTGCCTGCAGAACAGCAGGCTGGAGCCTTTCAACTCTTGCTCCTATTCCCCCTCTTCTTCAAGACTAAGATTCACATTAAATTCAGTCTCTTCTTTCTCCATCCCAAACTTTCAACAACCAAGGCTTGACACATTTGTCTTCTTGTATCTCTCTTCCAGTGTGACTGTGACAGAAAATGCCAGTTTGTAATCCTCACTCACACCCCGAGCCAAGACAGAGAGACGAGCACGCCCTCCTTTCTGAAGACGCCAGCTAAGAACCTTAAAAATCTGAGGGAAGGGAATGATTCAGCAGTCACAGGAGGTCTCAGTAACAGATGGCAGAGCAGACAAGCTCGCTCATGTTTGCTTGCACAGCGAGGCCTTTTGTGACAGTCTTCTGGAGGGGCTGCTTCCCGTGAACAGTGATTTTACTGGCTGGCAGGACAGCGCTGCAACGAGAGCAGGTCCTTTGTGCATAGATCTTTACAACACCCACAGCTGCCTGCAAGTGGTTTTCACACTTCTAGCTTATGTTGAGTGGGTAAACATGCTTTTGATGAAAATTTTTCCTGTCAAGAAAACGTAATTTAGTTGTTCCCACTATTGTGCTCCATAATATTTAATTGCTAAGGCTCTTTTCTCAGGCCACACTTAAAATCAAGCTGTTTCAAAACAAAATACTCATTTGCAGATACATATTTTAAACAATGGTTTCATATCCTCTATCAGACAAGCCATTAATAGGACTGAAAAGTCAGTGGTGTCTACTTTTCCTTCTTTAAAGAAACAAAAGAAACAGAAAATTATTTTGCATAAGCTCTAGGCTACAATAAAAATAGCTTTTGGAAGTAGAACAATGGCACACAAGTTGTGTGACTGGGAGTAAGGTGTAGGATTAGTGGTTTTCTTGTAAGGTTATGACTGCTAGATCACCATAGATCCCCATTATATCACCTAGATTAGTAAGCAAGAATAAAATACTTCAGTAGTTCTTAAAATAATGGTTTCTTTAGGTACACAGCTGATACTAACTCTGACCTTTGTCCTGCCCAAAGATCTCTGCTACAATTTCACTGTCCTTCCCCCCCGTGCAAACACCACTGCCAGCACTGCACAGCACACAAAGTGACCTTGTGTATGTGAAACTCCTTACAGACTCTCATTGGAAATCTCATCCTCCACCAGTGTCTAAAAATGAAAGTTCCTTTAATAAATGATATGTCAGCCACAGGATAATATTCCAAGCTTTCCCTTCCACATGCCATTGCAGTGATGCTGCAGGCATATCCACAGGCTAAACACTTCCAACCTAAAACCAGGCAGGTCATTTTCTTCTAATCTGGGATGCTAAAGGTTGTTTCTGTCTCATTGTGGTTATACACCTGCTGTTACAATCCTGTGAAAGATTTGATAAATGCCAAACTGCTCTGTAAAGTGGAATTCCTCTTGGGCCACATTACAGAAAGAGAGGTTTGAATCTCTCCAGCTCCATGTTGCAGAGCTCCGATCTTCCTGACTTTCTCTAATGATATTTTTTGCCTGTATTGATCTACGTTAGCAGAAGTTTTAAGAACAAATATCAGCACATAAATTTGAATTCATGGCTCCTATTTAAAATCATACATGGCTTTCTTCTATGTATATAGAATGCATGTTTTCTAAGTGACACAACTTTACTGCTTTACAAACAAGCATTTTTAGGATTGTCTTAAGGGCTTACTGTTCAATGACCCATGAATGTAAAGAAAAGGTCAGTTTGAAATGTTTGGTCACCTTTAAAAATACCCTATCTTTGGAGGCAAAGAAAAAAACAGATCAGAAGATGATATTAGGAAGTCCTGAAAGACTTCTTTATTAACCATTTGATGTACAGTTTTAGGGAGAAGTATTCATTGAAATACATTAATTATAAATATCTAACTTTGAGGTCAGGTGGACTTAGTCAACAAAATGTAAGCCGCTGTTTATATCTGGGTAGAGCAGAACAAATTCAGTTTGTAAGGAGGAGTGACAGATGTCTCTTTTAGAGGACAGAGGAGGAATTAGACCATGTGTTAGGGTTAGGTTTTAGGGCTGAGATGAAAAGGACACATTGCCTTTACCCAGCCCTGCATGCATCCCACTCAAGGTAGGATTTGGATGACATTCCAAGATAGAGAAAGGCATGATTTTAGTGGTGAATAGACTTTCACCTTTCTAATTTCCCTTGAAATGAGAAGTGCACCAGTGTGAATGTCTTTGGGCAGTACTCAGGAGTCACAGGCGGAGTTTTGTGCAAGCAATCATGTGTCTAAACATTTGGATCAGTTTACATGCACAAAAGAGTGTTGTAACCTTCTCTAGGGTCTTTTCCTTGGAAAAAATATCTTAATGGGGTGTTGTTCTTTTCCAGACACTCACTCCTGTGTGCATAGACCAAACATGGAAAATCTGACTACTGCTAGAAAATTAGAAGTCTGTGAAAACAGGGAGCTGCAATTCTTAGTAGTTTGCAGTCTTTACTACAGCAGTTGCAGTGGATGACAGCTGCAATGTTTAAGAAATACAGCTTGACAAAAAATACTGCATTTTCCAGTGGTGACATGAGACGTAAAGCTGATAAATAATCCTGTAAGAATCTACTGCCTGTAGTGTTTTACTGCTACTATGAAACAATATAATTCAATAAAATTAAAAGGCAGGGCTATTAATTTACAAGGCAGTGTGTTGATATAGCTTACATTGATAATAGTCAACCCAAAAATCTGTGCTCAAAATCATTTGAATGAACCTTTGTAATTAGTCACTTACCATGACTACCTCTCACCTGGATGCTGCTTGCTTAACCAATGTGTTTAGGTGGCCTCTTCTATTAAAAAACTTCAAACAATACAATAGACTTTCAAAGATAACCAGAGAGTTTACAAGCAAAGACACTTTTTTCACAACACAAAAGTTGTTCATATTACTGCATGAAATCAAAATTGGAAAAAAGAAACCAACTTTGCATAACCATGAACATAAAAGAATAATAAATCTCTATTTGAACAGCCACCAGAGGCTGCTAGAGACCTAACCTTGCACCCATTGCCCTCCCCTTTATTACAGGTTTGTTGGTCTCCCTTGCAGTGTTACTTGTCTTAATCAGCCAGAAGGTCTGTAGTGTCCCTTTTTCCTATGTAGCATCTAGATTCATAATTAACTAGCCATACTTTTCTGCAATAGCCCTTAAACTTTCACAGAATAGAAAGGTGAGATATGGATTAAATTCTGCTTTGAACAATGCCAGTTAAAACTTAGCAGTTCTAAATGTGTGCAGCTAAGAAGACACTGAAGTCTTTTGGCCATATCATTATTTTTAAATGATATGTTAAAATGTACAGGATAATTTTACCAAGGAGATAAAATTTCTACCCCAAAGACCTTGCAGTGTCACAAGATCTAAAAAGACAGAGGTACAGGCTAAAAAGACATTGGCTACAGGCTAAAGGACTTATTTGTTGAATGTACATGATAATGCTAGAAAATTTAGCATATTATTAAATGTTCTCCAGTCTTCTGCTGTGACTCTGAAACCTTCTGGCATTTGAGGCTGTAGAGCTATTAATGCTTTTCTGACTGGGAGGGGTATTGGGGATCATGGCTATAGCAGGGTAGGCTTTTTTCCTCTTTCCCTCTACACTTGCTCACATTCCCTAAATTAAATGGATGAAGCATCCTTTTAGGTTAATGTGAAGTCACTCACATTTCAGATAGGAAGGTCTAAGACCTTGGTCTGTCATGGCAGCAGGACAGACAAGGCTGTCTCAGCCCCACTAAACTCTCCTTGGTTTGGGCAAAGTTTTCTGTAGCTTTAGGACTTCCAAGAAAACTAAATTGGGAAATGCAAGCAAAGGGTAAATGGCCTCTATGCTTTTGCCATGATGTAGAAAGAGCAATAAAGAGGAGGCTGAATGGGGAATTCTCATACCAGAAATGCTACTTTTGAGCTTAGATTGGTATTAGCGATGCAGGGAGGTGCTGGTTTCTGAGAATTATCACTTTGAGCCATATGCTGCTGATTTTTGTTTATCTAAGAAATTATATAGCTGCTAGATTTTAAGCTTCTGGTAACCATCTACATTTTTTATTCCTCTGGATATGAGTAGATATATGCAATGATACCTCAGAGCAGTATTTTTAATGATACTTTAGAGCTTTCTTCTAAGCTTCAGAATATTTTCTGCATGTGTATTACAATAAAATAATGTAACTAAATAACAGGATTGAAAGTGGCATAGTCTAGGCAAGGTTGTTAGCATAGCTTTTAAGTTTTTTACTGTTGCTGTAAATGCCATGTTTTTCTTCTAAACAGTTTTCTTCCAGATCAATGCAGAATTACTAAATTTGATTTTAAACAAACAGTGGCAGCACTTCCTGTTAGTCTAAACAATAAATGACAATAACAACAATAAAGCATTGTCTGGCAGGATGTGATACAGGTTATGTCCATATACCACCAATGACTGTGCATCAGCATAAAACCGTCTGTTCTCCTGCTTCAGTTCATAAAAGCTTAAAAAGAATTAAGTCTACCAACTGGATTTTTATTAGCTTGGCTATTGAAGTCAGAAAGCAATAAGTGTTATTTATCTTAGGAACAGAAGCACCCAAAGAACTTGATTTAAGCAGTTGAATAAATATGAGTCAGGAAAAGGAGAGACACACAAAGAGATAACACAGAGTTTTAACAAGTAAAATCCTGTTTGGAGAGACTCATCCTGAATAAAAGCAGTGGCAGGTTGCAATGTTGGCATCTCTTGCTGTGTTGCCCTTCTGAGACCCTCCACCAGAGCACCTGCACAGAGCAGGGGCTCCAAGCAGGGATCACAGAGCAGTTCCATCCCCCAGGGAGGGCCAGGTGGGATCAGTGGTTGTTTACAGTCCCACTCAACCTTCCTAAAGTCATAGACCCTTACTGCCCAAGGAAATTCAGCAATGCCTCTGTTACTCCTGTCAGGGTGTTGTCCCAACAATGCTTTTAAAGGAGTTTCCACAACTATCCCAAGCAACTGGTTCTAACTTTCACCCTTAGAAACCTTCCTAGGTGTTGCTTGGGAAGATATCCTCTTTCACTTGGGAACATGTCCTCTTGCCATTGAAGCTCGTTGCTTTACCTTCCCTCTCTGAATGTGGAGGTGATTCCCCACTCTTCTGAAGCTGCCTTTTACACCTGTAAAGGCTTCTGTTCTTCATGTGATTTTTCTTCTTTCCTCAGAGCAAACCTTCTTCAACTCTCTGGTTAATTTCTCCTCTAATCTTGGACAACTGCTCAGATACATGAAGCTGAAAACCTGAAATACCTGAGCTGTGGTTGTCACAGTACCAGGAAACTCATTTCACCTGACATGCCAGCTTGACATTTTTCTCTACATCCCAGTTAGCTATTGTACCAACCTGAGGTAAAATTTGAGTCAAAAATCACCAAATCCTACTATTTTGCAATTCATTTATGTATTTATTTTCTCAAAATGTAAGACCCTGAATCATACTTTTTCATATAAAAGTCTCAAGAACATTTTGATCTCTAAATCTTGCATCCAGGAGAGTGGCTGGTCCCCATTTAGTCCCATTAATCCCTATTTTTTATATTGTCTGCAAATTTAATTTGAATACCCTGTCAAGACATCTAGAACAGTAAAAGAAATGTTAAGTATTTCCAGACTCCAAAGAGTCTGCTCAAGAGTCTTTCCTTTTGGCAATGGCTCATGAGTGACTGTGGTTTGATTACACTCCTCCAGATATCTTTGCTCTCAGCCTCTTGTGGTTCCCAGCTGGATGATGAACATGTCATTCAAAACACTGCTAGAAGCCAAGATCTGACATCTTTTGCTTCCCTTCTACCAAAGTGTTTCCATGTCACATGAGGCAATTAGGACTGGCAAAAGAAAGACTTCTTTCTCAGACTAATCCATGTTTCTTTTGCCTTTTTTTTTTTCTCCTCTAATTCTGGGTGCCTAATAATAGTTGACGATGATTTCTTAACCTATGATTTTTCTGAAATCAAAACTAAGCTGACACTTTTGCAATTCTCTGTCTCTTTCCCCCTCCTTTCTGAAGTACGGGCACTGCATTTTCCTTCTTTAAGGGTCTGGCATTCATCCATCTTTTGCAAATTCAACATAATAATTACTGATGACTTGTGAGGTTCCCACCAGCCAGCTTTGGAAGCAAACCAAGGGTGAAGTTCATCATAATAAGCAGATATTAAATATAGTTCTTATCCAACCATTTTACCTGAGGGCTGAAATCCTGCCTCTTTTTCCAGCCATATCCAATACTCACATTAGAGTCAGTTTGGGACTCAAAGATTTTTTCGCCCAATCCATCATATTAATTTTAAATGTATTCACAAAGAAAGAATGGGCAAAAAAAATAATGTCTGTCATGTCGTGTGTTTTATAATGATTAGGGAGAACAAAATGAGATGGCTGCTGCATTGTTACCTCAAAACAGAGGAGAAATTGTCATGACAGACATTCTTTTGTCTTTCACTGTGAATCCTGTTCAACGCACAGGGGTCAGATTCACTCCATTAGAAGAGAAGGAGGCACTACTGAATGAGCCACATCTCTCTTCTCACAGTGAGCTGCTCACACTCTTACTGTGCAGTGAAGCTCTTTGGTTGTCAGCCTCAGTAAAGCTGCCTTTATTTAATGAATACTGTTAAAATTTCATCTATCCTTTTTTATTGTTAATCATTCAAAACCTGTTTTTAAGCCTTCTCCCTGTTTCAGCTGTGACAATTTTTCACTGGAAAGCTCAAGTATCTTTCTGCATGGGCTTTATCTCCCTGAAAAATGTCTATTGGTCTATAGTTACTGGAGAATTTTTCAGAAAAAGTGATTTCTAAGGAAGTATGTATTAAATAAATATATTACCCATGCACAAACCCCATATGTATATACACACACATACACACAGACACACAGACACACACACACATAAATATATATATTTTTTTAATTTTTTTTAAAGCCATATATGAAAGAGTTTTGTCCTGAAAGAATGCTGCAAAGAATAAAACACAGGCTGTTAAATGAGCAACTTCCACTCTTGCAACAGCATTTATTTAAATACATCGTAACACTTCAGATTCCCTTTCATCACTGAGGACCCAAAGACCTAAACAAATGCTCATTTTAACAATGTCTTTGCTCCAAAGAGATTTCCTTTAATTGTTGTTTAAAAGCTGTAAAGAATGCTAGAGGAATGCAAACACATAAGAAAACCTCCCCTGAGCTTGCTGGCTGTTCCAAGTGCTTCACTCTATTGTTTATTCCTCTTTCCACACACACCTTGCAGTAATGTGGGTTTAGATCCAGCAGAGTTCTAAAAACTATATGAAAACCCTTTCAGAATATTATTTTTCTCCTGCATTGAGCATTGGCTGTGCCTAGATTTACATTGTGCTTGATGTGAGCACAAATAGACCCAGGATTACCCACTGAAACCCATGGGTGTAGCATGCCGTGTCCATGCAATACACATACACACAAAAATACACACACATGTAAATATATATGTGTATGTATAAATAAATAAATAAATGTATATTTATGCACAGTTATCTCAGTTCTTAGAGTGAATGGCACAGAAAGGCAAACAGCAGGAGGGGGCACACAGAGGTGAGAGCTAAGCAGGTGGGTACCAGAAATAGAAATACAACTGCATTTGTACATTACAGTGGTATGCTCCAGGTTTTACTGTGTCTCTTCTCCTCTTCCTGCAGGATGTGGCTGAAGTTTTCCATATCTCTCCATATTGTCATTTGATAGAAAGTAAAGTGTTAGGTGGGAAAAGATGGGAATGTAAGGAGGTAAGTGTAGACCTCTCCCCATACCTTGGTGTGACTAGAGGTACACACAAACCAGTAAGACAGTAAACCCTCTCAAGTCCACCAATTTTGCTTCCAATTTTTCTTTTCCCAGAGTTTTCCTCATCTTTAGAGAGTCCATCCCACTTGATGCTGGATGATTTCCCAGTGTGGCTGTCCAGGTTAATGCTCCAGGATATATCAGAGAGACAAAGGCAGGAAATTTCTCAAATCTGATTGTGCTTTAAATGTGTCTGCAAATGCAGCACTACTGAGACATTGCTGGGACCTACCCACTGCCAACTCTACCATTCCCAAAAACACAAGCACTATTCAAGGATGAATATGTGAGCTATGTGCACCCAAAGTCTTAGCAGTTAAAAAAGTTGGTTAAAGCTGGATGTGGTTAACTGTGTATCCTTATCCCTCCTGCCACTGTAAGTCATTTTTGTAGGAAATCAAGAAAATAAAGCATTTGCAATTATTACTGAGAGACAACATGGTCCAGAACTGATGGAGAAGGAAGACTCGTTCACCAGATGATGATCTACAAGTCTCGTCTTTATTCCCGAATCACCAATTATTATACACCCTTTAATTAGCTCATGCATAGTGCAAAATCCCAGCTCACCATTGGCTAATTAGTTATCAGCTATCTACGTGCTGTTTTGGTGTAACTATCACTACTTTTCCCAAGCTGTTGCTTTACCACCTGTTTTGTGCATTACTTCATCTCGTGGGACAAGGACACACAGTTTAACTGGAATGGCAACTCCCCTCATTCTCTATCTCGGTCAAATTAATCTCACTGTGACCTTTAGCTCGGAGCCAGCTTGTTACAAAGCTTTCAACACAGAACTTCCTCAGCTGTCAAAGTAACCATCCCATTTTCTATGGAAGCAATCCTGGTGCTGCCTATGGGGTGCAAGAATAGTGTGTGTGTTTCAGGGATAGCCAAAGAGGAGCCAAGAAAGGCTACAGGCCCAGCACTAAAGCAAAGCACATTTGCACACAATATGCTGGAGACACTCAGGAGCACTTCAGGATGATATAGTGGCAGGTCCTGTGGTGTTGCCAAGGACAGAGTAAGTTGTTGGTCTCTTAGGCTGGGGCTGACATAGACCAGTATTTCTCACAAGTAAATAACTTTATTTTGTAGCACAGGAGAAAAAAAAAAAACCACAGCAGCATAAAGTTAGCAGTAGATGTGGGCTAGACATTGCCACTTTGTAAGACTTCTAAACAAGGTAGGGAACTTAAAGATAGGCCTTTATTTTGTGTTTATGTTACATGCATTTTTCTTTGCTCATCATGAGGTCGTTTCAGTCTGCTGGAAGGAGCCTTCAGAAAGTTGCTTTTTCTGGCCACCACAGAGTGCTAATAAGCAATGTTATAAAAATAGAACTAATAAATCTCTACTACTTTTAGTTCAAAAATTGTAGTAAAATATATAGCTGCACAGGAGTGGGGGAAATAGCTCAAAATAAAGCATATTCAAAGTTCTCCAACACTTTCTGTGCTGACCTTTATGTTATATTGAAACCTACATCTGATGCTATATTTTAAAGCTATTTAAGCTGTTTCAAAATCACTAGATTGATGTGTCAGTTATATATGGGTGAATGGAATACTCATTTTTAAAAACTGTTCAAGATTTAGTAAATTTTTTCAATCAAATCTTATTTAACAAATATACGTCTATATGCAGCTCTAATGTCTGGTTCACTTAGTCAGAGAAATTAAAATATTTTTCCTATTTAAATATCTACAACCTTCAGTCATTGTAAGAGTAATACAATGATCGCCATAAAAAAAATCACAAGACTGAGAAATGAACCTCTTCTATACAGAGGCAAATTTGGGGCAATGACTTTGGAATCAGTAATGTTACTTGTACCACCCTTTTTTATTTGTTATTTTGTGATGGTGTTAAGATGAATGTTTTAGCTTTCCAGTGAGTTTCATTACTGAACAATCCTGCCTTATATTGCTTCCCTAAATCATGGGAGAAAGAAGCACCACAGCATTTTTCTCCAGAACAGGGATAATGTGACTATAGACCTCCAGATTTTAAGACAGGAGTGAAACTCTAACCTGAGCCTGTATGATCAGCCTCTGTAGGACACTTTCAGAATAAGCAGTGTAATTTATGTCTTGCTAAAGAAACAAGGGAATAGTAGAAGATAGAGTAAAATTGCTGTGAAGCAATTTATTGACTCCTGAGAAAATAACAGGAGGTAAGAAAGGTGAGAAGATATGAGATAATGGAGGAGGGGAATAGGAGGTGGAAATAATTTTAAGTTATGTACGCAATAGTTTCCTGGACTGTGTAATTGTCTGGATGGAGAGAGGATTGTGCTGGATCTGATTCATACCTAGTAGCCATTTTTGTGCTTTGGACTTGGCCTAAGCAGTGATTTGAACACAAAACTATTAAGCTAGCATCTGTCTCTTGAGCATTTACAAGTAGTATGACTTTGGCAAAAGATAGGAGTTCCCTTCAGTCCAGCAGACCTAGGGATGTGTGTTGCATTTATGGTTTAGAGCTCTGCTGTGGGGATTTTATACATTGTGGCACCCTCAGTTTCTTTTTGACTTAAATATACGGAGGCAGAATCCCGCTGTTTGGCTTTGTGGTGAATATAGAATTATCTTTCTGAAAAATTGCTGGTGGATAGACTGATTTGCTTGGAAATTAAATAAAATATTCATCCTTTTAAGTAATTCAGCACCTACTGTCATTAGACTTGTTCTCTTGAACTATGTTGACAATTAAAAGGAAATATGGATGATTCCAAATTGCTCGGAGATCAGTCCCACACATTTGTGTGGCTGCTACTACACCTGAGTGCACTTTTGTCCTTATTCTGCAAACATGGGGTTTGACTTGAAGGTGGGTGGCATTTCACTGTGTGCATTTGCAGTTGCAGTCAGAATGGCTGCTGTAGGTTATTGCTCTGAGTAAATGATGGGATTTTGCTGTTTGACTCTTTCAGTTTGATTCCTTTGAGTCAGCAGGATCCTTGATAAGAGTGCCAAGGAGGAAAAGCATCCTTAGGAATGGATGTTTATGGCCAAAAGCGGGGAATGCAAAACCATCTTTTGCTTTGGAGGAAGTAGGATGTGAGCCTGCAGCTGGAAAAGATGAAGGAAAAGAAGGAAGGCATTGGGAAGGCTGTCCACACCCTGCATCCACAGTGGGTGGCCAAGATCCTGCCAAAACCAGCTTTGACACCACCTGGATGATTTTAAACACATGAGAAACAAAGGCCACATAGAAATGGAAAGCTTTGGCAGAAGGTTTTTGAGATGGAGTAGATTTGGCCAGTAAGAGTCAGTTTTGGGATCTCTGCTTTTGCTTGAGAGAGTATCAGTTCTCTTATCTTTTGTCCACTGCATTCCCTCATTTCTTGGTTCTCTGGCTTTGCTTGAGAAATCAGTTCCTCAGGAGTTTACAACAAAACCCAGCAATTTTGCTTGTGTATTTAAGGGAGATTTTCAAATTTTCTTGCTATGCTGCCTCTTCTTGAGTAAAATTGTTTGGTGTTTGGAGCAGAAATATGATGACAAATTTGTATGAGGAACTGTTTTCATCACCAGCCTAGGAAATGGGTTGGTTAATGGAGAGAAGAATAAGATTTTGGAGTTCTGTAATGAGACAATACTGTGTTTTTGCAGCAGATTGGTAGAATATATATATATATATATATTTTTTTTTACTGGAATGGGTTGGAATTGTAATTGAAAAGAGTTTGTTGTGCTGAAATGGACAAAATGAATGAAAGGCTCTCCTGTAGAGAATGGAGAAAGGAAATGATGTATTTTGCTGCTAGTCTTTGCTTTGTCTCTGTGCAATCTATTTATTCACATCTGTGCAATTCTGTACTCCAGTCCACTTGTTTGTCAGAAGTCAACAAGCTATCCATTACCATTTATTTTAGGAAAATTTTAGCTAGAAATCTGATACCTTATGCCTAGGCCAGACTTCTTTAACAGTTCCATTTTTCTGTCCCCTAAGATAACTTGGGCAGCAGGTATGTAAATTGTGTTTTAATGTTTTTCTGTCTGAAAAATCTTTCAGAAGAAAAATTAATTGTACAATAGTTCCTTTGTCAGAGATAACTATTTCTATATTCATATGATCAGGATAGCTTGCTGATGTGTATGTACTGAAATTTACTTTCACATGGAACATACATTTTCCGAGAAATTTCAACCAGCTTTTTCATAGAAAATAGGAACCATTTTTAGTTAAAAATTACTGTATTTGCATTTTACAAACTATTTAATTGCAAAACAGAAGAAAAACTCCACTTATGTCTTTTAGTCCCTTTCTTTTTGTTTAAATTTTCCTTTCTTGATTTTTTCTTTTTTCTTTTTCTATTTCATTTCTTAATGGAATTGACTTGCCACCACTGTGTTCTACAAGGATCCTTGGTCAGTTCCTCAGGCTGTGCACAAAGGCATTAACACAGCAGGCAAAGGTTTAAGTAGTGCTAAGCATTTGAAGGTTTGCAATCAGTAAAATCGAAGTCAGTCAATGAGTCCAGAAATAGCAGATTGCTTTGAAGTACAGTAATTAATTCTGTCCAATCTCACTTGTTCCATTTCTATCAAAGCTTAAGAAGTGCCTGTGTCTTCTCAGGAGTGTATTATCTTCTGCTGAAAGTGTGGACTGAGAATTGTGTCTTGATTTACTCTCCTGATAAGACTTTCACACTCTAAAGATCAAATGCACAAAATTGTAAGTGTAAACTGACTCAAAATGAAATGATCTACCAATATCATTGTAATGATATTCCATAATATTATGTTTTTAAAGGGAAATATCATAAATTTGGTATTGCCTCTCTTGTGGTCCCTTTGTAAGCAGAAGAAATGTAAGCATTCTTATTCTGAGTCCAAGGTGAGCAGTGAGGTAACAGCCTTATCAGGAAAAGATATGGAATGGATTTATGATAAATGTAAAGATCAATACCTGCCCAAGGCAGGTATTCTGTTATCACACTTTAGGTCATTACATTATCACATAAAATATTTGTACATTGTAATATAGAAACTTTGGTTTTAATCTTTATAATTGTAGAATAATTTAGGGTAGAAAAGACATTTTACATCATCAGATTCAAATGTTTGCTTAATAATGCCTAGCTCACCACTAACCCATGTCCCTAAGCACTACAAAAACACATCTTTGAAATATCTTTGAGGATGGTGACTCAATTACTTCCCTGGGCAGCCTGTGCCAGTGGTTGACAACTCTTTTCTTGAAAGAAATTTTTTGTAATATCCAATCTAAACTTCCCTTGGTGCAATTTGAGACCATTTCCTCTTGTCTTGTCAACTGTTGATTGATAAAGTAGGCCAATCCCCACCCAGCTACACCCCAATTTCAGGGAGTTGTGGAGAGCAGTAAGATCTCCCCTGAGTCTCCTCTCCAGAAAAATCATCCCTGGCTCCCTCAATCACTCCTCACAGAACAGGACTGGACCTAGTGCTGAGCCTGGGGACACCCCTGGTGTCCAGCCCCAGCTAGAGGTGACTCCATTCCCCACCCCTCTCTGGGCTTGCACATGCAGAGAGTTCTTTACCCAGCCAAAACCACACCTGTCCAAGCCATGAGCAGTTGGGTTCTCCAGGAGAAAGCTGTGGGAAATGGTGTCAGAGGCTTTACTAAAATCTTTGTATATGACACCCACAGCTTTTTCTTCATCCAGGTCAGACAGACAGGGCTTAGTTCCCTGGATTTTCCTTCTAAAACTTGTAGATGGGCTTCATGTTGAATTCCTGTCACCTGGGGCCTCCCTGGTGAGGCAGGACTGCTGGTAATTGATGGAAAGTGGCTCATTGATCTCTTCTGCCAGATCCCTCAGTACCCTTGGGTGGATCCCATCTGGCCCCACAGACTTGTGTGTGTCTAAGTAGCTGCTAAAAGGTAACAGCAGGTTACTGACCACTTCCCCTGAGGTTATGGAAGCTTCATTCCACTCCCCATCCCTATCTTCCAGGTCAGAGTGGCTGGGCACCCAGACAACAACTGGTTTTACTATTTAATAGTGAGACAAAGACATTAAGTACCTCATTCTCACCTTTTGTCACTATGTTTTCCACCACATCCAAAAAAAGGATGGAAATTTATAATGATGTTGACCTTTCTCTTACAAGAATCAGGGATTGTTATCTTTGCTCTGTTGCAGAATTTTTTATTTGCCTTCATGTGCCAGTATGAATGGAACAGTTTCTGTTGATTCTATAATATAAATTTTTCTCATTCATAATGACATTCTACCAGTTTTCCATGATAGGTTTGGTGAACTGACATGTGTCATCATTTATCAGAGTCTGGGTAAAGACAACTTTGCATTTAAAAAGTATAGATGTATAAAAATCTTTATGCTCCCAGTATATTTAAATACCCTGGATGTATATATCAGACAACACAGGAGCTTAGAGTCAGTTGACATTACTCACTGCCAGAAGCAGAACATTAACTTATAAGGAAGATAAATACTGTGCTGCATTTTCACTTCTTGTTGTGTCTCTATAGCTTCCTGCCACAGGCTAATTTCCATGTCTTCCAGCTGAGCCATTCAGTTTCAGAACTGTGATGGCAGAAATTAAAAATCAGCTTCCTCTGCCTTTTTTATTTATTTAGACAAACAAGCAAAACATAAAAACAAAAAGTGATTTTCCTCTTCCCAGCAAAGCACTTGAGTGTAAGCTTGCTTTACATTGACCTCAATGAGACAGAAATTCTTAAGAGCTTTGATGTGGGGCCTCTGTTCCTAATCCTTGTTGAATGCAAATTTCTTATTGACTGAAGTAGGGTAGGAGACAACTCTTAATCGCTTATGAAAATATTACAGAAATAGCTTGAAACACTGCAGAAAGCTACTCTGTGCTTATGCAGCTATATAATCTTGGGCCATTACTTTAAAATATGACAACATTTTGATTTTATAGTGGAAGCTACAGAAGCAGCTCTGCCTATTGCTCATATAAATGGAAAATAGTTGTGAGCAGTATTGTGTCTTTGTTCTGCTGCTTCCTTGGATTATTACCTCTACTTTCAGGCTAAAAATCTTGTAGACTATTCCAAATTAACATATTTCTTGATAATTCTCTGTTTTTGTTAACCTCATCTTTGCATAAATGCTTTTTAAAATGTGTTTCAGATATTGGTGCAACACCATAACCATGACTTTGTCATGCCTAGATCAAAAATCCAGTGCTGTCAATGAAAACCTCCTCTGGGAGAGTGAATAAACACCTTCCATGATCCTACTGAATGTAGGAACATATTATGGCATGAACCTGCAGGACCTGAAGTGTACATCAGTTAGCCTTGTCACGAGCACTAGTGCAGAATTGCAAACAGAGGGATTACTTAATTCTTAAACCTGGAACATATGCAGGCAGATGTCATCCTACACAGAATATGTAATAGAATCCACATTTTCCTTTGAAGTAGCAGTGCAGTTTCAAATCAAGTTCCTTGACTCTCCCCCATTCCTGCTTTGCTCTCCTGGTATCTGGGAATTCGCCTCTTCAGGGGAAACTAAACAACTCCTGCCTCAGGTGTACATCCCACTGCACTTCTGGTTCTCTTTGAGATATAAAGGTTCCAACCACTGCTACTTTGGACTGCTTGACTGATGCATGGAGAGAGGACATTCAGTCCTGATGGCCAAACTAAACCTAGTCTGAAGTAAAATTTGGAAGACTGTGTATAGTGATGATGTAGCATTCTCAATACCAACATCTTCTGTTTGCTAATCCATTCCTATGAGGTTGATGATTTCCTAATATAAGCATAGCCTTGATAAGGCTTTAGTTTTGTCAAAAATGGGTTTTTTTGCAAGTCTTTACCAAATATCTGTACTCTTTGTAAAAATAAATTTAAAAAAAAACTTGAAATGAGGTAGTAGATACCTAAAGTGAACAACTTCACTGACAAAACAAATTAAATGGAACACAGTGAGGAAGTAACAGAATATTAGTTTCTAATGGATATGTTCATGGCATTTGCCATTGTCATGTTCTTCTGTTTAAAAAATCCCAAACTAAACCTTGTACTAAGCACATTACAATGCTCAGCAAGTCACTGAAAGTAATTACAGATAATGAATGAATATGGCATCTCAGTTTGCATCTTGACCTAGTTCCTAATACAAAGCAGTCTCTTGCAGTGCTGTTCTCTGGGAAGAGAGGTCTGTGGGCCTTTGGCATGTCTCATCCCACTTATGTAGATATTCAGAAAAGGAGAGCTCATGTATTCTGTTCAATCAACAGATCTGAATTTCTTAAAGGAGCTTATACATCTCCATTACAATAACTTAGAAACATGCAGATTAAATGAATGGAAAGTTTCTGATATAGATAATACCAATTCATAACTTTATAATTTCCTCATATTCTCTTTGCATTGGAATAAAAGATAAAAGAATCAAAATTGAAGTATGAAGTTTTCTGAAGTAAATGATATGGAAGTTGTCTACTCTAGCTTGCATGGCAGGCACTGCAGGCTTTATGCAATCCTTCCCTCTGGCTTTGCATATGCTTCCAGTTCTCCCTGCTATTTTGTGCTCTCACAGTCTTGAATGCATTTTGTTGAAATACCAATTAAAAGAGGAATTAAGCCCAGATTCTCAAACACATTCTGGGCCTAAATCACTGGAAGTTAATCCCTTAAGTAGTTGCAAGTCTGGTTCACACTGCCTGCATTCCTGTTGTTTCACATTGACTTTTTTCCCATAGAAAACATGGTGAATATAAAGTGATAAAATGGCCCAGATTCAGAGACAATCTATTTTCATTGTGATGTCTTCACATCCCAGAGAAATCATCAAGATGTCATTTATATGCCTCTTTTGTTATGATCCTGAATACAAACAGCCCAAACTCAGCTCTAAAAAAATATTTTCATCAATCTGCTTGCTAATAAAGCTTGCAAGTTACTGTATTTATAAAATCAATATCTAATGATGTTGTGCAATAGGACATTAAATATGGCACAGCTTTGACTGTACAGCACAATATAAATACCCTGTTACTGTCTGGTGTAATACCTTGTTTAATCTCTGGTGTCTTTAGGAATGCCCTAAGGGTTGTGCAGTTCCGCAAAATGTATCTCAGAAATGTGCAGCTGTGTTAGCAATTGTGCAGGTGTATGGAACATATGTAAGCATTATTGAAATCGAATGGACAGTGCACTGTAACCTAAAGTGGCAATGCAAATGAATCAATTGATTGCTCTTTGCCTTGTTTTCCCCTTCCCAGCTTTTGCACAAAGAGCTCCCTCTTCCTGTATGAGTGTCAGGGCTCAGTTGGAGACCTTGACCTTAATATGAGCATTGGTGCTAGGTACATCTTGCAGTGTGCAGAGAAGAAAAAACCTTCAAGTACAAGAAAAAGGAGCACATTAGATAAGCTGAGAAATGTTAGATAAATCAGTGGTGCAGTCTTTGTTCATGCATTCGCTGCCGCTTTTCCACCTGGAAAATAATATAGCAGAATTGGAGTACATTTGTGCATGTCAAGGAAAATGAAAAATGAGTCAATGAAAACAGCCAGAGAGGAGTTTTAGATTAGGATTGATTACTTGGAAAAAAACCCAATAACAAGCCTGAAAAAATACATATAAAATGACAAATGACATAGTAAAAGGAAAGTAGGTACTTCGCTTCTTCTGCTTTTGCTATGCAAAAAAAAGGTGAAAGACTGTTAGATGAGAAGCAGGAAATTTCAGCATGATAAAGCAAACTCATCTCCATACAGTATGCAACTAGAGTAGGGAACCATTACCACAGGAAATTAAGGCCACAGGCTCTCCTGAAGCAATCAGTAAAGGTATATAGGTATCAAGGGTATGATGATAGCATTTTGAAAAAGGATATTAATCCTCTTCTATCAGGACATAAGACACTAGAATGGTACCTAATAAGATTCCCACACCATTTCTGCTGCATATTTCTTATAATTTCTTACTCAGTGCAATCCCTCGAGAATCTAAAGCCCCCTGTTTGGAGGTGTGACAGAAAGCCAGTCTTCTGCAATAAGTGCTTTTTATTATCCTATCATTTGGGATTTATTGCTCATGCAAATGCCCCTTGTTGCAGAAGTGCAGCACAGCCAGCTGCATTTCATGGTGGGGTTGATTCAGCAGCACTTTATTTGAAAAGTTGTGCTGCTCCTGTTTGACCTGCATGCTGCAAACTGGAGAAGTCTTGCAAGATGTGACTCTGCTGCTCAAAACTAATTTCAACTGATTGTATTGAAGCCATATGCCCAAGGCTGTACATAAATGTGAGTTCAGGATTTGTTCTGAACATCCAAAAAAATAATCACCTGTGTTTAAGTTTCTTCTTGCTTGTTCCTTCCTGAATTTTTTACATTTTTCAGAAGATGGTAGCTTGCATTCTGTAACCTATGCCCTGAAAGTCATGAGGAAAAGAAAGCACAAGATTTTGCTGTTAATGGCATTTCAGTTTCTACAAGTAGAAAAACATTATTGACCAAAGGAACAGAAATGAGTATGCTCCCTTTGCTATGTGAAGGTCATAATCTTGACTCCATAACTGGAGTTATTAATATTTTTTTCTGAAGTCTGACTCTGATTTAAATTTGTGCAGTTTAACTATTTAGTATTTAAATGTATTATACAAAACTGAATTTTTACATGAAGTACGCATGCAAATCCCTTCAGAAGAAACCTGTTTTTTCCTCTGTTTCATTCTGCTGTCTGTGAGCTGCTGCTTTACTGACTTGGTCTGATACCTGTATAGAAAAATTGAAATTTATATAAATAAAGAAAATAAGTTTCAGTGCACTTTTGTCCCAACTTTTCTCTTCAATATAAGGTTTAGTAGAAAAAAATATTTAAGATCTGAATTTGTTGCATGCAAGCAGAATGGGAAAAATTATCCTTGGTGACACAGTAAGGTCAACAACACCTGGTATAATAGAAAGGGTTATTTCTAGCAAACTGTGCAAGTTTCCTAGAATATCACAGAAATGTTATTTATTATTAAAAATTACTACAGTAATGTGTTTTAGCATTCTGTAAACTTCCTGGGAGTAATCTTCTGATATCCTCTGCCCCTTCAAAGTTCTTATTGCTCATTGTGCATAAACTGAGAAGTCTGCTGCAGGAGAAAAATAACAGAACAACCAAACTCCCCAGTTTCCCAATGAGCATTACTGGTGTGTTGTGCAGTTCTGTCACTGGTTGCTGAGGCTTCTTCTAATTTCAGTTATAGCAGAAATATCAGGGTCTGGGGTTTTTTTTCTGAAGATTGATTGCCAAGAAGAACTCTCAATGGTGCATGGCATTCCACCTGACAGGCAATTCCAATGCAAAAAGAGCACGCACAATGGCATCATAAGTGTGGAATGGGGGCAGTAACCTGGCCATAACAACATATTGGACAGATTTTTATTTGTAAGACTTCTGCCAGCACAAGGTCAGAAACAAAATATCAACAAGAAGCCTACAGGATAGATGGCTACAGCTTAAAAAAATTGTGATAAAGCGGAGCGCAATTCAATATGTGATCTGTACTACGCAACCAATTGTTCTCCAGCAGGCTCTTTTGCTATAAGTGGAGCAGAAAATATTAGGTAGAATAAGGCCATAAAAATCTTAAAAAACCATACCAAAACCATACCTATGTAGTAACCATTTAAGATGACAATGAAGAATACTGCTTCCCAGCATAAAAACCTCGCTGTCATACACAAAAAGTAAAATGCTATAGTGGAATAGATAAAGTCAAAGGGCAGAAATATAGACATTGTCAGGTTATTTGGTGTCCACTTTTGTTGTTCTTTCTTTTTCAAGTGGTTCTGACATGATTTTTTTTCAGATATGGGGTAAGGAAACTTTCTGGAATTGGAAAAACATGAAATATAAAAACCTTGCGCTGAAAAAGCAGGTTATAAAGAATACCTTAGAAGCTGAGCTTTTAGAGTAGACTTATTGTAAATAAATGTATTTTCCAGCATTTTCTGACAATTAGAAAACAGAGAGGTGAAGTCAAATTCTTCATCTAGAAAAAAAGAGGAGCAGCTCTTTTTACCTCAGAGTGTTCATGATGTCCTTGTTTCCTTATCAGCTGTGGGGAACAATCATCTTCAGTGTTCCTTAAAAAATTCACATCTAGTTGAGTGCATATCTAGCACTTTTGTTCCTGAAGTAAGAGCTCTGATCTGGAAACAAGCTAGTGATCTCATCCTTCTAATAATATCCTTCAAATACTAAATTATGTATAATTTCCCTCTGATTACGAATTTGAAAGCATATGCTTCTATGTTGTATTTGTGCTTATTGTGTTACATTCCCCTGAGTACTTTGCAAGCAAGATATAAAGTCAACTATTAATTATTAGTATTGCAATTAGAGTAATCACAATGAAACTGAATATTATGGAGAGTGTAATGAGTATCAAAAAATCTGATAGTGAGTATAGACCCAAGTTCTAATAGAAGTACATGTTCCTAAGCTGCCTGAAAATGTGTTTTCTGAGAAACAACTTCTTTTTTGATGACTGGCTGCCACTTTCAATGATTCTTGCAAATCAAGGGTGTTTATAAATCAGAATGAGAGTGGTTATGTTGTTGAAGCATAAGCAGAACACATCATGTTTTTTCTATCTCAACATTTTGCTCTTCTAATCTCTTCTGCTCCCATCTCCTCTCATAAATGTGCAACTGACGATGTCTAAAATCTGTTCAGGATCAAAGGCTTTGAATTGCTGCATCCATAATGCTGGGTTTTGTCTCAGTCTTTGCCTTCCTATGCTATACTAAAATATTTTCATGCTCTGCATGGTGGAAGATGGGAAGAGCCTTCTCTTTTAGAGCATAACTGGAAACAGGCACATTTTAATTTTACAAATGCCTAAATTACAGTTATCATAAAGGACACTGCTTTTAGAGAATAAAGTCATTAAATATTTGAAAAAAAAAAAAAGAAAAATAAGAGAAATTGAAAAATCAAGCAACCAAATATCACAAGTTACTCTGGAAAATCCCAAAGTCATCCAAAATTACAAAAAAAATACTTTCTAGTTTGAGACTGGTAGTCAAGTCTCAATGTATTCCCTCAGTATCCCGCCTTACAAAGCTTTTTGAGATCTTTGCAGAACAGTTTGGAATTCTTTGGTATCTGGGGGAATACTTAACTAAATACTTTATTATTTGATAGTTAAAATACAATTCCAAATTAAATATTTTCAAAAGGCGATAGCCTATGAGTGCTTGCCTATTTTATTAATAAATTTCCATTTAAAGAAAAAGGGTAACTTGATGTACCTGCCTTCTCATAGGTTCAAGTTAATACCTCTTGCTTGCAATGCAATGACTTCTGGATCACATTGTAGCTCAGAACTCAGAGGAAAATGTGACTTCATGCCAAAGGCAAGATACTGCTGAGCATGACACCTGCCTCTGAGGTCACACCTGCTAAACCTGGGAGTAGGAAAGTGTGGGAAATTGAAGGGGGTGGGTGTGTAGGGGTGTGTGAAGAAAAGGAGTTGAGCCCTAGATTAGTGGTAAGCACAATTTCCCACAACCCAGAAGATGCTTTTATTATTTTAATTTCTGAGGCAACTGAAATCTAGCAGCTGAGGGCCTGTGCTGGAGAATGCTGGGGTGTGGATTCACTGCAGTGCAGGGAGAGATCTGTGTCCGACCAGGTGTGACAGCCTCAGGTGCTTGCCCCAGAAAAGGAGCATTTTCTGTGTCCCTCGGTTCTGCCACAGAAAATTTTGTCCTGAGGAGGACAATTTTCAACCTTTTTTTTTTCCCTTGTTCTTTCTATGCCTGTGCTGCATCCCTGCAGGGAATGTCTGGAGAGGCCCTGTGGGAGCACTGGGGACACAGCCCTGAGGGAGGACCTGTGCTGAGTGCAGACACCATGTGGCCTCTGAAGGGGACAGAGGAAGAACCTCATTGTGTATGGGGGAAAAAGATCCCATAACTTTGTACTCTGAGGTGCCAAAGTGTTTGGGAACTTCAAGACCTGTTAGAAGTGGTTCCAGTGTGGAGAAAGAATCAATACAGTGTAGGAGTAACAATTTCTATAGGTTTGTGAGGGCACCAATAGAAGTGTGATTATGTCTGACTTTCATATAGGTATTATTATTTGTAATTTTTATTGACAAGGCAAGTAAGGAACCATGGCAACCAAGGGCAGCTTATCCAAAGCTATTTTTGCCTGTGTTGTGATTTCCCCATCTCTTCCTTTTATTTTATTTCTCAATACATATATAACCTTTTCCAGCAAAATTGATTCCTCTCAATCAATAATTCCTCCTCATACCTAATAGTACCTTAGTAACCTGATCAGCCAAGAGAAACTTTTCCTGCATTTTCTGCATCATAATGTGTCCGTGCTCCTAGATCATCTTCTGTGAGATACAAAAGATGAAACAAATATGAAAGGATGTTAATCTTCTGAAGATTTTGTGCAGAAGAAATGTTTTCATAGTTGCATAATATGGTTGTCTATGCTTGTGGAGTTATTTATGAGGAGCATGGCGA
Organism: Passer montanus; assembly: GCF_014805655.1. Lineage (NCBI taxonomy): Eukaryota > Metazoa > Chordata > Aves > Passeriformes > Passeridae > Passer > Passer montanus. Next base: position 227,501 of record NW_024366048.1, read on the forward strand.
GTTTTACTTTGATGTGTGAGAGAATTTTGGCCTGTGAAATCTTCTGAAGTGGACACGAGAGTGTTAATGAAATAACTTGCATTAGGAAGGAAACATGAAAGTAGAATGTGATCTAGTTTGCTTCTTAAATCTGTGTGATGAGAAGAAATGCCTATGCTACCTCCAGCCTGATAAGGAAATGGAGTGATAAGTGTCAGCTGTGCTCCCGATCTCAGTGGGCTTGAGCAGAGAGGGGGAAGAGGGGCCACGGATTAGGAGAGTCCAGCAAATAAGACTGTTGTGGTGCACCAGTTTAGTTGTTCTCTTGCACTGGGTGATTGGGAATTTGCACAGAATAGTTCTGTATTGCACTGTATAGCTCATGTTATACCATGTGGTTTGTTGCCCCATTCCCCCATCTCATGGTCTTTCCCTCACCTGTCCCGGTACCACCTGGTGCTCCCTCCCCTGGGTTACCCCTCCGCTCGCCACTCCTCACTGGTGTCCCATTGGCTGTGCACCTCTCCCTCTGTCCCCATCCCGGGGTATAAAAGCTCCCTGTTGCCAGGGTACCCTCTCTTTTCTCCCATGGGTTTGTGCACCTGATGTGTCTCTTGGAATAAAGGACAATGTTTCCCATGTGGAGGAGAGCGCTTCTCTAATCTTTTACCATCACCTATGAAGTATTGTGTGGGCAAGGGTCTGTAGCTAGCCAGAGTGGACCCCAACAGCCCAGGAAACACGTTTCTTCATGAGACCTTTCAGAGATCTTTACAAACAGAACAGTCCAGGTAAGGAGGAGGGGGAGACTGTTGCCACATCCTCTTCATAGAGAAAAGCAAGGCACAATTCTTCCCAAGAATATTTCTGAGATTCACATTCTCTGAACCTCAGAGAAAGGGAAAACACAATTCTTATCACTTGCTGTGCCTGTGTTGTGCCAAAGTAGAATGCAATATGGAGATTGTTTATCCAAAGTAAGGATATTTTGTTTCCTTAGCCTATTAGTGCCAAGAGAGTGTGTGTGTCAGACTGTCACGAGATAGTCAAGGGAGAGTCAAGAGATGAGTGCAGTTCTGTGCAAAGTGAATACATAGAAAACTCAGTTTAGATAAAAATGCATATAGTACTTCCCAAGAATATTTCTGAGATTCACATTCTCTGAACCTCAGAGAAAGGGAAAACACAATTCTTATCACTTGCTGTGCCTGTGTTGTGCCAAAGTAGAATGCAATATGGAGATTGTTTATCCAAAGTAAGGATATTTTGTTTCCTTAGCCTATTAGTGCCAAGAGAGTGTGTGTGTCAGACTGTCACGAGATAGTCAAGGGAGAGTCAAGAGATGAGTGCAGTTCTGTGCAAAGTGAATACATAGAAAACTCAGTTTAGATAAAAATGCATATAGTATAGTATAATAAAGTAATTAATTAACCTTCTGATACCCATAGAGTCAGATGCATCATTCTCTCTCCCTCACCAACGTCGGCGTTGCTGTTGATTTTTGATGGGAGGCAATAACATATTTCCTTGACTTTTGCCCTGATTAAAATTTTCTGCCAGAATGTAGGGTTTAGATTTAAACTGGAGAAGAGGCATGTGTGTAGCTGTGCAGAGCTGCACAAGTTTCTATGCCTGACCAATCTCTCTTTCTGCAGACACACACCTGAACTGGGCACTGCCCAGTGCTTGGGCTGTGTGCTGGTGCTCTGCCCATGTGTGAGCTGCAGATCTGCTCCAGAGTGCTTGAGAACACCTCTGGATGATGAGCACAAGATAATTGTATTTCTATTGATGTTTTCCTCCTCTAAGCCAAAGGATTGCTTATAAGGTACTACCTAGGCTGGATATGAAAAGTTTCAAGCTTCCACATTATCAGTTGATAGACAAACTCCTTGCTCAGTGAGAAAAGCTAAACTAGAGCTGAAATGGTATTTGAAGGACAAGACAGTAGAGAAAGAAATTCCCATCAAGCAAAACAGCTTAATTTTGTCTATTTGGCCTCTCTACTTTTGAAATGGAGTTTTTCTATTATTGTTCACAGATTTTAATGCATAAATATTATCTGATGATTGGGAAAGGAAATTGCTTTTGGTAGAGCAAGTGAATGGAAAAGGATAGAGGACTACCAATGATATAGAGGCAAAGAGGCTTTGCTGTGAACATGGAGGAGGAAATACTCCTTCAAAAGAAACAGAAGAGAACCATCTATAGGCTTCTGTGCCACTGGAACAGGGCACACTAAATGAGGCTGCTGGGACAAACTGGACCTGTGTTTAGCCAGAAAATACTGATGAAAACAGCATTCAGACTATATATGCTCCTGCATTTCAGAATATATCAAAGGGTCAAAAGTTGTATAGGTATGTTGCATGGATTCAGTGGAAAGGTCAGATAAAAGATCAATTCTAACAAATTCTGAAAAATAAGAAATGAAAAGTATATGAGGTTGGGACTGAAAAGTGATGAAAAATGAGTTCAAAAACAAAGGGAGACTGGAGGCACACAAAAGCGGTGTTGTGAGTAATGAATTGGGAGAAAAGAAAGCACACAAATCAAAGTTTATATTTGTGCATATGTAATAACGCTACTTTTTTCATGAGGTACTTAGAGGCCCAGTATGTGAACAAGTAGCATTCTGTAATCAAGAATATAAACCAAAAATTAAAAAATTCAGTACTTCAGTCACTGCTGGCATCCTTATCCTAATTTGATTTGCATAGGTTAGACCACCAAGGCAAGGAATATGACTCCTGTGCTGATCAGGTAGATCAGGTATTACAGCAGCAGGCAGCATTGTTTTTCTGCTGGCCATGATGCTGTAGAGAGTGTGTTTAGCTCACCCAGACCATTCCATCCCTGTTGGCCCCAGTGCCAGAGAACATTCCATGGCACACTCATGTGAATATAGTGCCAATGGTGTAGACAGCTTAAAGCACAGGTATTTTCTTGTTGTTGTTGTTGCTGATGCTCACTTCGGCTATTACATTAAGACAGTTTGTTAAGCTTGCTGCAAATTAATTCCATGGGCATGCTGGGAAAGGCAGAAAAGTTTATTGTTGTGTTGGTGCTAAGAAGGTTAAGTAATATTGACTTAAAATACAACAAAGGAGGGTTAGGTTAACTATGAAAAAATATTTCTGAAGGTAAGCAGAGCAAGTAGATCATATTAGAAAAGGCTCAGGAGAGCTCTTCACCAGGGATTTTTTGAACACATTGGATATCTATCTGTCAAGGATAGCTAATCCTGCCCTCAGATAAAGACAGATGACTTCCAGATGTCTATTCCACTCTGTGGACAGCAAGTCCATACCTGAATATTAAATAGGAAAGGCAAGGATGTGTCCCCAACTATCCTTATTGCACCAAGCAATGGAGGAGGATGAAGTGAAGGGGACTGGAGGGTGACCAGGCTCACAGCTTTCCTTCTGCTGCTTATCTCACCAGCACTCATTGTGCCCAAGGCTCAGCATGACAGACTGCTCCTCTGACCCAGGAGAGCCTTTTTTTGTTTGTGCATTCTATCATTATGTTGAAAAAAACCCACTTGGCTTCTGGAGGAGGTATGGATAAAGTGGAAAAGAAAAACATTATGTGATCATATAAATAAATATAATAATTTACAAGCTGGATATATGAGGTATCATCTGAATGCTTGACTTAGCAGCCATAAGATTGTTTTTGAGCCTGTACTTAAAAATGATTTCCTAAACTTATCCATTATTTCACCTCATATAAGAAATCCTTCAAATTCTGTAAATTCTGTTGTCTTATCCAGCTGTGATTATTAGTTTAATGATACAAAGTTGGTAATTTGCAATATAATCCAAGTGGATTTTCTGGACTCGTCATCATCATCATCATCACTGGAGACATGCACAGTTAGCCTTTGGGCTCCATGCCTGCTTGCTGAAGAGAAAGACCTGGAACTCAGTTTGTAGCTGTGATTTAAAGTCATTCAGTGTTTACACATTACTGTGTTTCTGGTGGGATCCTGTCTTACATCTGGTTGTTGTTTTTCTTCTCTTATCCATCTTCTTAGCCCTGACTTACTAAGTTCTCATTATTTCAGCTCCCTTTGTCTTCTTGTTTTGTCTTTCTCTCATTATATCATTGCTACATTGTTTTCTTATTAATTCTTATTCCCTGTGCGATTTTTCCTGCTCCCTTTACCACTTATGCTTTTTTACCCTTTAAATTTCCACTTTGTTCATCTGGAATGGATTTGCTCTCTAGGAAAGGATGGGTTAAAGCCCTCTAAAATGGCAGTGCTAATATCAGATGTCTTTGGGATCGTGGAGTTGTGCACTTCCCTCACAATATTTTCAAGAATAACTTTCATTTGCCTCAGGTTTGGATGAATATTTTCCTTCAAAAGACTACAGACAAAGCATGCCACTTGTGATCACAGTGTGCATCAGGCCTCTAGTCTGGAAGGGGGATGAAGACACCCCTAAAAGCAGGCAAGTGAGCAGTAGGATCAGACTCTATGGCAAAAGTTAGCTGATGCTCATCAAAGCAGTTTGCTGGGCTGAGCCAGCGCCTCATTTCACAAGTGTCAGAGAATGAGCATCAGTTTTGTAGAAAAACTTGAGCCCTGATTCTGTGTGGTGTTTCAGAAAGTGACTCAGAGTTGAGTGTTTCCCCATCTCATTAATGGTCTTGGTCCTGGGAGGAATCTCATTTTCTCTCATATTCTGTCATAGCACAAAAGCAACACTTGAAGAGAGTCCTTGGGGGAAGCAGTCTACTCTTATTTCTTGAAGATTTGTGCATTCAAACAGAAGGTGGAAAACAAGCATAGGCAATTTTAGTCTGTCATTTTAGATATTATGTCAAATGTTTACTGTCACATTTCACAAATGCCTTTATATAATAAAGAAACAGAGTTGAGCCAGATCCTGAAAGACAAACTAGGCTCAGCTGACAGCTATCATCTGGCCTCTTACTCTCCCTTTTGGCATCTAATGCAACATAGTAAAAGAATGTATGCTGCAATTCCAAAATAGCTTTCACCAGCAACAAAGTTTTAAACAAAAATACACCTATTTATAAGCTCAACTTATTTCACCCCCACATTTTTCATCTTATTGTGGCCTGGTCCCCTTCTCCTATGTAATTGTGTCCACCACACCTTAAGGTTTTTAAAATCGAGTGCTCATTTTTTAACATCTAGAGTGTGGAAAAAAATACCTTTCCTCTCTTTTGAAATGGTTAACAGAACTAAAAATAGTTAGCTAGACTTCCTCCTTCAAAAGAACTTAGCAGTTTCTTGGAAAAGTCAATGTTTGGGTTTTTTAAAATGTAACTCAAGGAAATTTTGTTGTAAAACTTTCTGATGATGGAATTCTGCTCTGTCTCAATTTCTTCAGCACTCTCCTCTACAGATTACCTGTGAAGATTGTCCCTTCAAAGAAACAATGTAAAAATTAAGCTTTCTGATTCAGATGCAGTTTGTCCCTGATTGCAGTGACATAGATCATCCTTTTCCATTGACTGTTTGTTTGACTCATTGGACTTGCCAAGATAGCATTGATTAGAGAGACTGAACTTGATTTTTTTTCTTACATGTCATTGCCAATATCATTTATGCAATTCAGTGAGCTCATTTAGATAAGACTGTAGAGGTGTAGCATTAGCATACTCCAATATTAAGAGAACAACAGGGATTGGATTTCAGACTTCAGAGTGCTTTATTACTATCTGGGAAAAGAAGGAGCACAAGTAAATACTTAAGACCCAAACTGAAAGTTCTTCTGGTGTGTTTTCCTTTTCTAAGTGAGGATTTTTTCTGTGTGCAGAGGTCTCCCACACATCTATCTACATCTTGAACAGTGAACATAGAGCTTAAGAGGTATTTTAATGTGGGGTCTTCTAAGTAGTAGAACAATGGAGAAAGGGCAAATGACTTGGAAACAGCCTCAGGTATCCTATAAACAGAGACCTGTTCAGAATGTGATTTTTTTTTTTTGCTATTGTCATATATCAGACCTGTTCAAAATAATTCAGTCTTTTAAGTTGTTACTAGTCTCAGAAAGCTGTTTAGAGACCAAATAATCCATGGTTTAAATCTGGATAGCACTGTTGAAGAGCAACATTGTCTGATTACAGCATTTGAAATGCGTTAGGAAAGTCACATTTTGCTTTTATCCAGAGAACCCAATGGTAATGCAAATAGCAGCATTAATGGCCAATAAATTAATTATGCTCAGTAGTTAATTAATAATGTAATGAAGAATTAATTCTATTTTTTAGTGACGATCATCTTTAATGTTTCATTCCTCCTCTCATTTTGTTTCACTATTCCCCACCGTGATCAAGAATTCCTTTGCAGGCACCTGAATGACTAGACAGGTCCATACCCTGAGCACAGGCTTTAAGATTTAGATAAGATCTTAATCTAAGAAAATGTTAGCTCTTCTTTTTAAGCATATTCCACATTGCAAGCCTCGTAAAAGAGATTTGTATTGTACACTTTAATGATATCTGGTGGGAATACTTCACAGTAGACAAGCTTTCCCTCAGGTTTTCCATCCATGTTTAGTCTACATTTTTCCTGATATGTTGCTTATTTCCTTGTGTGCAGCATATTGGTCTCTTCTATCTGCACAGCAAAGACAAACTGCTTGTGAATTACCCAAAAAGAAAAACAAATAGAAAAAAAAATCACTTTATGTAATAAAAAAAGGAATTTAAAACCAAGGTGAGACCAAGGCATGAAATCTGAGAGGAAATATTCTCCTCTGCAGTTTGGCTGTTAATACCCAGCTTTTGGTAGTTCAGGTAGCTTCTTTTGTGAATCTGCATTTCAGTAATGTTCCCCTGCATCCTTTCAACTCGGGATTCTTGTTAAGGCTGAAAAAACAAAAGGATCAACAACATTTGAGCATAATAAAGACCTTCTGAATTACAGAAACAGATGTCTAATGTCTTGCTTTTGAAGTTCAAGTCTACTAAATCAGGTTTAGTTGAACCCTAAGGCTCAGGTTATCGTAGCTTTTGTAAACAGAGGAGACAATGCAATTCTTGCCATCGGCAGAAAGCCTGACTTATAAATTACCAGGATGGAGAGGTAATTCTGAAAGTGGCTTCCATTTATGTGTGGTTAGATGGACTTCTTTTCAGAGACATCAGAGCTCTCACAATGACCATGTTGTTGAGAATGCCAGTGCCATCCATTACACCCTGCACTCAGTGGCAAGATGTCACGCTGTTAACATGTCATTACCTTATGGGACAAGTTATATATGCTTTTTTCTTCCCTCAAAGACTAAAAGAACCCTGAAGTATTTGAAATTTCTGAATTACTTGACTTCCATGACAGCTACTGGAATTGTAAACATTAATAGCCAATGCTAAGCAATCAATCTGTCACTTTTTGGTGAAGTAAATTACAGGAAATCAGAAGTCAGCAGCCACTATAACATGTTTTTCCAGAGGAGCAAGATTCTAACATTGTGGATAAGTTGCTGGTTGTCACCCATAAACAAGGATAGCTGCTTTGTTCCTTCAGCAGCAGCAGTGCACCTCCTTCATCATCTCAAACCCACAGCACACGGGCAGGATGCTCTGTAGTTTATGGCAAATAGCATGTGCCTCTGAAGGCAGAGTCCATCATCCTTTTCTAATTCCCTCTGGGGAAAAAAAGTAGAATTTTGCCTTACACTCCTTCTAGATTTTTGAAATAGTTAGAGCACCTCATCCCACTGCAAATGTTGGACAAATTCTATATGCTGAAAGAAAACAGATAATCTATGGGAAAAAAAAAATGTGTGAGCCTGCACTAAACCTTAATAGCCTGCCCTTATATAGTAATTTTTATAAGTTTTATCCTTTCTCTCTTTTTGATTTTATTTTTGATTTGCTGGATGAAAAATTTGGTCCTGCAGGCCAAATGTTTTAGAAAAACATACTTTTTCAGCAGATAGTTGTGAGAGAAATAAGAATTGGATCACTTTTTGAACTTCTTTTTCTTGTCTAATTCAGCCTGTTAGATGTAAGTTATGTACCTTACAAATCTTCATATCTTCTTCCTAAAAATCTTCTCAGCTGCATCTTTGTGACTCACCTCTCTTGCTGTCAGCAGCACTAATCTTCATTGCCTGACACCCTCTGTGTTTAGGAACTCATTCCCCTCACCTTTACCTTTCTTGATAATGTTGTAATAGCACATTTATGTAGGGTAAAAACCCCGGGGAAAGCTATTTAAGTACTTAATAATTGCTCCTTTTAAAATTCCTTCTAAACCATCATTCTAGGTGTTGATGCTGTCCATACCCACCTCCTGCCAGGTAGGTGCAGAGAATGTCCCCTTCCTTCAGGACACGTGCAAGCTCTCATGGTGTTCCCAGTGGCACTTCACTGGATGGCCTCGAGGAGAAACCTCTGCACCCATGAGCTGCCAGCTTCCCTCTTGAAGTAAGCCAACTGTTAATGTGATTGCACTCCATCTTCACAAAGAATGGGGCCAAAGCCCCAACCAAAATGCATTTTTCCTTCTGATTCACTGCCATTCATTCTGTAGACAAGGTAAATCATTGTGGCTGGTGTCACCAGCTTGACAGAAGCCAACTCAGATACAAGGTGTTACTCCAGATGTGTGTGTAGCCCTTGTCTTCTCACAGCAGCAAAGCATCATCTTTGCAGGGGATCATCTACAGGGTTAATTTTGCACAGAATTAATTTAGGCAGTTCAGCTAAAACATTTTCCACCTGTCAGCTGAACCAGCCTTGCCCTCAAACTTCCCCCAGCTGGTGTCAATGCTCAATATCTCTCTGCATGCAGAATTCAGCCTTTCTTATTTCATTGACATTAGGATGTACCTCCCACGTTTGTGTCTCTGTGCCTTAGTTAAAAGAGAACAGCTGAAATGAAAAGCAAGAAATATCCACTTGGAAAATAATATTACAATGATTTAATGTAACTTGTGTCCTTTGCCCAAGGACCCTCTCATTATCTCTGTCTCTTTAGCTTTGGTGTTTGAGACAGAGCACTGTGTTTAATTATTTACTGGTTGCTATAGTGTTGTTAAATGAACCTTTGAGACTGCCATGTGCTGGGTAGAGCTGTCCCTTCAAAAATATTAAAAAGGTCTGCAGTAATTTAAGTTTCCACAGATTCAAGAAACCGCATATTCCAGTTTTCAGAAAGCAGAAAAAAAGGAAAAAAATAGAAATCAAGCCCTGAAGTCTGCATTTAACGATTCAAGAAACTCTCAGAACTTCATTTGTTTCTTTTAGAACTATGCTCTCTTGTTCTTTTTCTGCTTGTTGCCATTTCACATTACTTCAGTGTACAAAAATGAGTTTGCAGGTTTTAAGATGCTGAGGCTGTTAGATTACCAAATCTCTCCATATTCAGACAAGTTCAATCTGTATAAGGAACACAATGATGCGTAAACCAGATACGTTGCATTATGCAGCAGTCTAATTTATTTCATGAAATATATAACAAATGAGCAAATATATTTTGATGCCACAGCCATGAATGTTGTTACAGCAATTCAGCATGACCAATGGAGCTGAAAACCATTATTTGTGAAGTGCGAGTTGATGAGTTAGAAAAGTAAGACATTTTGGGCATCCAGATGAGTATTTTTATGGAATAATGCAAAAATTATTGAAGGAGAGAAGAGATGACCAAAACAAAAGAACAAAAACAAGCATGCAAACTGAAATATTCTATGGGGAAAAACCAAGACTAGTTTGCACCTGAGAAGATTGTGGTATCTGTTCAGAAGCAACAAATGGATTTAATTTTGTGTTTCATTTTCATTCATAAAACTTGCCACTTTGCATAGCTTACACAAAAGTTTAATAAAACATTTTCTTTCAACACTTTTTCAAAGTATTGCCATGTGAAGAACTTGTATAGATAAAAATATCAAAAATATGGACTCACTTTCCATCCCTTTCAGAGAATGTTACTCTTGTGGTAGAGAGAGAATAAGGAGAGAACAAAACCAAAAATATAAAAGCTACAGAGATGTGAGAGTACAAATCTGGTCCTCATTCAAAAATATTGCCTGACAGCCAGTTGTTGAGTCACCAAGGAGAGGTAGTTGTTTACTGAAAACAGTAGAGAGATTTTCCCTAGGAGATGCACTTTTACTATTCCATTCCGAGTATTATAAGTTCCAATTACATCTGTGCAAGTTTTGAAAAAGCAAAATAGGGTCTTTGGGACTGAAGATGAAGATAGAAGAATCATAAAGATGTAATTAGAGTAAAGAGTGACAAGTTGACAGGCACAATCCAGAGACAAATGTACAGGCAAGCAGCTGAAGCAGCTCTACACCAGGATAAAGCACTTAGGCACTGGGGACCTGTCCCAGATCCACTGAAGCTATTAAATGCAAGGCTGGGAAGATGGGGGAGAACCCAGTGCTACTGATGTAAGGAAAAATGCATTCATGTTCTGAAATATTTTCCCTTGACAAAAATTTTCATATATGCTGTGGAGAAAAAAAAAAATCCAGCAGCTTGTCCAGTCACTGGAGTGCTGATTTTATTTATGAGTGCCCTAATAGGTCTTATTTGCTTCAGTGAATAAAGCTCTGTAGGAGAGCAGGCAAATGGAGGAGAAGCACTGGCTAGGTATTTCCAAATAGCTGATAGGCAGCACCTGACATTTCCTACTCAGTTTTTGTACGGATCTTGATGTGCTGTGCTGGTAGCATGAGCACGCAAGCAAAACCCCAAGTTACAATCCATGCTGCATAACATGCTCAGTGCAATTAAAGCAGTGAATTATTGAACAAACAATATCCTTAGCTCACCCTGTTGGGATGAGCTGGAGCTTCTGTAGAATGAGGCATGGCTTGCATTTCTCCAGCATCCAGAGGCTTTGCCTGTGTCAGCAGCCTTTCATATCACAGGATGAGTCAACTCATTGCTTCTGTTGAGACCTTCATCTTATAGATCAACAAATATGCAAACCTGAAATTCACTGGAATGAGCCTACTGATAGTTTTAAAGAAATTTAAATCAGTTTTTCATAGGAAAACTGCTTCAAAGACTTTAATAAATTTGAGCTCAGGCAGACGGAAACAAAAAGGAAAACTATTAAAGAAACAAGTCTGAAATTTTTCTGCTTCCAAAGTCTCAGTGTGGTCTGTGTGTGCAAACTGCACAAACTACATTAATGAATTCTGCTTTAGGAAATAACTTAATTCCTTTTCACAGGTTACAAAAGCAACTTATACTTTTTCTGCAAGTATAAAATTTCTCACATTATGTAAGCATAGTTTTTTTTTAATATGCAGGCTTCCTTTAAAATAAAACAAGTTTTCGCTTTTACAGTACTTTTGTGCTGTATCCTTTACATATAACCATCAGAAAGGAATGAATATTGAGTCAATTACAGATTTCTGGTATATATATTTCTTCTACATTCACAAATTTAAAATGCCTCAGGAGCCATTTCAGAATCTAACTGATGACATTTGTGGTCACGTCTCAGAATCAGCTAAATCATTTGAGCACCATTCCTTTATCCAGCAGTGACCTTATATTTTCAAAGTACAGAATATGCTGAATAACTCTGGTAAATGGTCTGTGGATAGAAAAGGTTGTCTTGCTTCCCTAAAATTTTTGCAATCTATTTGGCTCATTAAAGACATCTCAGAAAATGTAAGGAACACCAAAATATTGTATATCTTATTTCAGCTTTGGTGATAGTGAGACAATTTAAAAATTATAGAAGGCCAAAATACTATAAAGTAATTTAGAAACAAACAATGTTTTGGTCAAAAATCTAAAGTTTGTACCAAATTTTCTTTCATCAGCAGGAAATTAAAAAACATTTGCACGAGAAATCTTTTGCTTTGCTTTTTTTTCCCCTTGACTTGTTTCTCTTAGAGTCAAGTTATTTTAAATTTCATTTATCATATTGCTGCAGAAAATCAATAGATTTGATTAAGACTGGCAAGTTGGCTTTCTACAAAGAGCAGAGACCCTCTCGCTTTCTCAAGGAGAGAGTCGATTGCAACATTGGAGCCTCCTCAGGAGAACAAATGTGTAAGCAATCTAATCGCTGTCATCATTTATCAGGCACCACTGCATTAGCCGGTATTTTTATGTTACAGGTGAGTAGAGCAAGACTTTTGAATGAAGGATTAAACTCTGTATGGCATAGGAAAATCAAGTTCTTTTCAGCATAAAACCCCCAAATGTAGCTCTTCTCAAAGACATATTTACAGGGATTGACTCACCAGCCTCCTGTGGATCCATTTTCCCCGGGCAGAATTGCAAGTGTAAAATGCTGCTGCTCCTCTCTGCACACAGCTTGAGCAGAGAGAGCCTCCAGCACTGGTCTCTGGTCCCTTGAGCAGCACGCTGAGGATAATGAATTGCTTCCTGTATCACATTAGTGGAGGTGTCCTCATATTGAAAACTTTATGGTGAAGTTGTTATTGCTGTCATATTCTGACAACACACCCACGTATTCCTGGAGAGCAGAGAAGTTATGAAGGCAGCTAACAGCACCCAAAGTCACTTTGGTGCACTGGGACTCTGGGACTGCTCACCCTAAATATTTTTTGGCTGGATCCGTCTTTTGTGCTGGGGCAAAAAGGGGAGATAATTGTTTATAAAAACTGCCGAAGAAGAGTAACTTCCTTAATTTCCCAACACTGGCCTCTGCAGTCATGCTGTGGTTGTGTGGCAGGGTCCTGGACACAGCTGTGCTGTCCTGGCTGTTCAGACTGTCACTGCCCTGACCCAGAGCAGGGCAAGTGGGGACACACGTGTGGTGTCAAAGCTGTGAGACTTCCTTGTGTGGTTTGATCCACTGGTGTGGTGGCAGGAATGTACTTCACCACATCCCAGGTATTTGCAGTGATTTCATTGAGATGCAAAAGCACCTGAGCTAGGGCCAAGGTGCCAGAGACCTGCAGGAGAACAGTTTCCTTGTGGCTGCCACTAAAAAGACTCAAAGTGTCCCCTTATCAGGCAAACCCCGATCCTCCCTTGCTGGGATGTAGTATGGCTCTTGTGAAATGAGGGGCTTGGGTTTTGGACAACTTTGATATTCCTGAATTAGAAGAAGACTGTGCCATCAAAAGTCCTTCAGGGAGAAAAGCCAGTTAAGAGAGGGATTGTACAGTCTGTCTTAAATAATTTGACTTATGGATTGACTTCCTTCATAAGTATTCACTCCTGGCTCCTTTATTTTCTTATTTTTCTCTGGCTGATCTGGATCCACATTTAAGTGCATCCATGGTGTGGAAATATGAATATATTTCCCTTTGAAAGTACAAAAAGACAAAGAATGCCACCATACCCATTGCTTTCTTGTTTTATCCCTTAGTGACGTGCACGGATTTCTCTGGCTGGAAAATAACTTCTTGAATGAGAATCCTGCTTTTTCCAAAATGCGAGTCTTTTTGCTTAGTTTTAAAATGTCAGCATTCTCAGGGTGATGAAATGATGAAACCACATATCCTCCTCTCACGGCAGCCAGAAGTTACAGCAGGGCAATATCCTGACAATTGTCACTGGCAATGTACATTACTACAACCTCGGTGCTGTGACAGAGTTCTTGTGTTTGTTTGAGTTCTGTGGAGTCTTAATGAGTTCATACAAAATACTTTGCTTCCCTCTGTTGTCTTGTGCACTGAGGCAGGGCAGGTATATTGGTGTGGCTGAGTCCTGCCACAGATGAGAGCAGCAGCTCCAAGGTAGAGGAGGGCAAAACTATGGCTTCTTCTTCTCTGTATGGCAAGAAAACTCAGTGGAGGAACAGAGAAAGAAGTGTATCCTTTCAAAGGCTGCTCGAAATGACTTCATTTCTGTTTTGGAGGCATAAAGTCTCTTCCATTTTTTATAGCTGGCTGTTTCTTTAGATTGCACAGCATGAGGAGGTAGTAGCCTCCACACCATTTGCTCTCTTTGAGTATAGTAGAAAAGCACCTGTCTTTCAAAGTCCATTGGCTTTAACATAATGTACCTGGTAGTGAGGATTCCCAAATGCAAAATATTGAGGAGGATGGAAAATTTCTCAGTCTTCAAGTTCTGCAGAAAATTGTATTTCTTCACAGTTTAGTTTTGGTTTGTTTGTTTTGGTTGGTGATGAGGACTTTTTGCTTATTTTTTTTCTATTATGTTTTTTTTAATACTAAAGGAAATCCAACAATGATCTCACTTGGAATGATTTATTTTTTCACAGGACTACATGATAACTGTTCATGCATTTGCTGTGTTCTAAGATGAAGATATTTCTTCTGAAGTCAAGAAAATTAGACTTCAGATTTTGGAATTATTTGAAATTTTGGATTCACCTGTTTCCTTTTTAGTATCCTCGTCATAAGCACTGTGGGACCAAGAGGTTTCTAGAAGAAATATTTTGTGAAAGTGCTCATAACAGAAATGACTTCTAACCACAGATGTTGTAAAAAAACCCACCTAACAGATAATAATTAACAGATATCTATTTTCCTGAAAGTTCCTTTTGCAGGCTAGGGCACTGTAGTCTTCCCTGCTCTGTATAAAGCAGAAGTAGAGATTTATTCAGTCAGAGCACTGGGCTGTGAGGCTGTAAATCTAAGGTCTATTCTCAGCTCTGTCTCAGAGCCTGACTTTGATACCTAAGGCAAATCATAGAGACTCTGTACCCCCATGCTAACATGAAAAATGGCAGTGATGAGTTGTGCAATTTTCCACAGCCATGCTGAGGTTAAATTATATGAGATTGTAGGATGCATTTCAGATTTTTTTATTAATGGGTTGGTAAATGGAATAGACAGGGATATCACTTTTATTATATACAAATGTGGGGAAGGTCTCTTATTTAGCTCCAGTGAATATACAAAGTAAAAATATTATAAATGGTTTTCTTTTCTGGTGTATGAATAGACATGAGATTCTTGTGGACTTGTTTGAACTGCTTTTGACTAAAAATTAGTGAAAATACATAGATATTGGCAAATACCTGACTATAGGAGCAAGCTGTTGAAATGATCGTGTTACAATAACTCATAACCAATTCACATGTAAAATATCTGTTGCAAAGATCTTATTAGGGAAAAACAGGAGCAGGATAAATCTTGTCCTAACATCAGCTAAAATGATGAGTTTACAGGAGCAAAATGGTACAGTTGCTACAGGCAGAATAAGGCCACTGTACTGACCATTCAAGTGTATGGTAAAGTGCTTTAATTTGGCTGTGCTCAGCCTGCCAGTGCTCTTATTCTGCATCATGCAGGCAGGTGTAGAAGAGACTTGTTTGCTAATTAGTGTTATGATTTCAGATGCACAGCTGTAATGAAGCATGAAATGGCAGTCACCAGTGATATTTCTGCAGCCCTGGTACGTCAGCCTGATGAGATGGCTGCACATTGTCAATACCAGCAGGCAGAAAGTCCCAGAAGAAAAATACCAGCTCAAGTGAGAAGGGGTTATTTAGTGGAGGGCAATTAAAGAGACTGATAGTCCTAATTACACATGCAAGAGCAGAAACTAGGTAGGCTTTTAGTACGGTGGTGACAAGTTACAGTCTATTAGGTTCTGACTCTTAAGGATGCTGCAGAGGAAATGTGTTAATTCAGAGCATCAAAGAGAATTAGAAAAACCCCACCAGATAATAGACCAGTGGTGAGAGCCTCACCAATTAGATCTGCTATTGTTTGGTGAACTATTGTATGGAAAGGACTGGTGTGAGCCCATGAGAAAGTGGGAGGCCACTGCTTCATGAACATATCAAGGTGACACAGAGCACATGGGTAGCTTGGGGCATCAGTGACATGTCCAAGTATTTTTTCATTATATTCTATTTCAGACATGAACTTTCAAGGACTTTTTGGAATAAGACTGGACAGGACATATTCTGCTTGTGAAAGTGTGAAAAATTCCAGAGAGAACAAGCAAGTCTTTTCCACTGTGTCCATGAAACACAGCCAAAGAGTGCTCTATGATGCTCTTACTGCTGTCCCTGGCCACCTCATACCTTCATATCAGGCAAGACTTGACACATACTGGCTCTTCTGCACTCTGTTTCACTCGTGTTTCCATGCTAAAGGAACAGGATAAGTTCCACATGAGAGCCCGCTCTGACCATGTGCTGGTTTTGATGGACAAGAGTACAAAATCTGGGGACATTTTATCACACTAATTGGTAGGTTTAGTGAAAAACTTTATTTCAGTGCTGCTTTCAGAGAGAGTACAGCAAAACAGCATGAAAGGGCGCCAGGGGTCAGGTTGCCTTGAAGTGTGTCTGCATCTGTACATTTCTATTGTTTCATAAAGTGTGTTTTGAAATCAGTCTTGCTCATCAAACATTTTTAACTTCTTTGATGGAAAACAATCTCTAAATTTTCTACTATTATTTTATGCATAGGCCTCATAAGTGTAAGACACTGACAATCTGAGCCATGAAGAAGGTCATGTTATGCAGTGAAATGGTTGTTTCTGACTTAGACTTCACATTCCTTTAAAATTATTCTAAAATACTCCCCTTTTTCAGGCCTTTCTCCAGATTTTGGGATGCCTTTATCAAATCTGATCTCTGACATGCCAGTTATTCCTCCTGCCTTTCATTTGATCCAGTTGTGTCTGATACCATCACTGATAAACTTGCCCACTCTGAGACCCACCTGCAGCTGAAAGCTATGTCAGAACAGTTTATTCCAGTTCATTGAAAACCATACTTGTTTTTTAACTTTCTCTATTCCTTCACTAATGGATGGTTTTACAGTCCCTTTCAAAGATAATGTTTCATTAGTACCTTTTATAATATAAGGAGATCTGTTAAACTTGCTGTAATCACACATGACACATGGCATATTTGACTTTTGTATGTGATCAGCATCTGGAAATAACAGGAGAAATATCATTGTGTTCATATTTTGTTAAAATTCAGTAGGGTGGCATCAATCTGATCTCTAAAGATAACTAAACATTTTTCATATCAGGAAAAGATTTAAAAATTATTGATTAAAATTTACAAATTACCACAAGAAATTACTACAGTAGTTTAGGGTGTGTTCTTTCCCTCACCATCTCCCTTCTGCTGACGCTGAACTTGTTGGACTGCTTCTGTCCAGGGCAAATTGCAGTACCTAACTGTATTTTAATTACAATATAACATATGTTTGTTATGTCCTATCTTTTATTTTGCTTAAAACACATAAGATTAAAACCAAAACAAACTCCATTACTTTATATTTTTCTAATATAGTTCTTAAATCTGTGCAAATTCAAACTTAATTCTATTTTTTTATTTACTTTTAAATTATATATGGAACTCTTGATTTTTGATGTAACTACAAAGAAAAAAGAATGCAAGACTTGGCAATTCCCTATGCTCAACTTTATGAGATCTGTGCTGACCCCTTTTTTCTGTCTGTGAGAGGGTCCTTCAATGGCAGGACACTCATATGCTCTGTCAAGAACTCTGCTCAGTTTTGTGCTGTCTACTGAGGGTGAATGCTGTCCTATCAAAGAATCATAGAATTATATGAAAGGGAAAAATAGGTTGGGATATTGATAAGATATATTCCACTGAAGTTTGGGTCTACTTCGTGGCCTTGGCAGAAGTTTTTCAAAGGGTCTTTGTGTAGACTTTAGCTATGCTTCCATTAGTGAGCTGGTTCAGAGCAGTGCTACTTAAAAATTAAACCCTTTTGGTGACAGCAGCCTTGGTTTCCACTGTAGTTTTTTTTTTTATGCCAGTACTCAGTTCATTTTGGAGGGAAATCAAGAGAAGCTCTTTTCAAAAAGTGCTCCAATGCTGAGAGAGGAATTTAGACCCAAACCATGGGTGGGGTTTTTGCTCTGACTTTGGCCTCTGGTGTGGGCCACTGCCTCTTTCCTTCAGTTTTCTATCACAAAATGTTTCCCTTGGAAGAAGAAATCCAATTGGAAATAAACTGCCAGTAGTGGGAGAGAGTGCTCAGCACGTACTGCTTTGATCTATTGATCCACACATTTGCACCAAATTGCTGAATTCAGCCTACCTGTTGTGGAAATTATAAACAAATCACAGTAATATAAAGAAGCCAGTGACTTAGGCTGGGGTTTAATGGAGCAGAGATGTGAAATGAAGCCTGGGGAAGATGTGCTCTATTTGAATGCTCAGCTCAAGAACAAGAAATAATGAAGGAACTTGCAAAAAAGTTAAGGGAGATTTACCAGTTTGCCAGCCTTTGACTGATGTTTTGCTGAATTTTTAGAAACAAGTTGATAAAAACCACCAGCCTTATTCCATTGTTTTCAGTCAAAATATATAAGTATTTTATTTAAAGGTATGTATCTTTGATTTGTGTGAGATGAGAGAAATTATAGTATAAATCATCACAGTACAGGGGATAATGTCTGAAAATACAAACTCTATTTATAGACTTTCTAGTTTACTGTTTTTTTGTTCTATATATACAGTGTGGAGGGTTTGTACACTATTGTTTGTGTAGTAAAGGTGGAATTAGGTGATGCATCACTGGTGGCCAAAAATCCAATAATGAATAAAGTTTTATGCATGGAAATTATTCACAAATCCAAACATTGATCTATAATCTTCTGGGGAGAAGCAAGAATGCCAGTGGAGCTACAAGTCACGGAGACTGACTCCCTGTGACATTAGAAATATTTTTCTTACTATATTCCCTCTACTATAAAAAGGCTATGAAATACTAATTTTTGGAGAAAAAGAAATTTATTAATTTTTATTTCAATAATTTAAAAATAGAGTATATTACCTTAACATGTAATTCCACACATTTGATACCAAGCATGCTTTCTGAATAACCTACATTCTAACATGAGCATGTAACATATATATTAATGACTTTTTATATTTTTAGTAACAATATTATTACTACATATAGTTAAAAGAAATGGTTTCAAAGATTTTTAAAAAAACCCCATAAATATAGAAATAGAAGTGATTATTGAGTTGCCTAAGTAGGAAAATCCTCCAGCCAAGAACATTCAGGAATGTTTCCTCAATCCTTACTCAGTAGTTACTTTAATATCTCTAGCATTAACAGTCATACCATCCTCCTCTGCATTCTATGCTATTGTTCTTTCATGATGGAATTCTGCCCAAAACCTTAATTTTCTTAGAAAATTAGAAACTACAATTTTCAAACCTATCCATTTCAATATATTCATGCAGGATAATAAGACTCTTATGGTAGTTAATATGTCACTGATAAAAATTCTTGAGATGTAATGGCATTATGCACTATTTTTATATGTGCTGTAAAATGAGTGGTATTAAGAAGTGTCTCTTTATTTCTCTATTTACTATAATTTTCATTTTCTTTTCATCTGGTCTACCATATTAACTACACTTTCTTCTTTGAAGCAACAATGGATTGAACAATTGAACAACAATTGAAGCAACTTCTGTATAATTTCTTGCCCAAACCATTGACATCATGGGTTTTTTTAATTGAAATTATTTTTGTTTAGATTACTAAATGCAGAAAAATATATGTGATTTTTTTTTTAATTTATCAATTAATTTTGTTTCCTGAAATAAACCCCAACAATATTTAAATTATTTGATCCCAAATACAAAAACAGTATCTTAGTGTCTTAGGGCATAATCTCAGTTACCATTACTAATTATATCACCCTGCATTTTTTCCTTTCCTGAATGCTATCAAATGAACTTTTTCACTATCACCACAGCTGTCTTACATTATTTCCATCCTACAATTTTTCAAACCTATCATCCTCTAACTCACTTGTACCTTGGAGCTGGCACCATCCTATGTTCTACATGGCCTTTGCAGAGTGACTGACTGCATGTTTTGAACTGTTCTATCCCTATCCCTTAAATAAAGCACAACTGAAAAGGCATTTATTTAATGACAGTTAGGGAAATAAGTTGAATTTATTGCCTATTTAAATTAAAATATAAATGAAAGATGGGATAAAATCTTGCAGGGAAGACTTTAAAAGTGATCATGGAAATTGAGACAGGGAAAAGGGGGATGTACAAAAAACAGCTCAAAATACAGAAACTTATGTGAGGAACTGAGGTGCCTTTAAGGAATTGCAGATGTTGATACTTGCATCAGTGTGTGTTCATGATTAAGATTAAAGATTTAAGAAGCATCTGTGGGTGACAGCACAGGATTCCTACCCTAGGACAAGCATAGTTATTGTCCTGTCTTTCCAAAACATCAGTATGATGAGGTAGGAGATACAAGTAGTGTTAATTTGCATTTCACCTTGCAGTCACTCTAGATAGCTGATTGTGAAATAGGCTATGGGTTTAGAATGTTAATCACTTTTATTTTCCTTGTCCATATATATGTGCAAAATGCATCCTGCCTTCTCCCTCTGCCTTCCAATCTCATCGATTAACCTTTTTCACTCCTGTTATTTTGCTGAAGTTCTGGTTCACTTTATTTTCAATTAGAAATTAAAACTAAAGAAATAGAATAAAGAGAAAGAACTGCAGGGTTTTGTTTGATTTGTTTTGTGGTTGTTGCTTTTTTTTTTTTTTTTTTTTAATCAGTTTGGTTTCATATTTTCTTTAGTTTTTCTCTTTTAAAGGGCCATTATTCCTAGGAGCAGAGATGCTGCTCTTCACTGATTTCAGGTTAGACAACAAAATGGAGGTGTTCTGCCTGTAACTCTCTTAGCAGTTTCCCTTCTGCCTTAATTTTCTGTTCTAAAATATAATTTCATAGTGTTTCAGTTCTGTTAAAGAGCTGTTGTGCTCTGTTACACAAGTGCCTGTGTTTCAGTGACTAAGTGATCCATACATATATGTGCATGTGTATGTATAAATCCATAGTGTACAAGTGTAGAATAAATATAAAATGCATTTATTACTTTGCATAAAGATATGGGAAGGTTTTAACTGTTTGGGGTTTTTTTTTTCCTGCAAAATTTTAGCAAAGCTTGAACAAAATGCACTTGCAAAGAAATGAACTTCCCAATTGTAATTTTCACTTCCAGCAGCACTAAATATATGTTTAATATCTTTCCTCCCCAGGCTGGTTCAGCATTCCCAGGGAGGGTTGAAAGATGAGAGTAATGTGCAGAGCAGTGGAGAAATGCCGTGGGAGTGGATAAATCTGCATGACCCTGGACACATTCCAGCTACAGCCCTGTAATGTGCTCCAGCAGCTGCTGGCAAAGCCATCCTCTGCTCCCTGAAAGTCACCTACCATAATCCTGATTCCACAGCACCACTTCGTGCAGGCAGTTGCTGGAGTAGCTTATGTGTTGAGCATTCAGATAGGGCATAACCAGTCCAAGTTGTATATTCCCATGGCTGTTTGCATGGCAGAAAAGAAACATATGTGATCCCCAGCCAGGAAGCAGAAAACTTGAAGCAAGAATTGCAAAGTTCAGAGCAGAAAGGATAAGAATTAAGTAGGGTAGTTTTTAAGAAGCAAACAGGAAAAGAAAAAAAAAAGAGAAAAAATAACCATAAAATGTTTCAACAACTAAGCCAATAGGCCAGACACAGAAAAAAGCAGACAAATAGACAAACAGTGAAAATGAAGGAAGTTGCAATTCTTTCAGCAATGGAGATCTGTAGGTCAGACAACTTTGTAGGAGCCTCAAGTGAAGAAACAGTACAGCAAGTTCATTTTTTTGACCCTTTTTATAGGACACTGTTCATTAATTTAAATTAAACCTCCCGAAGTAATACCATCCCCTGGTCTATTGCCAGTTTGTCTCACATTAATTGGCCATGTCGGCTGAGCACACTCAGCCTTTCTTTTCTTAATATTACCTGTCAATTAGTCCCTCTCCAGATTCTAATGTAGTGGGGTGAATATCTCCCATAAAACCAGAAAGCCTCCCTGTTACAGATTGTGTGCAAATCTAGCAACATTATTAATTTTGAGGTCCATTTAAACTTTAAGGACACACAGTGGCCAAAAAGGCCAGCTGGTGGGGCTTACTCCACACAACACACTTGGGCTTTTCCTCATGCTTCCAGTAATTTTGAATGCTTTTACTTAGAAGATGAAGAATAAAAAAAAAGACATTTCATCCTCTTTGAAGCTGGCATTTAAAAACATCCAGGATTTATGGAAATGAACAACAGTTATCTTTTAAATAATATTTTCAGTGTGTTTTGGAGGGATGTGTGCTTAAATTTGGTTTGTTTTTGGGGGTTTTTTTAAACTGTCCAACACTGCTTTTATTGCCAGTAAGTAAGGAAAGGAAGATGGACAGGGTTGCCAAGCTACTAACTGGAAGAAACTTGAGACTCCTGAAGAGAGGAGGGAGGTGACCTTGAAGTGCAAAACTATTGCTTCTGGTGAATGGAGTTTAACAGGCAGAAAATTTTCATGCTGTAGCAGAATAGTTATCTGTCTCTCAAGGTTTTTTTACTTGAAAAGTATTGAGTTTGATAATTTGTTAATTTTTCTGATAGTTCACAAAAATATGGTGAAACTAATAGATACTGCATTAGGAAAGTAAAAAAAAATGCTGAAAAGATAGATGATTTACAATATTTGTGTGCCAGTTTAGTAAGCTTTTCCTTTCTCGGAAGGTATTTAATGGGACTTTGGATATTTGAAGAACTTGTAGGACTTGAGCTTATAATATAACATGAAAGAAATTATAAATATTACAAAAATAATGAAATTATGTGCTTTGAAGTAGGAACTGCTCTGCTCAACTGTCATTATTTTATTTCTTTTCATTTTGTACATCAATCAGACAGATTTTTTTAAAGGAAGTCTTATCTCCTTTTTCAGTATTGTTATCAACCTGCTGTTATCTCTGGACAAAGAAGACGTTGTTGAGAGAAACACGTTGAGAAATACCTTGATCATTCCTTAGCAGAAGCAGTTCTGCCACAGTAAGAGGAACAAATATGGAGAGCTGTAAGCTTAAGGTTTTGGAAACAGAAAGCATAAACAATTTGGTTCTTTGCTTTTGTCACAATACTCAGAAAAGCAGAGGAGATTTATCTTTAAGTTCCACAGAAATACAGTCTATGTCCAGGCAGTGAAGAATTGCAAAAGAAGTTTTGAAGCAGTTACACTTAATTTATGTGACAACAGGGATTCTGCAACAGCTGGACACAATTTTTCAGGCAAATCTTTTAAAGGCAACACTTTAAGGAGTATGAAAAAGTAGGCTACACTGGTTTTGTCTCAAATTGGTTCAAAGTTCTCTTGGATGCTCTAGGGTCTGATCTTCGACAATGGATAAACTGTGGTAATTTATTTAGCAGATGAAATAATTTAAAATAGATTTTAAAATATCTTCTAACAGTAAAAGATATTTGTTCTTGTATATATTTTTTCTTGTATACATATTAATTTATCACAGACAAAAAATAAATTACAAAAAAGATGGAAAAACTGCAACTGCAGATTTATGTTTTCTTTGTGTTTGTTGAGGTCTGATTCATAGCAGCTTTGTTTGACAGACATGCTGTTCTTGTGGAGTGTGATGCCTTTAGGAAACATGAGGAGCTCCACAAACCCATTTATCACACTGGTCCAAAATGCTCACGTTACAAAGGACATTTTTTATCTTCTGCCTTTTCCTAGTTTTTTTAGCTGAAGACCAGCATTGTATCATGTCATCCTGCTGATCATTTTTCTTAAGTGCCTGTTTTCATGCTGTCCTAAAGAATCCTCTCAAAGAGAAGAAATTATTTCCAGCTGTTATTCTAGAATTCCACTGTTATCTAGCTAATACTTGCACTGAATATCCAAGCATAAGGAATCCTCTAGATAGAGAAGGTGCCTGTAGGAACCACAAGTGAAAATTGTCCCTAGCAAATCTGAAGAAATTAATGGTTCTCAAAGCGGTTTTTGGTGTTTTGGGGTTTTTTTTGTTTGTTTGTTTGTTTGTTTGTTTTGGTTTTTTTGGGTTTGGGGTTCTTTTGGGATTGTTTTTTGGTCAGAATAAAGATTACCATTGTACTATAGACCCTAAGTTGATACTTGTAATGTTTTTTCAGTGATGACATGGATGAAAGAACTGGTGATTTTGTTTTAATATGTTGATTTTATTCCTGTCAAATTATATGGGATTATATTTGTTCTCTCCTGCTTTATTTAAGGTCATCATTTTACACACATTGTTTCATGCTTCAACTCAACCAGTTAGATTTCTTTACTACTTTTCATCAATGCTGTATTTTCCCTGCAGTTTTAATTGGCAGGAATAAGACTGAATTATTTTGCACTACCACTTGCTAATTAAACAACAGTGGAAAATATGGAGCAATTGGGTGAATGTCATATTCTGGATTACACTTGTTTCTTTAATATTCTGCAATATTCAAGAGCTCACACTGGGTGATCAAACAAGTTCTGGTCACCTTCCCATAAATATCCATTGTTGGGAGGTTTTGCTTCAGTGAGCACCATTTTATTTTTATTATTTCACCTGTCAGAAAGTCAGGCATGGTCGTCACTGCTGGTAAAGTGCCAACCACTTCTAAGCTAACTAGGTCCAGAAAACTCACATTTTAAATAATTTAAATTACCTATTCTTTGTTAGTTATGCTTTGTGAAGGGAAGGCAAAGTAACTTGGTAGATAGGTAGGGCAAAACATTAAATAAATGCTGGCAAGAAACCCAGAAGACAGTGTTTTTGCAATCATGCCCTTTGCTGTTATTGGTCTAAGAAAGGCCAAGTTTGATAAGATTTTGTCTTACCTCTATTCCCTGGGGAAAAGAAACACTGTCAGGTTAGCCCTGCTCTCATAGGGGGACCTTTTACTCAGCAAGTAGCAAATGATTCACTCCTCTAAACTGGACCTAAGTTTATAAGTATGACATGTTTTCCCTGAGAGGCTCTGTCTAAACTTTTCCACACTAAGAGCAGAAGGCAGAGATTCTCTTTCAGTAACTCTGCATGGTGACAGCTCCCCAAACAGTGGCCTCTTTCCCATGCACCACCCCAGCCTCATGAGTATTCAGTTTCAGCTGCTGTTTCAGCACTCTGTTCAGCATTTCTTTCAGTTATTATTCAGTTCAGTTGAGTTCAGCATTTGTCCTTGATTCACAGCTCAGTCTCTTAGGTAGTCTTATAGGATATCCTTAGGTAAGTGATTTATTGAGTTACTTTATGATAAAATAGGTGTATGTGAATAGATAAAAAGATAAATATATGGATAGATATGGATATTAATAGATATGCACCAGCTTGTCTTCTACAATTCTATAAATACTTAGGGGAAATAAGCGATAATTAAATATACCATCATGTCATGTCTGATATTCCAGGAAAATATTTCAGCCAGGAGCAATCTTCCTAGATCTCTTATTCAAATAAAAACCAACAAATTACAGTAAGCACACTGTCAGAAAAGCTCTTTGCTCTGATATTTTAAGGTGATTCCACATGATGGTAGTCAGGACAATTCCATTAGTGAAGGTAAATATGTATATGTGTTTAATATATTTTGGGATGTCTGTTCTAGTTACAATGGAAAAGGCTTGATACCCTATCCAACAGATGCTAAAAATGTGTTACAAAGTCCAACCTTGAACCTTGGTGTGATTTTATGTCCCATGCTCCTGTCAATGTCTGTCCCGTCTTCACTGAGGGTGCAATCTTAGCTCAGATCCCCAGCTCCTGGTTGGATAATTGTGTGAAATTACTGTTCAGGAAGGTGGTGGAGAAGCAATACCTTTAAAATGCCATTCTGCCAGAGAACTACTTTGCTTGAAGCTGGAACTGAGAAGAGAGCAGTTATAAAAGGGAGGTCTCATCTTTTTCATGGGATGCCTGAATGCAGCGTTTGACAGCACAGAAAAAGGGAGTGAGGCTGGGTTGGCAGAACAAGTTGTGTTATTCTTTAGGGGGAAGCTGCAGAACTCATTATTCACTTAGGAACAAACTACTTCAAATACTCTGGGAAAAACTGCAGGTTTTCTTCCATTCTTTGTCTGTATAAAACAGACCAAACACAAACACACTAAAGGGAGTAGAGTCTGCACTCTTCAGTTAAAACATTGAAGGCTTTTTGGTGTTTTATTTCAACAAGTTTTATCCATTATTAGTAAATTTCTTTCAGTTCTTCATTAGCTTCTTTCTGTTGACTTGCAGAACAATTCTTCATAGTTAAATTGCACAAGGAGAACCTGTTCCACTGCTTTTAGGGTCAGGATGAAATAATCTGAACAGCAGGAGCAGTGACAGTTCAATTAGCAACACTGGCAACTTCTGTGGAATGGAAACACTGCTAGAGCCAAAGAGCTTTTTGGCACTGAAATGTCTCTCGTGAGAGGGAAGTGAAGAGTCCTTGGTACGGTTTTGTAGATTAGTGTGACAGACAACAAAATGAGTAACCAAGCTGGGAAGCTGTAAACATAGAACAAAGCTTTTCCAGGCCATGGCTCTGTGCTGAAAGAATCTTTCTCAACAAGAACAGCAAGAGTTTGTTAAGCAATGTAGGTACCATTTGCTGCTTTCAGTACATTCATTAAAGAAACTCTGCCTTTTTGTTAGCTTTTCAGATTAGTTTTTCTTTTAAAACTGTATTCCTGTAGATGTGCTCTTATTTTTTTGTTTTGTTTTCCTTTTCAAGAGTTACAGAATTTCTTGGTCTCTTTTGTTCTGTTGTTGTGTCCCTCATTGCCATAGGAATGAACCAAATTTCTGGGGCAACTTCTCAATAACACATCTGCAGAGATATTATTTGAAGACTAAACTAATTTTCAAAATGTCTTTTCATTTTGAGGAAATACAGTTATGAACACGGGTCTCATGAAATAGAATTTATGTGCAGTAATCTGCATAAATACTCCTAAACTCTATCTCTTCCATAATTAATATGCTGACATTTTAGGAGGAAGGAAGGACTTTACAGTCACAGTCAGTGAAAACAATTGAAGTTCTATTCCCAACTCCTACTCCTGATTGTCATTGTGATGTCAATTATTTTGTCTCTATTTTTTAAGTGAATGATTAAATAAATTTTAAATTCTCTATTGTTGAATGTTAAAGGATCTAATTTTTTTTTTTTTTTTTTGTTATCTACTCCATATAGCTCTCAGTGAAAATGAAGAGTTTTAAAACATTATTGTTCCTCTGGAAAGGATGAATTCACATTAAAAATAATTTTCTTGAGGTCTTCTTCTGAATTCTGTGCTCAGTTCTGAAAGAAAGATCTAAATGTGGGCTGCACCAGTATGATTTTGAATACAAATTCCATCTTTGAATAGACATTCAAAGGCTGTGTCCTTTGCTTCCATAGGAAGGAGCTGTTGGTAGGGAACATGAATGCACAAAGTGGTTGCTCTGGAACAGTAAGGAGTGTTAATTGTTGGCAAGCTGAGACCTTAAAAGTATTCAATAAAACTTTTTTACAAATTCTAATTAGTCTTCTTTACTTTAGTTGACAAATTTCATCTTTCAGCAGTAGACTCAAATCTGCCAAATAAGTTACCAAATAAGTCATGATGCTCATCTATTTGTTAAAATATTGTCTAACACAATTAAAGTATATTTGAGAGAGAACAGTGGGCTTTTTTTTTAGTAAGACTCCTAAACGGGATAGGAGCTAGGTAGAAAATGGAGATCTAGAGATAATATTTACTGTAGAAATTCAGTTGTACAAGTGAAAATGTATTTGTTTCTGAAACTTACTTACAGAGAAGATTTTTTTTTATACCCCACTGCAAGCTGGAACACAGAATGTAGTATAAAGTACAGAATTGTTTTTTGATTGATTTTTCCCATACAGGATACCACTTAACAATTTTACAGTTCAAAGCTGCTGGAATAAAATATCTACATTTAGCAAGAAAGAAACTTCAGCTACATAAATTTCCAGAAGTATTTTCAAAAATTATTGAAGCTCCTCAGGGAAACATATTTTGTAATTGTGGATACTGTTCATCCTTCTGTTGATGTTTGCTTTACTGTACTTGATGGACTTTTGCGCTGTTAGGAGTTTTCAGAAAATCTGGAAGAGAATGAAGATTCCTTTCCCCTGCAAGAGATTTTGTTTATTCTTTGTAATCACAGGACTAAAGCCCATGGAGTTTTTGAGGTGATCAATACTTTGAAAACTCTGTGCTCTTTTATCAGCTGTGCTGAGACTCTTGAAAAATTAACACCTTTTATCAGCACCTGAAACAAATCAATAGTTAACGTAATTAATTCTTGCTATTTGACAGATCATTTTAATGCACAGGTGAAATTTGGAGTCTACATGGGGTTATAAGGGCTTATCCTTGGTGAGCTGAGAATTGCAGGTAATAACAGTGCTTATGTGGAAAGGATTCAGATTATACTTGTGCTCTGGGATGGACTGAGTTGAGAAGTCCAAAGGCTTCCATGTTACTTAATTCACTGTGAGAGGGAACAGCTATCCCAAACAGATCCTATTTGTGATATATAATAAAGTATTTTTACAGATAAATATTTATCAGAAAAA
This sequence comes from Passer montanus, assembly GCF_014805655.1. Lineage (NCBI taxonomy): Eukaryota > Metazoa > Chordata > Aves > Passeriformes > Passeridae > Passer > Passer montanus. The sequence continues at coordinate 255,807 of NW_024366048.1, forward strand.
CAATACTCCATCCATTAAAATAATGTGATTAGGAGAAATTTTTGTAGCTAAACATGGGGTCTTATAGGCAGGAATTTTGAGGTTAGGCCCTGCTTTTAAACTTGATGTTTTATTTCTTCCTCTAGAGAATGGTGATATGAAAACTTCTTGTCACACATTTCAGTAACAGATCAGAGCTCTACTCAGCGCTTAGCACAGTAAGGCTTTCATCTGTGTTAGGTCTTACAGGCATTATTTAAATAACACTTGGTTTTAGCTGTCTTTCTTACCCTTGGAGGAGATCAAATGGTTTGCTATGTGCCTATCACTTACAAAGAGCTATTTTGAAAGCAAACTTGAGTGTGGGAAATTCTGCCTCATGTTCTGAAGAGAACATCCTAGCAACTTTGGTCAAGAGACACCCTTAAAGTTCTCAAAATGAAGTGCAGATATTCCCACAGTACTGGGGAATCCAACATACAAACAGAATATAGTCATATACCTACATCATATTGCCCTTCATATAGGAGTTCAGTGGGGTTTGTTTTAATTGTTGTGTTACTTTTGTTTTACTTAGCCTTTTAGGACCAGGGAAAGGGATGTGGTGACAGAACCATCTCTCTACAAAACTACAAATTTGTATGTGATCTGAAGCAATGATCATGACAGTGATGATGAAAAAAAAAATCCTTATGTACTAAAAATTGGTGATAGAGGAGAGAAAGGACCTTTTTGTGTCAAGAATCAGTGAAAGGAAATAAGATGCAAGAAATAGCAAATCAAATAGCAAAGCTGAGATTTTAATACACCAGTGAGAGCTATGACTTAAAAGCTCAAGAGCAAGCATTGAGTCAGTGGTTGCTTAATTCTAAGAGGGATTTTAAGGTAAAGGCAAGAGGGAATTACATTAACAGATTCATTCCTTTTAAATGCATGAACAGAGGATGTTATGGTGAGGTGAACATACGGTGCGTATCTAAGCAGTCTGTAGTCTTTTTAGGATGATTCTCCTAACTTTGAAATCCATTGCCTAGCTTCCACTTAAGAATTTTCCTCTGTGGACAAAGAGAACCTCTTTTCTTCAGTGACAAAAATAAATCACTTTCATCATGCAAGTGTATTGCAATTTTTTTAACATATAAATGCTCCTTAGGTTTAATTTCTCTGCAAACAAGGAACATTTCTAGTCAGTCAGGGCAGCATGGGATGTGTTTCAGTAGACTTGGGATCTATTCTAAGTACTGCCAGAGGCTTGTTAAATGATTTTAGGGAAATCACCTTGCAGTCATTCTTCTTATGTTTAGAACAATAACTGATACATTCTGTGTGATTAAAGTAATGTCATATTAACACATACCCTTGTGTAATCAGGGTGACAAAATTAAATTTTGGATATATTTTATAAGCCTGTTTTCTGTCTTAACAGGCAATTTTAATACTGGCAGAGTGAAAATTTAAGACTTTCCAAGCAAAATGACTGATCATGACATCACACTATACATTAACAAATATGTCCCTTCATGACTTTAACATTAATATAAGGGAAAAGTTGTTTGTATGATACAATGCTTAATATATTTTGCAGGTCTTGCATTTTGAAAATACTAAAAAATATTAATTATTCCAAATTAAAAATTAATTGCTAATGATCACAAAGATGAAGAATTATATTTTTCAAAGAAAATGTTCAGTAGCTGGTTCATTTTATTTATTTTATAAGCTATGGAATGTATTTCTAGAGAAAACAGATGGTGACTATTACCAATAAGTACAGAAAAGACTATATAATATATAGGAGTAAAGTATAAAAAATAATAATTTTAGCAAGCAGTAAACCTCAATCCAGATTTAGAAATTATCAGAAGGTCACAGTGAAAATAAAAATGAGAGAACTGGGCTGTGTTTACCTTTTAAAGGTATTTTTTACAGGTGAACATTATTAGTTTGCATTGATGCTTCCATTATTTTTCATTGCCATATAATTTCTTCCTGAAATTTCTATTTCCCCTAATCATTACAAAGGTGTTTGTGTTTCAGTTCCATGAAGCAGTTTGTATATCCCTGCTTCTCACACTGTGCTTAGTCATGGACACCTATTTGTGTCAGCAGTGTTCAGGTACTTTTTGTGCTAAGGAAGGCACTGAAAATAAAATCCCACAGTGATCCCTAATGGTACTCTAACAATTATTAAAGAATTGCACTAGGAAATCAAGTAACTGTTGATATATTTTATGCTGCAAAAGTATGGAAAAGGTGGCAGTGATGCCAAGTGGATGCAAGCGAAAATGCTCTATTGACAGATTGTTGAGGAAGTTGCACCTAATTGTGATTGTGCTGCACAAACAAAGGATTCCAGGGTTTCAGGCAAAGATTTTCAAAATCAGACATGTGACTCATCATGCCTTAATAAAAAAATCACTGCTAATCTTTGAATAATAGTTGCTAATACAGCTAGTGAAGAATCTTGGTTATATCAAGCCATAGATTTTTGACTCAAATCCATTTGAAAATGCCTGTGCTCTATTTACAATAATCCAGTAATCTTTATTCACTTCAGTTCCTTATTCTCCCACAACTCCCTATTTCTGGAAAGACTCCAACAGTTAAAAAAAATACTACAGATTTATTTAAAACCCATTTTATAAAATGTTATGCAGTAATAGAAGGAATTTAATGAGGACCATCATTATGTGTTCAATAGAAAGCTTTCTCACTGATCTTGTTGCAAAAAAAAGAATCTTCCCCTCATTACTGGTGTCTTTCTGACTCAGCCAGGCTTTCATGTAAAAATAACACTAAGCTCACAAACTTGTGGTGGAATGGCAGCTATATTAAACACAGTTTTATTACCACTTACCAGTTATTTTTAGAAACCACAGTTCAGCTTTTAACTTGAGTGGCAGAGTAGCAAAGAGAAAAAATTGTTCATAGCTGGAATTTCTCTGAGGACACAGAGAAGTACCAACACTTAGGGGAGATGGAAACAAAGGCTTCAAATGACAGCTAGTACTAACCAAGGAGTATGTAACACATCTCTATTGATTTTGTGACTGAGACTTGTCAATTTGGCATTATTTTAATTTTTGAAGTGCTGATCAAGAAATTCTTGATGTAAAAAGTTGCAAAAACTCTGTCAGTTACTGAGGATCATGACAGCTCAGAACAGTGATAGACATGCTTACATGCTTGCCACTGCACTGCACTCTCCTGAGAATGTGTTGTGGTTTTTTTAATATATATTTTGTTTATGAAAATTTTGAATCCTGCTTCATCAAAATGCTATGGTCTTGCACACAGAGACTTTGCTATGCCCTGTCAGACACAGCAAATTCAAAAGAAGGCCACATTCTTGTTTAGGAATCCTATGGAAACACTTTCCAATCCTAAGATGCCATCGAGTTTACTCCCTGAGAAAAAGAAAAGTCAAGAAAGGAAAACTGTAATAATTTACAGGTATCTAATGGAGAAGTATAGTTGTTGCTGCTATGAGGCTGAATAGAGGTGTTTGCTTTTTCTGGCAGGGATGAAAATATTGCAAGTGCTACTAAGGGGAAGCAAATTAAAACCATAATTAAATAAAAATAAAAATGTTAGAGATTCTCTTGATTGCAGAGAAAGAAGCTTGTGAATCTTCCATCAATCAGTACAGTTGGGATATAAAATAAATCAGCATATTCTAAACCAAAATACTGAAGACTGAATTAATTAATAAACTCTATTCCTTGGTATAATGTTCTTTATCATGGTTTACTCAATATAGAGCTGTTTGAAAATTAAACTTCTGATGTTTTCTCTGTTAAAAAAAGATATGACTTTTGTTTTAAGGGGTTAATTTTAAATTTCCTAACTCGTATATTTAGAGTTTATTTGAGGTTTTTGTGCTTAATGTTTTGTTCCTAACTTGGATTTGAATATAGAATATAGATTGTCTATCCAAAGGTTTCCTGAGCCCTACAAATGTTAGCAACATAGTTTGAATTTTTTCTGAAGAAAATGTTACTATTATTTTTTTGTTTAGCAATGAACTTGGGGACCTGAAGAAAGACAAGATTGTTAAATTATATCAAAGAAATAAACTAATTTAAATGTTACACTAATCATCGTGTTTTTATACTTGCAATCAGGAACTGAAAAATAAATCCAGAAATACTTATTCTTGAGAAAATTGCTTTAAGGGCAGAAAAATAATAGCTACTGTGCAGCAATAATTCTGGTTAATCAGTAGGAATTTAACTATAGTACTATAGGTTAAGAATCTGACAGACTCAAACATTGCCATTTAAAAAAAAAATTTAAAAACAGCAGAGAAAATATCCACTGCTGTTATCTATTTTTGAAGTAAGCTTGGATTGAGTTTGGGATGATATATTGGCTGGTTGAGGGAGTTTAATAGAGCAAACAAATATTAACCCCTGCCTCTCCTCCATTTTCCTTCTTAGAGATTAAATATTGTATAATGTAAAGACAAGTTTTAAACCCCCAAATGTCCTAATGCAATGCTGTCACAATAGCAGGGATGACTCTAACATTTACCAGTTTGGTAAACAACCCCAAACAGCCCCCAATGCACATCTCCTTCCTTTTATTTTTCCTAGGCTTGATTTTCCTATTTTAGTGTAACCCAATACATCTCTCAAACATTTCAGACATCTTCTGTCATTCTCACCCTCAGCTGTTTAGACAAGACTTCTTATCAAATTTCCTTCCTGACACAGATCTTTATCTTAATTGATAGCATGTTTTCTCATATACCACATCCCCATGGGTTGTGATTACTTTTCTTGGCTGACAGGTATGTCACAAAGGAGCTGAGTCTGGAGTGTGAAAGAGACAGATGTGTTTAGAGCAGCACAGGAAGAAGAAGTAAAACAGGTGATATTCTATAGACAGAAGACACTTGTGGAATAAGGAGTTGATGTAAAGAGAAGGAGAACCTGAATGGAATAAAAAGTGGTGCTGTCATCTGAGAGCACATGAAGATAGAAGAGGGCAGCCCAATTTGGTTTCCTGTTGATGCCAGTTACAGCAGCAGGCAACTAAATTGACAGCAGACTTTCTTCATTTGCCTAAATGCAAAATTCAGAATTACATTCCTCCCACAAAGTTCACTGAGACATACTTCAGAACAGCTGGACATCTGCATCAAAAACCCCTTTACCAAGAGTGAAACTTTTGTAGTTAGGCTAATGAACAAGAATTAGGCATCAGAGATCAGATTGAAGGTTTCTTGCTGCCTTTAAACCAGAGAATATCAGACCCCAGTTTATGTTGATTTTAAATGTGATGCATGTTAAGAAAGAAATGCAGAATGGGGAACTCAGTTTTAAAGAGCTTATGTGAGCTCAGTTTTTATGGGAGTTATGAGCATGTAGAAATGAAAACCTTGATGCCTGTAGATCCAATGTCACAAGTTTCTAGCACAGACACTTTTATTCATCCCTGCTCTAAATGAGACTGTTAGGACTAAGGACTCAGATTTGACTTGAAAACTGATTTGGCTTCTTACATGGAACAGAGAAAGAGTTTATGTAAGAGATCATGCTGGACTTGATTTTGTGATGTCTTGTGACTGATGATGTCTGGGCTGGACTGGATGACCCCTCAAGATCTAACCTCAACCATCTGTGATTCAGAGATACATTGGAAAGGATTTAAACCATGGTGGCAAGGAGAGGTATCCATTCTCTGTTTGGGTCAGTGTTTAGGCCCTGTTGTTGCAGACATCCCAGGAAAATCACTGAATTCAGCACTTGTCTGCATGGGACAGAAGGAGTTCTCAAAAATGGTCCTCGGCCTGAGCTGAACATGATGAGACCAAAAATTGTGAACTGGGAAATTGCTTCCTTTTTGTTAATTTTAAGTAAGTTCATTTCAGTAAGAAATAAGGAAATTCTTGCAGATATATTCAAAGATATTTAAAAAATAGGCATTTAAACCAGATGTCCCATAGAATTATTTTTTTCTTTTAAGTAGGCAATTCTGGGATGTAGTTATGGTTACCAAATAGCTGAAGATAAGCAGGGAGGAAGATATATACTTTTTTTTTTTCCTCATAAGAGAAAATGACAGAATATAAACATTTTACAAAACTTTTCATTCTTGGTTACATAAGATGTCTGAAATTTAAAAGGCTCAAGAACTAATTCATTTTCTCTACTTCTTCACTTTTTAAATTGGAAATTGCTCTGCTAATATAAGCAGATTTGAAACTGTATAAGTTATCTTATAACTTTCAAGAGCAGTAATTCAAAAGTAGCTAAAAGACCTATTACAGTGAAACTGTAATTAAAATTTAACAATAAAATCCTCCCCAAAAAATTTTATCATTTTGCATCAGAACTAACAGAATGACCAAAAATTCCATTTCAAGCTCACCATGTCATATTTCAAGAGTAGTCTTAACATCTGCCAAAACTTTCATGAAATGAGACCCTTTGATCAGAGTGCGTGTACTTCTCTGCACATTTGATAAGTTAAACTGTATATATTTTTATTATATGTAAACACCATATAACAAGTCACACTAAATACCACTATTACCATGGGTTTTTTGTAGCAGGAGAGTTTTAATAAACAAAAGGGTTACATTTAAATGTGCCAGGCCAGACCCAGCAACCTACAGAGTACACAGGATTCATAGCACCACCATAAATGGCCCAGTGATTTCTCTGCTATTGATTCTCACAGGTGTTACTCAACAAAAATCACCCACTTGTTGTGTATTGAGAGCCTGCATGTGAAGTCTCTGGGTTTCTCAAACCACCTGCTGAATCCATGTTTGAAGGGGTGGCTATTGGAAATGATCAGCCAGGCAAAGCAGAGAGCAGAAATAAGGAGGCACAGAAAAACCTGTAGAAAAGGGACATATTTTATGGAGGAGTATTGAAATGATGTCCAAGAGCTTACAGGTTGTGTAAGTCAGAAAAATAAGGCAAACCAGACCCTGTTTCTGTGACCTGGATATAAAATATTTCTCACTTCTCCTAGTTTTTCCCCCCAAATGCTGTCTTCCAATAGATGACTTTTTGTTCTTGAGAAATGCAATGAAAAGAAATTGTATGTAATTAGTATCAGAAACCATTTAATCCTAATAAAAAATCTAGACTTATCCTTGAAATTCCTCACTCTTTAGATTTTTAGGAAGCCTTTTTCCTCCTGCATCAAGCATCAATGTAGATGTTGACATTATCAGGTACAAAATATTCATTCAATTCATTTTCTTGAATACTCTTGCCATGACTGCCATTGTTCCTGTTGCAGAAAGAGTCTGGTTGAGGATGGTTCTTTGTGTGATGTATCACAGAATGTCAGGCAACTTCAACAGGCATCAACACTATGGGGGATTAAATTAGCAGTGATATGTTCAGGTAGTTTGAGGATCTGTGGTAGCATCAGCTCTCCCTTTGACATCAGTGTCAGAGCAAACCTGACCTTAGAGGACTAAAAAAAATTGTTCTGAGTCTCAGTGTTAGCAGTAATGCCACCTCTCTCCATGAGAACAGCCTGCACCACTGCATAATCAGTTCATGAAGACACAGCAGCCTGGTTAATCACAGCCAGTGTCAAGGCTGGCATTTGACTTGATCATGTAGATTCTCAAAAGATTAGTGCCTGTTTTGTTCATGGCAGGATTTCAAAGCAGGGACAGCTTTATAAATATTCCCACAGAGCTAAACTGTCTTAACAGGCTGCTGTGCAATTTCAGGTGGTGCAGGATGAAGTCACAGCACTTTAAACAAGCTACCAAAAGCAGGAATTGTGATGGGGGGAATAAGCGAAATTATTTCAGGAAAAATCCAAGACTTGCAATTTTAAAAGTAACAGTAAATCTGAAGGGACAGCAAAGATGATCTTTGCAAAGGGATGGATTGAACCAGCCCATTAGAATTACATGGGAAGAGCAAATTATGACCCATTCTTCTACTAAGAGCCAAGCCTAAAGTCCTTACACTTTTTTATTTTTTTGTCAAATACCTTCCTCAAAGACTTTAAGTGACTTCTTCAACAGGTAGACAAAGAGAGTAAACACTTGTTTTCTCTTTCTCTATGAAAGAGTATGACATTATTGGGATGCAAAAAAAAATAATTTCTGTATGAATATGTGCTAGAACACACAGACATCTATTCACCCAGTGGCCTTTTAACACCATCTTTCAATGCTATATCAATTGTTTGTCAGCATTTTAAAAGTGTCAGAAGTCTGTATAACCAGTAATGAAAATTGTAAATGTAGAAATATGAATTCTGCAAACATTTGATTGACTTTCTTAGACGGGAAAAGATGAATAGTTAAAAAAGAAAAAAATCTTGTCATCTGTGGGCTTTTTGTCAAAAAAAAAGTTCAAAATGTTTATTTCCTCTAAATTTTTCAGTTTTCCTGGATACATTTCTACTTCAAAGTAATTTGTAGAACTAATGTATAGATGCATTTTTTCTTCATATAGGAACTACAAAACAATAGAATACACATATAAACACAGATAAACATGACTGCCAATACATATTTAGGTCAGTAATTGCAATTATTTTGAAGAGCATTTTCATATATTTTGTGAACATCACAGACTACTAAATTGCCCCAGTAATAGTTGCTAAATTTTCATCCACATCATCTTTTTTTTTGTTTTCTCATGTGTAGTTTCAAAAATAAAATTATTTCAGAATCAAGAGATACAATATAATAAAAATAAAAATAGAACAAATAGAATACCTTTGAGATTCAATAAATTTCCTTGTATTAACATTTCAACATATTATATGGATTTTTAAAAAATGTTGGTTTCATTAATGTGGTCCAGAATTGAATGAAAAGAAAGTATAAAAAATACATTTATTTAAAGATATCAGTGAAGAGCATCTCTACCATATAGTTACACTGGAGTTCTACTCTCAGTCTACAAACTGTTGTAGTAGGGGAAGTAGTCTAGTGACTTTTTGCATTCAACTATCATTTTATTATTTTTTACATATAAATATTTTGTATATACCAATGTTAATTTTTCTTTAGTTGTTCACATTTTAATCTTTTGAAATTACATAAATCCTGAGTTTGATGCTGACCAGTTTCTTCAAGGAAGAAACATCTAAAATGCAAAGACAGTATCATAGAACCCAGTGAAAGTAGAAATTTATGTAAGCACTATATGCTTCCTAACACACTCTTGGGAAGATTTTTTTATCTGGATAAACACAATAAATATCGGTATGAACATTTGCTGAGAGACCTCCTTAAATCCCAGAACTCTTTGTCTTTTTCTTTCTGCTGTTCTTTCCTGGCCTTTATGGCCAGAATATATTGATATTTCTGTCTAGACAGGAGGTAGTCACAGAACTACTACAGGGAACAGAGCTCAAACATGTCAGGCACTCCCAGGGGTAAAAGAAAAAGGAAAAACCCAAATATTTAGTGACTGAATAAAACAGAAAAACCTACTAAGTCCTCTCAAACCTTTGTATATAACTATTACTTATTGAAATTTAAGACACAGAAAGGAGTGAGAAACATCATTTTGAGAAACTTCAAAAGCACAGCAAGCCCGTGGACACTTTCTACCTAATTAACTCATAACTCCTAAAATTATGAAATAGTTTTGTTTGGAAAGGACCTTAAAGATCATCTAGCTCCAACTGCCCCTGTGTTGGACATGTTAGACACACCTCCCACTAGATCAGGTTGCTCAGAGCTCCATCCAGCCTGGCTTTGGACATTTCCAGGGATGGGGCATCCACAGCCTCTCTGGGCAACTTGTGCCAGTAGTTCAACATCCTCTCAGTAAAGAATTTCTTCCTTACGTCTGGTCTAAAGGTAACTTTTTTTTTCAGTTTAAATCAATTCCCTCTTATCTAACCACTACATGCCCTTCTCAAAAGTGCCACTCAGCTTTCCTGTAAGGCCCCTTGCAGTGCTGGCAGGCTGCTCCAAGATCTCTCCAGAGCCTTTTCTTCCCCAGGATGAACAAACCCATCTCTCTCAGCCTGTCCTTACAGGGGAGCTGCTCTGGTCCTCTGATCATCCTTGTGGCCTCCTGTGGACTCATTCCAAAAGGTGCACACCTTTTTTGTATTGGGGGCCCCAGGGCTGTGTGCAGCACTCCAGGTGGGGTCTCACAAGGGCAGAGGAGAAGGAGAAAATCACCTTCCTCAAACAGTTTACAGTGTCATGGGAAAGCATTAAGAAAGTGGAAAATGTGAATGTCCCCAAAGACTTTTTTCTTTCAGAGAGAGAAGACCAATGACTTCGTAACATGTCTTATAAATGACATGTGTTTAATTTTGTTGGTTTGGGTCAAGTGAGAAATTAAAATTTTAAATCTGATAGCAGCTGAAATTAGGTATTTTCTTAAAATGTAACAAGGAAGAAATGCAGTACATATCCCCAGGATCCTCCCCAGAAAGATTTCAGATTATTTGCTCTTCATTCTGTTGAACGTGAAGAAAAAAACCACAATTAATATTACAGGTGATGTGAATTTAATACCAATATGCAGTGATTTCAAAGTGTTTATGCTCAAGTGGCTATGCTATGAATTGGACTAGCATGAGCATTCCAAGTTCTGCTTATTTTAATGATAATAAGAAGATTTCCTTCCTCTATCCAAAAGAAACACTGTAGTTCAGTGGTGCATGTGCCTTGGTTTTGATCTTTACAATCTTGAAGCTGTCATTGGTAGTGGCAGCAGGAGCCCAGCCATGGCCCAGACTTCTCCCTTTCTGCATTCCAGTCTCCCAGAGCAGCAGAAGCCCTAATTCCCCCTGGCATGTCAGCCACTTGATTTGTCAGACAGCAGAGTGGTCTTTTTCTGGACATGAAGGGCAGAACTTTCCCTTATGTCCTGTCCTTAATTTGAGTGCTTCTGGAATGGCAGTTAGAATGTAACTGAGTGGTTTTAGCCAAATACAAATCAATCACAAAGTTTTAGTGAAGGCCAAGCACAGAAAACTCAGTTCCTGCACCTATAGTTAGTTGTTTTGCTGTCCTGTAAAGAATTGTGTCAGATATCTACTACTATAATCAGATTATTGTAATAAGAAGAAAAGAAATAAAAAGGGCTGATATCAGTTTGTTTTTTAGGAAAGTGATTTGCTTTATTCCCCTTTCCACTGTTGACCTTATTCAGATTTATGATACCAAACTATGTATTTTCCCTGACTTCATATTACTTTACACAGGAGGGTTTCTACAGCTGGAAACTGTACATTGCAATTTAGTGTATGATTTCCTGCCTTGATTCCACCCACATATTCAACACAAGCACACAGGTTGCCTACTAACACTTAGAAATCTACAAGCTATTTATGTACAATTTATAGCTACTGGTTGAACTGATGAGAATAAATGTATATTTCTTTGAAACAGTGACTGTATTGGGCGTGGTATTTGTGTAAGCACACATTTTCACTGCTTTTTGAACGAAATATGTCCAATGAGAGGTCCACTGAACAACAGATTCTGCCCACTGAACAAAAGATTGCTGAAAACAAGGAGTCTGATAGAGAAGGGATTGCCACAACCTTGCTTTTATTATTTTATGTCTTCTCCAACAATCCACTACCAGCCATTATTTGACCTCTTTTCACTCTGCTCAGGAATAGAAAACAGTCACTGTGAACCCTCAGGTCACAGTGGCCACCTCATGGAAGTGTGGATTACTAGTGAAGCCAGCATTCCACTTATTTATAGGAAGATCCTGCTGCTTGTGAGGGAAAAAGGATATAAGGGGGAAAATTAAATTTGAATGGGAAAAGTTTGCCCATTTGTATGGAGAAGCAACCTCGTTATGCTTTTGAGTACCCTGTCCTAGTGGAAGGTGTGGGGAAGCAGTGGTGAGGTTGATAATTTATTTCTTTCTTCTCTTTATCCTTTAACCTGGCTTAAGGCAGGAAAATGGCAGAAAGAAAGCTCCAGGAGTAGAATCTACTGTGAATCTGCCTCTTCCAACCAGCAGGTCTTCTCTTCCTGATTGCCAGAGCTGCCACCCTGCCCTATGCAGGTAAGCCTGCTCTTTGTCTTCTGTCTGACCTACAGGCATAGGACACCATGAAGATGACACTAAAGAAAATGTGTTTCTACAAGTTGTTATCGTTTATTTTACAACAACGATCAGGTTGTACAAACTTTGCTTATTCAATATTTAAAAACACAGCAGCAAATACAAGCTATAAATCAGAATCAATCTTCTAGCTAGTCTGGTAGATTCTTCAAAATTTTATATTCTCAACAGTCTTAAATGAGCAGAAGACTGAGGAAGATAAAAAATGCATGTTTATATGTAAAAATTATACCTCATTCAGCCTGTGAATTGAAGTGAGGATAAGGAACTTGAGCAAATGAGGCTTCCTCAGTGACATCATTAAGCGTTAAAACACATAAGTGCCTGACTAGGAAATTAAATCTCTTCATTATACTCTTCCACATACTTTTAGAAGTTCAAGCCTGAGTGGAAGGAAGCAAAAGTACCCAAAAATGTCCTTGCATGTTCCAAGATTCCACAAGAGTTTATATGAAGTTGTTTTTTGTTGTTTTTTTTTTTTCTGCTAGAGTGATTATAAAAAATCTCTAGTATTGAAGAGTACTTAACACCAAGTTTATTCAACTCACAGACCTCCCCACTTCTGCAAATCAGTCTGAGATGATTAAAAAAATAAAAGTTGGATCCATTTTCTGGAAGTAAAATGAAAGTTTCAAGTTTCATTGAACAGACACGTGAGAGCTGAATCTTGATTCTTGGTCCCGGCCAGCAAGGACACTGCAAGCACTGACCTTTCTTAAGCTTTGCCAGCTTGGTTTCTGTTAGAGCTACAAAAAATACAGACCAGCCAATGGGATGGAACTCACAGGCTGCTAGAGGAAGATGAGACGAAAAGATCCAGTTTGATGACTGAGTCTCACATGAGTCACAAGGTATTTGTCCATAGAAGAACATAAGTATTTTAGTACAAGCCGGTTCCATCCAAGAGCACATTAATGCAGACTTTACCTGTATAAGAATTTCACACACATTGGTGGGGGATATATGTGTTGCAAATTCATGGTACAGGAACATACCTTCTTCTCCAAACCCCTATATTCTGCATTCTGGTATCCACATTCCAATACATGTTAACTTCAGTAGCAGCATGATTATTCTTTAGAAAAAAACGTACTTTTCTTCCACTACTTTTACTGCAAAATATTTACTGGATTTTTCTTTCATGGAAGGTAACATTAAATATTTCCTCCCCCTAGAAAATCTGCAGCTCCTAGGATAAGCTGCATTTTAAAAAAATTTCATCCCTTCCTCCACGTATTGTCAAGACTTCAAGTACAAGTGCCTGCTGTTTTACTTTGAAAGACTTTTACAGAGAATATTTTTCTACTATTAGTCTGCAGTGTACTCACCCTTTTGATCTTGGCTCACTCAGCCTGACTGCTTATATTCTACACAAGATGTTAAAGAATTATGGATCCATTTTGGACAACAGATGTTACATGTTGGTCTTCTGATGTGAATTATAGGTGCAATACTGGTGCTACTTTTGCTTTATGGCTCCTAGAAGTCATTCCCAGATCTTGAATCTGAAAACATGCTCTGGTCATATCATTGTTCTCTGTGAAGACAAGGCGCAGATTTGCAGCAGCTTTCCTTCCACAAATCTTATTTTGTACATAAAACCAGTGCTCAAGAGGAATGCCATTATGTGCACTAAACAGGTACTGATCTGGATGATTACAAGGAACTTGGCTGCTTAGCAGAAAGGACAGTGCTGCACACATCAAAAAAGAAAGCCTACACCTGAGTTAGGTAATTTTTAATTTTTTTTTTGCTTTCTGTAGTACTAATCTTGAATTTTAGAGTTTAGCAGTCTCCTAACTCTGTTAACTGAGTTCAGTATGTGATGATGCTTGAATCACTGAATGAGAAATTGTAATACGAGGCTAAGAGAAAATCCAGATTTAATAGAACACACTGAATACTTATTTCTATGAAGCTTAGAAATTTCTAATAATTTTTATGAATGGAAAATCCCTCTGAAAGAATTTCTCATAGTACCTAGACTCTGAAGACCTATTTGTTCCATCAACAGGAACCCCTGATTGACACTTCTTTTAGGAGACAAAAAAAAAAAAAAAGGCAAGAAAGCAAATTGGAGCACTGCTAATACCTGACAGTTTATTGCAGCAGTTCTGGATGTGGCTTTTTCCTAATGCCAGCTGAAGAAGGTGGATTGACCTTGTGTGTTCATGTTTAGAAATATCAAAAGACTTGTGTTCAGCTTATGCAAACTACATGAAAGAGACATTTGGAGTATGGCTTTAGCAATTTTCTAGTGTAATGAGAGAATATAACTCAGGGAAGGCTGAGAATTGCATGTTGATTTCCACTGAAAGGCAGGCATTATGATGAATGTGCATTTTGCCTTCTTTTATAAGTTGCTGTTTCACTGATGCAGTTTTTCTCAGTGTCACTGGCTTATCTGGAGGTCAAATGCTGTGTGACTTTCAGACTCACTTGGTAGTCTGGAGTCTTGAAAGGGATGAGCACTACCAAACCGAATGGGCTGCGGCAAGGGCACAAGAACACACAGCCCCTTTTGGGACATTAATCTGCCTCTTGCCTCACAGAGAAGGACTCCTTTTTCCCCAACTATTTCCCAGTCATTAGGACACAGGAACAAGCCTTTGTGATACCTTCTGAGCCAAGCAAAGTGAAGAGAATTAGGCTGCAGCACACAAAATAGGAAAGCATGGGAGGGAAGAAGGATCCTTGTGGGCACAGAGTGACAGAGCATAAGATCAGTGCTCAGGAGATAAAAGGAACTGATGGAAACACTGCAGAGCCCTGATGTATCACAGAGACCAGGCAGATGTTTGCAGCATTTGCTCCTCTGCCAGATCCTTCTGTTGTTTCTGGGCGATCATCCATTTACTCTGTTGCCTCAGCTACAAGGTTTTTCTTTCCTGCCTGACAGATGCTGATATCCGTTTTGGCAACAACACTTCTGCTTCACTTGCTCAGTCTTCCCTGCTCGAAGAGAAACTTGGTTTCTTTACATATAAATTCAAAATGTCTGTCACTGATTAGTGTCCTCCTTGCACAATCTTTTTCCTGTCTACAAATTACAAATGTGAGACATGGCAAAATTATGAGAAGAGGTAAAGGGAAAGAATATCCAAAGGAATCTGAACTGAAAGAATTCTGTTACTTCTCAGAGAATCCTTAAATGATCTCTAATGGATATTAATTTACTATGTACTTGATCAGTATTTAGCTATTTTCTTATTTGGAAATGCATTTCAGTTTCTACATGTACATAAGAGTTTAGTGACAAAAAAATAAATGCAGTCATAGACTCAAAATCATTCTTACTTTTTAGAATGAAGAAAACTCCACAATCTTTGTAGCACATACTGAACATAAACCAATGAGAATGCTAAAGAGAAAAACAGAGTAACCAACAAATAAGTTCAACTTGGTACTGAAACTTTTGCTTCTTTCCTAAAACTGTTGAGTAAAAATAATTAATGCAAAGCAGAAAAGCTCCTATTCTTTCTCTCTGCCCTCATAGAAGTCACTGTGCTTGTAAAAGCAGCAGCACAACCTTGAAAATGAATTTGCTGAACTTGAACCTGTTACAACTGGTTTGCACGCAGGATTGTGACATTAATTTTTGCTGAAAAATGGCAGTTTCACATAATTCAACAGAAGGAAGAAGTATGAGAAACCTTTTCTGTTAATTTGTGGTGGTAAGGTATATTGAAATTATGACAAATGTAATCATGTTTCATTGTTCTCTGCAGAAGAGCTCTTGAGGCTGCCTGAAATACATGTCAGTACTGCAGGATGTGAAAAACACCTTTAAAATGTAATTCATGCAATGCTTACAATGCTGAACATGTTGCATATCAATATCCCCTCTGTAACTGGTATCTGTGGATTCCTGTTGATAACAGTGCTAAAATGTGAGTGAGGAAGCTCTCATTTTCATCCTAATCTCCTTACTTACCTCAGTCAATGTCAGGAGAAGACTCAGTCTGTATTATTTTCTGCTATGGTCTTTGTCATGAAAATGAAGCATCAGGATGTTCATTTCCATCAGAAGAGAGCTAGAAAAGTAGAAACAGGAACTGAACACTGCAGATCATTTTCAGAACTGTAGAAGGAACATTGCTGATATTATTATGAATGACAATAACCAAAATATAAGCTAAAATTTATTTTATTTTTAGGAAGAGAATATGTTAAAAATTTTTGTAGCTAAAATAGTATGTTATTTCCATGCATAAATCTTCACAAAATCCAAAATTATTTAGGAATACAAATTCCTTGATTTGAAACAGCACCTCAGTTTCAAAGGCAAAGAGAAACTTTTAAATATTTGAGTCGGTGTTTTATTGCATACTAGGGAATAATTACTCTTCAATTATGCAATCTTCTACTCCTAACAATGTGGGAGTGGTTCACACCTGACAGTTCAGATCATCAGAATTCCCAGGGTGAATCACACAGTGCAAAAGGCTTGTGGTGCTGCATTAATGATGTTGCTCTGTGATGTGTGTGCCATGAGCATTTTGATATCTTGTTTATATGATGAGGGCACTAACAAACTTTGGGTGCAAGAAAGGGTTGCCCAGCATGAATCTTCACTTTATAAGCACAGGGATGATCAAGAGCACAAACAGCATAGCTTTTTTCACTACAGAAAAGCTCTGTGATTTGTTGAAAGTCTGCAAATTGAGGAACATTTCCCAAAAACCCAAAACCCCAGACACAGCAACATTGAGTTCTGTTTTTAAAACAGAATGTTAAGACCACCAGCTTCTCTCATGAACTTACCACCTGGCACTTCATGGGAACTGAAACTGCCTTCTTTTTGCTCTATCCCTCTTCATTCCCCTTACTGTGTCTCAGTATCATGGTGCTGCACACAGAGTTGTAGTAAAACATCCATTTGACTACTTCTGGAGGAATTCACATGGATGTTTTGTGCTGCCATGCTTGGAATCCCAGTAGCTCCATGATTTGATTCCCCTCCCCCTTCCTATTCCCCAAGCAACCAGCCTGATAAACATGATGCAGCAGTCCTAGTCCCATCAATGGCCACTAGGAAAATCCTGTTGTACAGGGTCCTCCCCCACCTCTGATCTTTAGGGAACCCTCCAAAGTCCTCTCCTTTCCAACTTGGGAATATTCTCTTTGAAATTTCCTTTGAAATAAAACATGCATTACCAAGCAGTAAGTTTTGTGGCAATGGTTCAAAACTCAATAATTCATAACATTTCCAATGCACTCAATAAATACAAATGGTTGTAGTAAAATATTATCACTTCATAGTAAAAAAGTATCCTGAAATTTGGAAAGGTATCTAATGTCAGTATAAAAGAAAAATGGTAATTTTTCTTGGCTAATCTTTTAGCAATATAAGTGATTTAACACATTTAGTTCTCTCACTTCAAACGTCCTGCTTTTCTTCTTTTAATCACACACAGTTGGAAGGGACTTTTACTGGATTTGAATATAATGATGTGAGATGTTGGGGGAAATCAGTGATTGTTGAGACAGTTATTGCTCATAGGAGAGAGAGAGAACTAAAAAACCTGGAATTGGGCCCTGACACATTAAGCAAACACTCCCCTTTCTCTGATGCTGAGGGAAGAAGACATCTTCCAGAGAAATGTCAAATAATTGCAAGTTCCTCCCTAGTTTGGAGCTATAGATCTAAACCAGGAAACCCTACTGTGCATTCTGTAACCTATATTTTACTGTTCAAAGTGAGCTCTGATTTCATAATGCTGGCATGGTCTGCTAGCACAGTAATGCAAGTTTTTGTGTTTCAAGAGAAATATTCCTAGAATTTCTCAGGGAAAACACTTCTTACAAAGATGCAGCTTTTCTTTAAAAAATTACGTGCATTTTTGCCAAGTATTTCAGCTAAATTGGATGTGGTTATAAATAGAGAAGCCTCCAAAAGCATGTAATTCAATTCACTTCTCCCCTTTTGCCTGGCACTCCTCCTTCCCAGCCCTTCCAAACACTTCTTATTTGTATAAAGAGTCTGTTTATTCTGTTTGGTCTATTAGCAAGATATGTTCCATAAGCAGAGCAAAAAGTGAACTCTTGCCACCAGTTGGCACAGTTCATTCCCATTCAGATAGGAAACCACTTTGTGTGATTTATTGCAACTCACCTCCCCCTAGTCTCTTAATTTCTTGGACAAAACCAAGGGAAAAACAAATTCCTTCCACAGGTCTTTAAAGCTGTTCCTTGGAATATTTTATTTTTAACACCAACATTTGTTCATCTTTGTACTCATTCCAAGACTGTTTCCAGAGCAGCTATCCCCACATCATGGCAGAGCCTTCCTGCTCCCATTTTCCTTCTCTAACAGTTGACACTGGGGAAAGCACTTTCATTTCACCCTTCCTTTGAAATTCTGTGTATGCAGCCAATTAAAATCAAGTAGCCAATGTAAATAATTTATCTAACCCTTGTGTTTGAGGGAAAGGAAGTTGCAGGAGGAAGAAATAGAGGGGCCAGCAGGAAAGGCCTATAGATTAGATGTGGTTTAGGCTTTTGTAGTGGAGTGAGGATTTGATGTACAGACAAGTGACATTCTTGACAAATAACATGGCAGACCTGGCCATTTAAACTTCCTATGCCCTTACAACAGGTGTCAAAGTTGCACTGGTAGTTCCTTTATCCCTTACTTATTTCTGCTTTTGGACATAGATACTTTTTCACAGCATTTTATTTTGTGTTGATAAGTGGATTTTTTTTTTTTTTCATTCTGCACATATGGTTAGCAAGTGCCATTGGACCAAAGAATCTTTTCTTTATAGTGACAAAGTCCAGGGCCACAGAAGTCATCATACATCCTAAGGTGGGTTTCCAAGGATATCAAACAGTCAGGGTATATCGTTAGAAACGGAGTTTAGTGAGGCAGGGAATAAAGCCACCAGGATATTTACCTACAAATCCATATAGACCAGAAATGTGAGGGAAAAAATTCATATTATCAGGAGTATTTCAAGAACAAATGGGTGGGGTATTGGTGGGAGTATTGTATTTAATTAGTGGTGGCAAGAAATTTGTGCTGGGACAGGCACAGAATAAGGTCAAACCTATAATCTTCATAAGTTTCTCTTTCAAAGGATGGCAAATACAAGGACATATAAAAACAAGGATATTGTATTCATGTTGAATTTAAAGAATTTTCATCCCTAATATTTTCTACTAAAGTAACTGGGCACACTCCACTGCACGGTAGCCTACTTCAGGCTGTCTCTGAAAGATGTGCAATGCCAGGAAGGTTTGAGTCACACTGTGGATGAGTGTCCTCATGGACAGTGAAGAACATTCTGGTGTGACACTTAACAAAAATATGTCAAGAACCAGACTTTGCAAATTTCAGGTATCCAGGTGAAGATTTAATAGGGACAATAATAAACAACAATAATAGATTTTTTTTAATTTGAAGCTGAGAAGCAACTGCTACAGCTCAATGCTAGATTCACCAGCAGGTAGGTAACATCAAATAAACAACAGCTGTGTTTGCTGTGGCTTTCATTTTATTTTGAATTATTTATAAATAGCACTAGGAGCAATTTAGGCATTACCACAATATATGCCTTTTAAAGTATTAGTTGTTTTTTTCTCTTGAACTGACTGAGCAGGTAGGAGCTAGAAGGAAGATAATGTCAGTGAGGTGCAGAGCACAGTTCTTTTCAGACCTATGACTCTGTGGTCACTTCAACAATAATGAAGTTTTGAGTGAGTGTTCAGAAAGAAAATTCAGCTAGTGCTTTAATATAAGAATGTGCTGCAAAGTACTCGACCACACAAATACTCCTCAAACAGAACCATCTGCCTATATCACAAAGCTGAGAGAAATGTAACCTAAAAATGGAGTGAGGTGAAGCAAGACCTATTGTTCTGGATTTGTCCTTCTGAAGAACACACTGGTGTTCTGTGGTACCATCCCCAGATACAATAAATGTTATTACCATGTCAATCTCCCTTTTGATGTCCCATTCAAAGGCACATCACCTATTTCCCATTTGTGCTTTTGGTGTGCTACTGTTACTGTGCCTGGAATATGCACAGCCCTGACATGCACAGCCTGGACCCTTTTGCTTTGGCAGTCATTTATCTGTTGCCTCTCCTTTGCTCCTCCAAGCTGACACTTCATGTCAGCTAATACCTGAATATAAATGCTGGTTGGTTTCTTCCCCTATTTAGTTTCTCATACTCAGAAGAGATTTATAATAAATATCTTCAAGGATCTGTGTGCAATATATTATTTTAAAATTTACATTTCCAAGTATGCATGCAAAACATTTGACAAAGACAGCTGTCGTGTCATACTGCCCAAGCATGTCTTGTTCTTACCTTGTCCTCCCCTGCCTGTCTGAAAGCATCTGTTGTCCCATCTCTGCTTGGCAGAATACTGAAGAACTTATTTTAACTGTTTGCCCATCACTGCCAATTGGTGTACCTATTAGACAGGGAGAAAAGAATTTTTCTGCCTGAATGACAGACTGAGTCTGATACAATAGTTTTTAAAAAGTAATACCTGAACTGTGAATGATGGTTGAGAGTCTAAAATCATAACCTCCTTGTGACCAGTGTTCTCTGCTTTTCCATGCAGGGATACAGGAGAGCTGTATATACTGAGAAATGTTTTTAGCAAGAAAACATCAAGAACAGATTTCCTGAACTAGACCTTTCTGTCTGCTGCATGGACTGACACAACATGTGTGGAGCCAGCCTTCCTCCAACAGAGCAGAACTACTTTCTGCAGGATGGTGGTTCAGGAACTGAGATCTCTGACACAGAAAGAGGGACCTGGAGTTGGTGGGTTGGTTGTGCATACAGTTGGTGCACACTCTGATCCAACCTGTATCAATTCTGCTCCACATGGCAGTGTGAGCTTGGAACAGGGCAGGGATGGCACAGAACCTTTATATTTGAAGGCAAAGATTATGTTTTTCTCTATTCTGTTTGCTTACTCAGTAAGGAAAGGAAACTGCAACTGATATTTCTCGATAATATCCCTCTACAAAAGCAACATGTGATATTTTCATATAATTACAGGCCAGGAGTCACTGCCCACAGTCCTTCCACTGAAAAAAAAAAAAATGGATCCAAAAGCAGCTGAGGTGGTTTATTATTCATTTCCAGAGGACTTGTGGAAAGAATCATAAGAGAGTGAGGAGAACAAAAGGAAGAAAGATGAAGTGCCCCATTAAGTATACCCAGGGAACACAATAATACGCTTTATAGTCCAAAAAAAATTTACTTATGCACTAACATGGGCAAAAAAGTTTCAAGTCCAGGAAGCCCAGTTTGTAGCCAGTCCAAATAAAACTTCTGATCACTAATTTGGATGGTGAGGAAAGAAGTGCACAATTACACATAAACTCACTCTATACCAATCCTCAAAACCACATTCTCATTCCCACTGAGAAAACAGACAGTGAATAGGCTGAGGTTGTTGTGCGTGTGATGCTTTTTCCACTCTTTCCTTCTCACTTATCTCCCTCCCACACAGTTCCTCAGTGTCCCTGCCCTGGTTTAACCCCAGCTGGCAGCTCACCCCACATGGCTGCTCACTCAGTCTCTCCGTGTTGGAGTGCAAGAGAGAATATGAAGAGTAAAAGTGAAAAAACTCATGGGCTGAGATAAAGACAGTTTAACAGATAAAGCAGAAACCCTGCTCACAAGCAAAGCAAAACAAGAAATTCATGCACCACTTCCCATGGGCAAGCAGGTGTTCAGCCACCTCCAGGACAGCAGGGTTCCATCAAACATAATGGTGACTTGGGAAGAAGAATGCCATTAAGTCCAAAAATACCTCCTTTCATCCTCCTTCCCCCAGCTCTGTATGCTGAGCATGATTCCATATGCTCTGGGATATCCCTGTGAGCAGCTGGGGTCAGCTCTCCTGGCTGGGTCCCCTCCCAGTTTCTTGTGCACCCCCAGCCTGCTTTACCAAGGCCTGGCTCTGTGTAAGTCCTGCTCAGCTCATCCCTGTGATAACATCAGAGTTTTTCAGTACAAATCCAAGACACAGCCCCATACAATCTACTATGAAAAAAATTAACTCAATCCCAGTTAAAATTAGCACTGTTGTCCTCAGATGAGGTTCCTTAGGGGACTCCCTGTCCCTTTTGCCTCTACCTGTCTCCCTCCAGCCTCTTCCCTTCAGGTGACAGTTTTTATCCTAAATATGCTTGTGTAGGAGCACCATATGCTCCTCAGATTTGCTCCCCCAGTTTGGAAGGGGTTTGCCTCAGCCTCTGAGCTGGCTACAACCAGCTGCAACCATCTTGAGGCAAGTGACCTCCTGCCCAGGACAGCACTGATACTCTCAGCTGCATCACACTGAGACTTGTGCCCCTTAAAACAGGGCTCATCTTTCACTGCTGGGCTCTGCATGAGAAACAAAAGGTGAAAAAAGGCTCAGGAAGGAATGGGATTAGTGCTAAATGGGACAATTTATAGAAGAAAAAAGGAAAAGTCCATGTCTGGAATATGTGGGGGGCTGCTGTGACCTTATTTGCATGTGTCTTTTCCCATTATGGGCACATCAGGTGGATGCCTGGAGCTCAGAAAAACCTCATCCAGGGCCAGGTGTCCCTGTCCATGGCAGGGGGGTTGGAGCTGGATGATCTTTAAGGTTCCTTCCAACCCAGGCCATTCTGTGACTAGGATATTCCTTTTGCTCCTAGCTGTACTTCCTCCCTGCAGGGAGGCCTGCAGCCTGTGTGGACACACACCTCTGCTGCCATCCTGTGTGCCCCGTGCTCTGTCTGCCCAGCTCAAGCAGGGGGTGAGGAGAAAGGATTTCTCCCTATCTCTTTTGGCTTTGTCAGCTCACAGTCCTGGGAGAAAAGGAGAGGGGAGAAATCAGTTTGCATTCCTCATAGCTCTTGCTTCACATTCCTCTGCACATTACTCCTGAGACAGAAATGAGCACACACAGAGCACTGTTCCTCTCTTACCTTTGCTGGAGGATTTTGGGGTATAAATGGCACATTCAGAGATGTTGTAACACCGTGAACAGCCTGTGTCAATGGGTGAAGTGCAGCTTGAGAGTGCTCCTGACTGAAGGTGCCTGTGCCAGCAGCAGGCTGGCTCTCTGGGCATGGATGGAGCCTGGCTCTGGCTGAGGAGGGGCTTTTGGGGCAGGCAGCAGTGCCCGGTGGTGTGGGGTGAGCAAACTCCACACCATCAGCCTTCCTGCAGTGTGATTACATTGGAAACATCTTGCTTCAATCAATACTGAGCAGAGCACCAACTCTTAACCCTGCCTCTGTATTTCCATCCTTTCATCCTAATCACTTTTAATTTATTTTCCAGATTTGCTGGAAGGCAGGGTTTCCTCAGCACAGGCTTCGTATAGATCAATCCCTTTGCAGCCTTTCAGGTTCGATGTACAAATTTGGGTTTCACAGTAATGTAGAATGGAAAGCATGAAAAGGTGGTCAGGGTAATTTCTGGTGCATGAGATCTTATACAATGTTGTGATAAGCTTTGCAATCACTGCATCATTACACTAATTGTTTGTCACTGTGCACATGTGCATGTAATCAGCAGCCTTGAACGGAATACATTACATTACTCTTGTGTCAGACATGGTGTGTCTCAATCCATCAAGAGGAAATGGGTAGAAATGAATGTAGGAAAGTGTTTAAGCCAGAAGCAGAGATTTTAATTATTTCACACCAAGAACTTCACATACTTGCTAAACTGAGTTGTCATGCTGCTACTGATTATAATTGTCTTCTGCCATTGACAGGTGATTGTTTTGTGATTTCTGTGTCTAATGAAAATTCATTTTAACTAGAAAATTATTTTTGTACTATCCTGGATTCACTTAGAGAATTTTTGGAAACTGCCTCTGCTGCTACTTTTACCTCTTAACACCATCTTGAAACTATTTTTTCTGCTTAATAAACTTAATTGAGAAAATTTAAATAGATGCATTTTAGTTTTTTCAATGTGACTCACAGTACTGACACATAGATGTCCCTGCAGTAATAATGGAGATGATTAGTGGAAAATAAAAAGATTAATTTGGTTTTATCTACTTTCATGTTATTGCAAACAGATAGGAAGGTAATTGAAGTTATGTCCCTTTTTGGAATCTGTGTGATACATCCATCAGTGAGAAGCAGGTTATGAAGCTCAGTGATATCTGCCTGACTGAAAGAGCCTTCAAGACTGAGATTAATATAAAACAAAAGCAGGCCTTTTAAATTGCATTAAGATGGTTAAATGTGTCTCTTAATTCCGTTGTTTAACTCAGTGATGGGTGATGGTCTCATCTCACCTCTTCCTGCTTTCCAGGCTCAGGAAATGACTGAAGACTTATCATGAGACAAGAGAAGAGGAAGCCCTGGGGCAAACCCGAGGGAATGACAAATCCTGGTTTCTCTGTCAGAACAGATGCAGCAAAGAGGAAACGTCTCCTTCATTCATTTGGTCCAAAACTGAATCTTAACTCTTGAGCTAAATTTCTGCATAGCAGCATGGGGTTCTACTGTAGCAATGTGGAATGGAGGGGAGAAAGGGGAGAAAGATGGAAAAATTTCTCTTCCTGATGGAGAGCTTCCAATGAAGTAGTCATATTTTGGGAAATGAACTGACAGGAGTTACATACTGTCACATGCATGTACACAAACTCTGTGGTAGCAAGTCTGGGCACTGGACAGAAAACAAGATGTAAAGAACTGCTTTGAATATGCAGGAAAATGAATCAATGGTAACTGCAAAAGCCAAGCCCATGCTGCGAAAAAGCTCAGACACTTTTACAAATATATAATCTCCATTGTGTCCTCTTTGAGCATGTCTTGTCATAGAGGGGACCACTGATATCTGAGGCCAACAATAAGCATTTGTTATTGCATGGGGTGGATGCCAGGGGGAACAGGCAGCTGAACTTCAACAAGAGAAATAATATTGATTTACTAATAAAACACTATCCCTAAAGCTGAAGCATATTAATTTGTTTCTGCAACTAGTTTCATGATGAAGCCATTAGTTTTACTATAATGTAACATTTTACCTATAAGAGGCATAATAAACCTGGTATTATATATAAAATTCTTAAGGAAATGCTATGGTTTTAAACTTCTGAAGTGATTTACAGTTCAGCTGAAAGAGTATTACATGTATTTTATTAATATATTCAAAATGTAATTTTAAAAGTAATTAATCCTCTTCCTAGTTTGATCTACAGTATATAAGAAAAACCCAGAAAATATGAGGAAAAATGACTGACAAAAAATCAGAACTAAAAATAATTCAATTTATTATTTTTATGGAACACTATCCTAGGTTGCAATATAATTTATTTTCTGCAGTCTCCACTTTGTCTTCAGATAGGTTGTTAATATAAGACATGATATCCACTTTCAGTCAAGTTGAGCAATCTGCAGCTGCTATGTATGGAACATCTGTATATATTTCCTTGTAACAGAAAATACTAAGCTCTGTTGAGCCATGCTCTCACTCCAGCATTCGTTTGGTAGACTTTCAAAAACACCTTACTAGGCTGCACATTCTGATCAGCTTTTTGTGAGCACCTTTGGCTGCACAGAAGGAGCCCAAGGGAGTACCCTGCCTTGGTGGATTGTCAAGAATGGAAAACCAAGTAAAGGCTTACTGAAAAGCTGAGTTATACTGGTACTGTGGTCCACCTTTTCAGATAGTCAGTCCTTGAAATTTGAATTCTACTCACCTCCCACACTATTATTTACTTTGCTTGATAAACTACAAAGCATGCTGGCAGAGAATTATTCTCATGTTGCATTTCTCTCCTACAGGCAATGGAAAAATACTTTAAAATAAATTGCCAGAGCATAAGAGCCATTTCTCAGGATTTCATGGGCTGTAGTCTTTGATGCTAACACAGTTAATGTACAATAAGCTTTTTAATGTAAATACTAAATGTACATGAAATCACTAAAGAAAATGCAAATACCCCAGAAGCTCAGCAATAGATTATGCCTCTCATATGGCCATTTTACAGTAAGATTTCCTTATA
This sequence comes from Passer montanus, assembly GCF_014805655.1. Taxonomy (NCBI): domain Eukaryota; kingdom Metazoa; phylum Chordata; class Aves; order Passeriformes; family Passeridae; genus Passer; species Passer montanus. The sequence continues at coordinate 281,814 of NW_024366048.1, forward strand.
ATATTTCCCTCCTGAAAAAGTAATTGACAAATTGTCTCAGAAATAAGAAGTAAATGGTGTGATTGTCACATTTGAGGAAAGGTTGCCATCAAGAGAGACCTTGAGAGAGTTGGGGGCTCCCAGCATAAATCATGGACCTGTTAGAGCAGGTCCAGAGGAGTGTCGCATGAATGATCAGAGACCTGGAGCACCTCTCTCACGAATTAAAACTGAGTTAGGGTTATTCAGCCTGGAGAAGAGACAAGTGGGGGAAAACCTTATTCAGATTTGCTATACTTAAAGGAGAATTATAAGAAAGATGGAGGGAGAGTTTTTATCAAAGCCTGTAAACAGGCAGTGACAGGACCAGGGATAATGCTTTTAAACAAAAATAGAGTAGATTTGGACTGGTCACAAGGAAGATTTTTTAAGGTGAGGGTGTTCAAACACTGGAACAGGTTGTCCAGAGAAGTTGTGGGTGACCCATCCCTGGGAGTGTTTAGGGTCAGGCTGGATGAAGCTTTCAGCAATTCAATCTAGTGAATGGTGTCCCTGCCTATAGGAGGAAGTTTGGGCTAGATACTCTTTGAAAGTCTGTTTCAAGCCAAACCCTTCTGTGACTCTATTAAACCTGACTTTTCTGAATACAATATTGTACAAATATTTGTAAAATAATTCCTTTTTATGACCTCTGTGGAGGTATCAGGGAGTCTGCACAGAAATCAGAGCTAATTAGCACTTTGTTTTTTCAAATTCTCATGTTCCCTGCTTAACTTCCTGGTGAGTGTTCCTTTTTGTCTCTTTCCAAAACACATTAGTTTACAGATGCTGTAGCTGAGTATTGATCCTGGAGTGATTCAGCACAAAATTCAGGGGTCCACTCACAGGGTTCACAGAACCATACAGACATAAAATTTGGCTGGGTGAATTTTTTGAATCAGGTAGTGAGACATTGAGGGCGTTGAACTTTAATGTCGTGTGGGATTTGGTGAATGCTTCACCACTTCATTCCACACCTCAGCTTCTTGCAACTTAGCATTTTTAACACAAAGCTGTACAGCTCTCTCTATGGATATTAACCATATAATGAGGATAATATTTTGAGGACATTCAATAAAGTCACTGAAACATATTTTCAAGCTTTTCTTTTTACTATACACAAAGTATTATATTAAAAAGCATTAAGGTTGAAAAGACAAGCAATATTCACCCTTGTACTTTCTTCCCTTGTGAGATATTTTGAGCAGAGACACTTTGTACTATCTGTCCATCAAAAACCAAGCTCATTTTGGGGGTATCCAAATAAATAATACTAATAATAGATGCTGTAGTGAAGCAATGCCATCACAACACTTTGGCTTTAATGTGGATGACATAAGGAGTTATTTTTCATTTTGAAATTTGAATGCACTTTTTGCAGACTGTAGCTCTGTCTCTTCTTCCTACCTTATACAATAAATATTTTATCCTTCAGACCCGACTGTCAAACCTGGAATGTTTTCCAGGTCATTCAGTTGATTCCCATTTCATTATATCCTAGAGCAGAATTCTTCACTACTGCTGCTCACAGATCATAAAAGAACCAGAGCACAGCAGGCAATGCCCCATTAATGGACCCCTCGAGCATCCCTGTACACAAATGCTAAACCCCATCACCACTGCACCCTACCCACACTTACATTCACTTATTTGGAGGAATACATCTAGATGTAAACCAGCTCAACTATGAGGAAATTATTAGTTTATTTTTTTTCACTATGATCAAATAGCATTAATGAAATTTAAAAAACATATTTTTTTTTAAAATGAAATTAAAAAAAAAAAAGAGAAGGAACTTGAACTAAATTTTCAGCCCACTCCAGCTCCTTTTGGATCAGGATGACAAACCTGCAACATCTGGGTATCCTTCAGTCTCTGCATTCTTCTGTTTTTCAGTCAGCATTTCTTTAAGTATTAGCTTTAAATGTGCACATATTCAGACTTCCTGGAGAAATTAGTAGTTAGGCAAGATTAGTACCAGAGCAGGCAGCATGTTATTCCAATTGATAAGCTCTACAGCACTATGTGTACCAATGGATTCTAGGAAAGTATCCTAAGGAAGTGTCTTTGGAGATGACTTTTTTAAATATATGAGTCATAAATATTCTATTATGAGACAACTACTCCTTTCATAATTCTATTTTCTCTACTTATTAGTCCAAAATCCCATTGCCTGCATCATTATGGAGACCAAATAATTTATTTAGTGAGCAGGCAGAGGAAAGAGAGATTGCTTGAAAATGTGAAAGACAAGTATCCTGCATTAACACTATTATTATAGTAGACATGTTGGTAAATTCTATAGATGGACCAATAATTTTAATTTCTAAGTTTTTACTACAACAGGTGACACAGTCAGAATTAGAAAAACTCCTGTTAACCTCTGTAGGCTGCCCAGTAACTCCATGGCTGCAGTTAGCTTTTTGTCATTTATTAATTCATTTGAATTCAAAGCAATTGCTTCCCCAATTAGTGATGTGGAAGGAACTTGGGATATTACCATCAGATGTTCCAGTGCTATTAAGTCATTGACAGAACTATTTTCCCCTTTTTTTTTCTGTACTTATGCCTTTTTTTTCTTTAGTAGGAAGCACCATAAGCACCCTCTAAATTTCATCCATTGATTTTTTTAATCTCCATTTTTGAGGTACTGTCTTTTTTCATATTTTTGAAATATAGCTGAGGAATAGGAAAAAACAATGGAAGCCAGAATCATTGACTTATTGAAATTTGCTAGTTATTGTTTGTTAAAAGAAAATACCTCAAAAATAATTTTAAAAAATAGCAATCAAAATATATATTTCTGATAGCTCTGTTATTATATTTCTTCCAATACTAGAAAATATCTGCCATCTGAAAAACAGCAAATAGAGTATTTTTCAGTTTTTTGCATGCTGCACAAAGGCCATTCTATGAAATAAATACAGGAAATCATAGTGGTTTCAGAGTCAAAGTATGCCTCACTTTTTTATGTGTTGAGGTCTCAAAAGTACTGCTGTGTATACAATATTCAAGGAAAATATGTTTTTCTGGAACAAATCAGAAGAGTTTTCTTCATATTCTGTCATCTCTATTCATAATTTCAAGTTGTTAGCCTTAAAATAACACTTCCAGTATCACTATCTTCTCCTATATTTCAGTAAGAAAGACAACTCTAAAAATGTCGAAGGTTACTGAGACAGATTGATTGAATTCTCCTGGGTTTTAGATTTATGGCAATTTTCACCAAGTTCAAGAAAAAAATTAACAAAGGCAAGGCTACTATACTAAGATTAAAGAAAAGTGTGCAAATATTTAGTGGGAAAAATGCATTAGTATTAGTCTAAAATGCATTCATATTATTCTAAAATAAATAATAGGAAAGCAACAGCAATTATGGACACAATTTTGTCACCTCAAGTAGCTACTGTTTTAGTAAACTGTAAATAGCAATTTAATGTTGGTAAATCCAAACCTGGAAATGGTGAGAATTATTTCATGATTTTCAAATTTTTTCACAATGAAAAAATGAAAGGAAAATTCAAATTGAATAGTATTAGTTATTCTATCTTTATTAATAGGTATTAACTCAAAATCCTTGAGTTCAGATTTTCACAGCCTTTTCATATCACAGCTACAAGGAAAAGAGAACTAAAATTAAAAAGTGGGAGCTGAAAAGTCTGGAATTCAAGGTCAAAGGGTTTGGCTGTTCCTTGCCACTGATGCCTGACAGAGATGCTGTTTCTATGCAGCCTGCCTGGGAGCAGAGCATGTGGCTGGACAGGGAGAAAGGTTTTAATCATTTCCTTGCCCTTTTCCTTTAGCCAGTGGAGATGAATCCATGCATGAAGGTCTAGGAGGCAAAGTGGAGAACAGGGAAGAGGAGCAGTTGTAATTTACTGCTCACATTGACTAACCCAGCACAAAAAGAGATGGGAACCTTTTCTGGTGCAGAGGTGTAATCCATGCCTGCCATAGCTCCCAGAATGTAATGTAATGCACAGAGAGTTGGAGTTTGCTCTACATGTTCCCCAGGAATTATTTTTCCTCCAGCAGTAACAAATTTCAACAAAAGAAATAAGTAAAGTCAATGGAATCCAACTGAAATCCCAACAAGCAGCCTAATTTGATAAGATGTGGGGTAGTTTGAACAATGCTGAAATTAACCATTGACTCAGTAGAGCCAGTGCTTCCCCTGCCATCGCTGTAGTTCTGCCTGCTTTGATGCACTCTTCAAGCTGTTCTGCAAAACATCCCATTGCCTCCTAGATTCTATATGTTTTTAGTGCCGAAAAAAGAATATGAAAAAAAAAATGAAGAAAAGTACAGAGATGATTCTAATTTTGTTTTTTCTCTCTGTGCTTCCCCCTGTTTCCCTTGTCATCTTCATTTGCTTGCCCTCACAGCTCCCTGTGAGATGCTGCTTGTAGGGGACAGCTGAGTGCGGTGCTGTTCCAATAGGGAGAGAGGTACTAAACTGTGCTCTCTTCAGTCATACATGCAATGCCCCAAATACAAAGGGAAAAAACCCCCACAGTTTAGAAAAGGCAGTGCAGAGAAGCCTGAGTTTAAAAATGGAAAATATTTTATGCTATATACAATCTCTTTAGATGCATGTAGAATCTAAAGACTGCAGGATGAGATTCAGAACTAGTGTTCATTTACATGTATGAAAAGCAGAGCAACATTTTTCCTCTAGCAAAGCCACACTCAGCTCTACTTTTCAAGCATTTTATTTGCATCATTATCACTGTCTTGATTTTAGTGCCATCTCTGAAAAACAGATCCTTCACTTTCATACCAGCCCTGTGTACTTGAGTTGCATGGATACCAGATCAATATTAATGCTCTTTCCCTGCCAAACATGAAATCACAGCTTCTGCTGTCACTAAGAGCTGTACATTTAAGTGAACCTGGGACAGAACTGCAGTGCCTGCTCACCATCTGATCACAGCCTTGTGGAGTGGGCTTCAGGACTTACTGAGCCAGCTGCCAGGGATAGCCCACAGTAACATAACTCTATTGATAGCATTCTTACACTTGTCATCTCAAGTGGGATCTGAAATCCTGACACATTGTCAGTGCATGCATGGTGAGTCTAGAAGTCATAAAATAAATGTGATGCCATGGCAATTAACATTACTGGTGCTTCAAAACACAGAGCTGGTGGGGAGACTTGCCTGTGGGGTTTTGTGTGAACACACTATACATGATACAAAGGAAGTTCAAAAGAATAGATGGGGAAGGTTTTGTTTAGCCAGAAAGCACAAGCTGAAATTACGGACAACTAAATCTCTATATTAATGGCACTCTTATTTTTTGACATGGAGATGATTTGTCTCAAGCTTTTAGATCCAGAGTGACAGCGAGCTGCTATGAATCCAACAATACTTTGCTTCAGCCTTTAGTAGCTGTTGACTTTTTTTTCATACAGTGGAAAGCATGATGTCTGGTCCTGTGTCCCCTTGTAAGGTGTTATGAAATAAGCCTGCCTTCTAAGGTTTTAGTGGTGTAATTTTACTCTGCAGGTTCTGAGGAAGGCAGAAGTAGCTGGAGGCTGTTGTAAGGCCAGTGATGCCTCCAGCTCTGCAGAAGCAGCCCTGCCTGTTTCATCCAATGAAACTCTCTCACTTGAAACCCTAGAGGACCCTGAAATAGATCTTTCACACTTATTCTTGAAAATATTCAGATTGACAGCTAATAAGTAGTGTTCACCTGCTGATAGGAAATAGCAGAAGATCAGCTCAGAGAAAGCCAGTAATGAGGAAGTTTCCTCAGATGGAGCTCCGTGCAAAGCTGCTCTAATAGGGAAGGACATATTTTAAGGGGAAAGTTTAATCCATTCTGAAAAACTCAAAGCTCTATTCAATACATATGATCCTGTGAGCTTGATCTTGGCTCTCTAGGGCTATAGTTATTTGGGTTTTGCAAGGTGTTGTTAAGTCTGTTTTCACTGTACACTCAAGTAAACCTGGATATTTTATTTTTTACATTAAAATATTATACTTTTCACTTGGACAATTGATTGCCTTGACCATCACTTTGGCTACATTCATAGCTACTTATTCAGATAGAAATAATGAATCATACTTTTTCAGTGTCCTACCCTGACTTAAAATTACGAAATAAAAAACCAGAAGCTGGCGCAGGGCTCCAAGATGGTGACAATGATAAAGGAGTAACTTTTAAAGATCTATTTTTCCTCTCAGTTTTATTTATAGCTGCTGCAGGGGTCCAACCCCTTTATTTCAAACTGTGTGCTCTGAGGGACTGCTTACATGACAGTTTTATGAACAGAGCTTGTGCCAATCAGACACAAGACCCAGGAAATACAACCCTGGCCATTCTGCTCCTTCCCACTGCATGGAATAGCTGTTGCATCTGTTTCTATCTGGGATTTTTGCTTTTGGTAAAGAGAAAAGACTTTGAACAGGCCACCTGTAGATGAGAGTAAAGTTACTGTTTTCTTAGTCTGTTTGCAGCCTGAGGGCAGAGGGCAGGCACAGAATTCTGCTGTGGCGGATTGAATACAAGCATAACTTTAATTAAATGAGACAAAATACCATGCTAACATGAAAACTGTGGTCTATTTATGTGCACAAGTCTTTTTTGATATCTTCCTTCATTTATTTGGTAGAATAATGGTGAAATATTGTTTGTGACTGGGTTTTTATCATTTGAAGAGCTGTTGTATGTGTCCGAGCAGTTGCAATCTGGTTTTCATGGATGTGGAGAGTCAGTTTCAGTCTTTCCCTCTTCCATGCTAGTACTAATCCCTGCTGGCCAGAGAAGAACAAGTGATTACCAAGATATCGGATATGGTGACAAATGGGAAATGGCTGATGTTAGTTTATCCCTTAATGAGAGAAACTTAATTAATAGCTATGTATTAGATAATAGACAAAGATATGACCATTCAGTCATATTTTTCTTTTTTTTCCTATGAAAATATGAAGAATAAAGAACACAGATAGAATAGCAAGCAGATGTGTTACCTTGGAGACAGTCTGTAAAAATTATGAAAAATATTGTTTTCTTATATATATATGTGCATATATTTTTTCAGTTTATACATATATATATATAAACTGGAAAAATATACTAAAGCTAAATAAAGACTCAGTTTTGTGGACTGAAAACTTGCTGAATCTATCTGAAGTTGAGGAATAGAAGAGAGATAATTTACAGTAATGCTCAAAACTGGTGTGTGTGGAATCATTAGCTGGAATGAGATAAATCCAGTTCAGTCTCCCAGTGTTTTCTATTTCCCCTGCAATTTTCTATGCCCCTCCATAGAAACATAGAACATACAAATGTACGTTCACATTTTCTGGGTTTCATGGTTTGTTTTTCCTAGGTCTCAATCACTGTAGCTCAGACAGGTGATCTACAGGTTAAGGAGGTGATTTCTACCCCTCCTCTGTTCTTGTGAGGTGCCCACCCAGAGTACTGGCTCCAGCTCTGGTGTCCCCATCCTGAGCAAGACATGGGAATGTTAGAGACGGTCCAGAAGAAATAAAAAAAGAATGGTCAGAAGCATGGAATACCTCTCCTATGAAGAGAAGCTGAGGGAGCTGGGGTTATTCAACTTGGAGAGAGAAGGCTTGAGGGAGACCTTATAACAGCCATTCAATACCTATAGAGGGTTATAAGAAAGATGGAGAAAGAATTTTACTAAAGTCTGTAGTGACAGGACAAGGGATTATTATTTTGAACTGAAAGAGGCTAGATATTAATTGGACATGAGGAAGAAATTTTTAAGGTGAAGGTGTTGAGACATTGGAATGGGTTACCCAGAGAAGTTGTAGATGGAAATGTTCAAGGCCAGATTGGAAGTGGCTCTGAAAAACCTGACCTAGTCAGAGTTGTCCCTGCCCAGGCTGGACTAGATACTCTTTAAAGGACCCCTCAAACCCAAAGTATTCTGTGATTCTATAATTGGGTAATGCTATAGATGCTGAAGCTCAGCATGATTCATTTTAGAAAATGGATGACAAAGTGCCTCTTTCAGTCTAAATTAGAGTGAAGTAGGTGTCTCAAGCAGATGTTTTGCTCTTTAATCACCCCAATCTACCACCCTACACAATCAAGTGCATTACAACCACAACATGAAAATAAAAAATCAGTGCAATGTATTGCCTTCAGCTGTAGTGATTTTCTATACATTAATACTGATATTGGGGACATCAAATTGCAACAAAAGTCACAAAAAAGAAAGTAAGATCCCACCTCTTCTATGAGAAAACAGTCTGTGGATAACTCCATCTCCAGTACCTAGCCCTCTTTGGATTATGACTGAATACAGACATGCATGGTTTCCATGTGATACATGATGTTTGAAATGCTGGAATTCAAAATTGTGGACATTTCAGTATTGAATCTTTTTTTCCATCTGTAGCTTTTGCTGAAGTGTAATGGAAAGATTTATTTCTTCCTAGTTTGAAAACAAACCAACTGTAAACTGTGAGACAGAAAACAATCCACTCTCTTGTGTAAACTGAGAAAGATGAAAAGTACAAGACGTGATTTTCTCCAGTCAATCCACTCCCATATTGAGGATAAAGCATGAATAGGGAATGGCATGAACTTAACCTGTCCTCTTTGCAACTTTTCACTGGTAATTTTGTAGTTTTATTAAGGTGCTGTAATAATTGATACACTGTGCTATCTCCAGGAGAAGGTTATTTCAAGCATAGCATGCTGTATTTTTAACTGAAACTGTAATTTAATTTCTGTGTTCAATGTTACTTTTAGATTCTCTTACATCCTACACAAATGTCACTTGATAATATTTGGGGAGGTTTTTATTTTTATTTTCCCCCCCTTTTTTTAATCAAGCCTTTGAATTCTGCAAGTCATTTGAAGAGGAAAGGATGACTACTGCTCTGGGTGTTCCTGCTCCAGCAGTGCATGGCAAGATCAATTTGGGCATTAAGCTTTAGCTTTTACCCTCTTGCAAGCCTGCCAAGCAGTAAGTATTATTATGCCAGGAACTTTCAGCTTCATTAAAACTTCAGTATGTTATCAGAAATTCATGCATTAGGCAGACACACTGAAAGAATCCATATTCCTTACTTGGAGAAAATATGATTTTTTTTTCATTGAGTTAGTTGTATACATTCTTCAATAAGTTTATTTTTTAAATTTTGTATCATTTCCTCAAAATATGTAAACATCCACTTTTAAAAATGGAAAAAAGTCAACTCTCAACTGCAATATGGTCTAAAATTCAACAACATAATATTGATTAGAGTATAATATCAATGTAGGTCAGAATCTTTGATTCACTTTAAATTCAGTAGATAATGTTTACAATGGAGAGACATAATTTTTCCCTTAGTTTTCCCCTTGATTTGAATTTGAATAGTTTTCTAATTGGATACGGTGTAACACTGAATTAATTTTTTTTCCTCCCCAGCAAGTAGACAAGTTACACAGTACCTGCTTAAGCTGTTACCTGCTTCTGGAGCAAAATTTAGATGACAGGAATGAATCCATTAAGTGCAAAAGAGCTGATCAGACTTAGAGCAAACTCCGAGGAAAGGTTAACTTTGGGTTCACTGTGCAAGCTTAAAGAAAAATTGCTGCTGCTAACATTTAAAATAAGCACACTGAACAATTTCACTCTTGTGCTTAAATATTTTTTCTGAAAGTTGTGCCATTTTGCCTAAAAGATACAAAACCACCTTGTTGTTGTTGGTATTTTTTCTGAAACTGAATATCCATCATGTGTAGACAAAGATTCTTACTGATAAATAAGTGGTGAAGTAGAAAGCACATAAAGATATGAGGTTGTGGCCTGAGGGAATTCCCCGATTCTAAAGCAGCAGCATTGTTGGTGAAGAGGTCTATGGGAGAAAATTCCCTCGGAACTTAAGGCTCTGGTGATATTCATCCCAGGGATTTGAATGAAAATACATTATACATTCATACTGAAGCTCCTTTCCCTTCTGACCAAAGCCAGAAATCACTTTGGCATTCTGAGTGGAGAGGTCAGCTCACCTGGCTAAGTTGCTGTGACTGATAATGTGAAATGCTGAGAACAAGGCATTGGACAGCACTGGCAAAACTGTGCCCTTTCCCTTTTTGTGTTTTTAGCACAGCCCCAAGGTAGAATGTGATTATCATCTTTGGTAAGTTTATCACTCTTCCTCTGCTAGCAACCACTTTATGAGCTGACCATGCACCTACACCCACACAAATAGCACTGAGCAACAAGCCACAGTAGGAACAGAAATGCCAAACCATCATGGTCTGCTTTGGATGGAGGCTCTACAGCTCTTTCACATTCTCAGACTGTTTAAACACAGCCCATATGATGTTATGTACCTGGGAACATGCCCAGAACACAATCATTCTGTACCAAACATGGGTTTATAGGATCTCTACAGGGAGATGTGCAATGACATGAGTATTTTAGTTCGGTTCCTTACTCTTCTGAAGTTAATATCCTGACTGCCCATGCTTACCTTCATGTGATTTGTATTATTGAGTACAATAGTTTGTACTTTTTCAGAGTTTCAGAGTGCTTGCATGACATTTAGTTGGATGAAAATAACGTGAGAAAAACTACTCTGGGAAAGCACCAAATGAGTGCTAACTGCAAATGGGAAATGAACCCACAGGATCAAACTGGAACCAGTCTAAAGGAAGCACGTATGACTCTCACTTGCCTTTGATCCTCCATGCCAGCAGTTTCATTCTACAAATCTACTCCCTTCGTCCTTTCACCAGTTTGTGCACAGAACAGAAAACAAGAATAAGGCTACAGCCTACTCCGCCTTCATTGTTCACTTTAAAAACAAGAAATTTCTCAGAAAGCACCAAAAAGCAGTTTTTACTTAGCTACTGACACAGAGACCAAAGAAACATAGACAATAATTCTGGAATGAACTTTTTCTCAGAGACCAAAAAAGCTAATAGCTCTAAAAGTAAATATTTCAATGGATGCCCCCTTTCAGAGATATGCAGTGTCGACAGAATGTAATTATGTGCAACTGTTGCTTTTTTGTTCAAGGAACAGCATAAATCACAGTAATTTGTGTTTGATTTTTAAAGAACATACTGTAGATTTGGGCATGAATCAAGGAGAATGCAGTGGCTGAACTCTTTAGCTTTTATTCATTCGTTTGCATTGATTTTTCCATGATTGTGAGTATTTTTCTGTAATATAGAGAAAACAATATGGGAGACATCTGGTGGCCATTAATTAACTGAAACTCTCTAATTTATTGTTATAGTTGGTTGATCTACTACTAAGCTTATAAATGAGCAACTACAATTTTAAAATTCAGGGTAATGCATCACAAATCCACCCTTAATTTATTTGCTACTTAGTTTTAATTATTTATGCCTATTCATGGTGTATTGGTCAAGGGCAAAGAATGGTTGTAACTGCAAATGCATCAGATTTATGTTACCAAAAACCAAGGTCTTAACTTTGGAGAACTTAAGAGACAAATTAGGACCTTGACCAGATAACTAAGAACTGTCTCTACTTATCTACTCTCTGCATATATTTTAATTAATTTAAAAAAATTAACCTATTTATTATTATTTATTTATTTGCACTTTGTTTATATGTGTGATTGATAGGAAGAGTGACAAAACATGAAGGAATCAGTTGACGTTACATCATTTGAATTACTAAAATAAGCACTTATAATAAATAAAAATGTCAATTTTCTAACTGTTCTCTAGCTTGGCAGCTTCATATCTGTGTGTGTGTGCATCTGAGTGTGTAATGATATATTTATTCATTTTTGCTTTTGCTCACATATTACAGCATCTGACTTCATTCTTTAACAAGGTAGAATGTTAAAATTACTAACTGTTCAGGAAATAATTTTTTCTCTTCAAAAGACAAAAGTACTGTCTTTTTCTCACGCCATTTCTTGGGAAAATACTAAATAATAGATGCTACCACATTCAGAAAAATCTATGTGTCCGTGACAGACAAAAAAGGGCAGTTCATTTTCTAGCATCTAGACGTCCTAGTCAGGGTTTTTAACAGAGGTGCTGCTGTACTGCCCTGACTGCCCCCTGATTATGGCAGTGTGGCTCAAAATCTGCATCCAAAACTTTGCCTCCAACATCAAAGAGTGTGGCCTCAGGAGAAGGAATGAGACCTGCACCTTTGCTTTTGAGGATCTCAATAACATGGCATCTTCCATTCATGGGAGTGGAGTAGAAGGAGAGAGAGAGAAATTGGGTATTTCTGGGAAAACCTTCTAGCTCTCTCTGTCAAATGCCATAATTTGTTCAGCTTCACCCATAGCCATACTGTGTTGGTTTCACTCAATGTGCCTGGAAAACAAAATCTGAGTTGAGAGTATGGCCATGAATTTCCGTGGGAACTCTGGAAGTGCCCCTGCCCGGCTGGAGCTGCGCGGTGCCGGTGGCCTGCCCTGGGCAGCCGGGCAGAGCAACTCACCCAGGAGTTCTGCCAGAAATCCTTGTCCAGAAGCAGAGATGGGCAATGTGTCCCTCCCTTTAGCTTCTGAAGGAGAAATATGAGCATTTCAGGGGCCTTGCAAATCACACAGAAGTTTGAAACCATTCCAAAGTGAACGCTTAACAGGAAGTAAGATGCAGTCATAATTTTAATCATCAGGTACATTAGTGGCTACTTGCATTTTGAGAGTTTTCTTTACAAGAAAGATTAGACCTAAATATATGTATTTATACCTTCCTTCCTATGGAAATTAAGGCCACAAATTTGAAATGTTTAGCTTTTAATGCTTTTCTTGTTTTTCAAAAAGAAATATCAGAACTGCAGTAAAAAGAATGTTTCATTTATACATGATGATTCTGAGCATAGAAAAGAAAGTTTATATTTGTGGGTCTGATGTTTCCTGATTTTAAGGAAACTTTTTTGATACAGAATTTTGGGCTAAAAAAATTGCTTCTGGAGGCCCAAGTATACATTGAAAATTCAGTTAAAAAAGAAGCTAGCATGATTTTATTTTGTTTAGTATCATCTGTACACCAGGTAGATTGTTTATTTCCCCAAAGCTGGTATGCTTTAATTTTGCTAATCTGCTAATGTTTTAATTTTTGCTGAGGTCTAGTATGTCAAGCTGTTGTGCCTGGTAATTCAATAAATCGGTTTCACAAATGTTAATGTATTCATAATCATGTTTTCTTGTGCCCAGATGTACCAGTCAACCTACCAGTCTATTCCCAATCTAATGTTATCTCAAATAGCACGGTACAAATGTTATAAAAAAAGGAAACCTACATCAAGCATTTTGCATTGATTTTTACAAAGACTGTCAAAACATGTCATGATGTTATTGATGTCAGCATTTGTCTGAGGCTTTGAGTGTTTAATATGCATATTAAAAAATCCTTCTTCTTTGTGATCCTGGAGATGTCTGCCCGGTTAGACCATTCACTTTTGTCTCAATTTTAAATATTTTGGACAAAATTTTGCTCTTATCTTTTGATTGTGCTCCTTCATCTGTTGTTCATCAGTGTGATTCTGCCTACTGCTGTGAATGGATTTATGAAAGGCAGGTCCTGCTTGACTACCCTGGTCTCCCTCCATGGTGAGATGACTCAATGGGTGAGAGAGAGACTGTTGGTCCTGATTTCCTGGAGTTTAGTAAAGCTTTAGACACCATTTCACACAACATTCTCCTGGAGGTGGGTCAAGGCTTGGAGGGTGTGCTCTTTGCTGGGTGAAACACTGGCTGTGGGGCCAGGGCCAGAGAGGGATGGGGAATGGAGTGACATCCAGCTGGGGACAGACACCAGGGGTGTTCCCCAGGGCTCAGCCTTGGATCCAGACCTGTTTTATGAGGAGCAACTGAGGGAGATGAGGGTGTTTATTCTGGAGAAGATGAGGCTCAGGAGAGATTGTTCCCTTTCCACAATGACCTGAAAGGAGGTTGTAATGAGGTGGGGATTGGTCTCTTCTCCCAGGCAACAAACAATAGGTCAAGAAGAAACAGCCTCAGGCTGCAGCAGGGAAGGTTTTGATTGGATATTGGGAAACATATTTTTTGTGGACAGGATTTTCAAACAGGTTCATGTTCATGTTCATGTTCATGTTCATGTTCGTGTTTGAACAGGAAGAGGCTGCCCTGGGAAGTGGTTGAGTCACCAGCCTTGTAGGTATTTAAGAAATGTGTAGATTTGACACTTGGGGACCTGCTTTAGAGGTGAACTTGGCAATGCTGGGTTAACTATTGGACTGGAAAATCTTAACAAGATTTTGCAGCTTAAATGGCTTTATGATTCCATGACTTGGAAAATATAAGAGTATCAAAAATTTGGCCCTGGATTTTAGCTGAACTCAAAATTATATAAATAACTAAGTGCAGGTGTTCTCTATTTAATTTCTAATTAATCTGTTCTGGTCCAGCTCCCAGTTCAGCAAGTGGAAATATGTTGTGTCAGACTCTCTTTTCACCTTGCAAAGGTTATGAATTCTAGAATTAGATTATTTGTGATATTTTTGGAAAACCTCCAATAAAGTGTAAAAAGCACTCCCCTATTCTCTACTAATTGCCCACAGTTCTCAATACCCACAGCCATAGGGCTTCAGCATTGATGCTCTGTCACAGATTTCAACATTTCAAAGCACAAACCAATAAAAATCCTATAGATTTTATACACTGTTATCATTATTACTCAGGTTACTGCTTCTAGCACACAGAGTCCTTCAGATGACCTTGGGGGGTAGTGAGCACCTTGCTAAACCACAACAGAATGGAACATTTTATCAGAACATCACATTCCATGTGAAGGATCCATTGGCACGACAAGGTGTTGATGATATTTCTACACAAGTAAGAGGAAGCTGTCCCTCTTGGTGGTGAGTCGACACGTCAGCCGTGTCCTGTCTCTGGAGAGCCATGGAGCTGTATCTGCACTTCAGCGTGGACTTTGGCCCAGGGATGGATGGGAAGGTCAGAACATTGGGATCAGCACACCTTGGTCCAACTGTGCAATGTTTCCCTTGAACCTGTGTAAAGATTTATCTCACTGTCACGTTCCCCAAACCTCTGAAGCAGCAAGTTCAAATTCCCTGTGGTGTTACTTGCAATTTTCAGTGCTGTTTTTTGGTTGCAGGCAATTTGTTACTTTCCCTCTCTACATTTTCTTTATGGTTTACTGTAGGCAATGGTATAAATGGATGATAGTCTAACTAAATAGAAAAATATTGGAGGTGGGTAGGCTTGTGGAAGGACAGGACTATGTAGACTGAGAAAAAAAAATCTGTAAAGATTTTAAAATTTTCTTGACTGATCTCTAGGTCCCATTTTGACAGCTCTGTTCAGAAAGTAGGATTTAGATGATGAATTTGTTTACCTAAAGGTCATCAGCTGATGAAATTCCTGATTCACAGGAAGCTAATTCATACTGTTTAAGAACTTGGTGAGTACCTTTCCAGATATACTTTTAGATGTGTTATTCATCAAATAGCAGAAATACCAAATTACTGGAAAGTCAGATATTAATTAATCCAAGAAAGTAAAAATTATTATCTTTTTGGCATGTCACATAGATATAAATTTCACCAAGCTAAATGTATACTGTTTTACATGCAGAGCATTCACAGAAGACATCAGACCCCTGCCTATTGGAGAAAGGGCAAGATGGGTTACATTGTATTTGATAACAACTTTTATTTTTGCATGTATGGAAACAAAAGTTCCCCATGTGAGACTAGTTTTCTGCTTCAGAGAAACACCATGGAGACTGATCAGCATGCAAGGAAGACCAAGCACTACTAAAAATTAAAAGTCGGTAAAAAAAACCTAATATTTTTAAAAATGCTACATTCTTCTCACATGTGGGGTTTTATTTTTGTCTTTGATGCTCATTTACTTCATGTCTTCAGGGTTGCTTCATGTCTTCAAGGTTTTCACCACTAGGGTTAGAAATTTGCTTTTTTTTAATCTTTGTGATTGAAAAATGAGCTTCTCGAATGAGATCACAATCATAGCACCTGAAGCTGTAAGAAAACTGCTGAAAATTAAAACTTCCAATCATTTACTCAGAAAAAAATGCAGAAGTAACACACACCTGGGTAGCACACACTGTGAATTTAAATATGCATGCATGCACATATATATGCATACACACCCACATGCAGACACACACAGAGACAAATGTATTTTTGTGAATACAATTATGGAAAAATATATGTTGGTGCATGTGCACACACCCCCCTGGGTGAAGAAATCTGAGTGGTACAAGATAGGAAATATTTATAGCAAGTAGCAAGAATATCTGGGAAAGAGCTTCAGTGATTTGTAAGTACACACTCCAGTTTAGAGGCAGTAATTATTGACAGATGTCCAATATCCTCCCTATCCACCCAGATTTGGGTATTCATGCATTTCTGCTAATTGTGTAATTATTAATGTAGAAAAAGGAGCAAACCTGTGATATAAAAGCACATATAACTGGACTAAGGGAAAAAAAAACAGTATTGTTTTACTAGTATTTTTGTATTACCGTATTTTTTTAGTTTCTTCTGTGAAATCCTAAATAGTGGAAGCACCATAAAGTGTGTGCAGAGGAAGTGGTGGGAGAAAATGAAAAAGTTAAAGAAGCAGAAAGCACTGAGTGATCAGAAGGCACTTGGTGTTTTTGTGTCTTGAGAATAAAGTGAGAATACCCTCTCTGATTTGGCAGAGGTTTTCCAGCCATCACACTCAAAATAACTATAGCAATATAAGCAGGTTTTAGCATTCACCATGAGGCTTCGCCTGTTATTTGCTCATCCTGTCTGCAATACAAGGCACCTGTTTGTTAAAAATTTGGATATGGCCATAATTCAGTGGGTGGAAGCCAAGATCCCTGAATATTTTTAAGGAGGATAGTAGCTGATAAAAATAGCCAGGCATAGGTCCAATAAACAATAACAGTTCTTTTCTCGTGAAGTACTGGACAGCATTCAGCACTATGCTAACTAGAAAGATATTGATCAATTAGAGAGAATTTAGTGAAGAACAACAAATTAATTTATAGGAGAGAATGGGGATTTAGGAGATGTATTAATGGCACTAAATTAGGTCTGTGAGGATTAAGGAAAGCAAGAAATTGTGTTCAGATAAATCTCCCAGATTTGCTCAGGTTCAGTGCCTGAGGTGGTGCTATGTGGGTCATGTAAAAGAGGATGTGTCCCTCCTGCTCTGGGTCACCTACTCAGAGCTTCCTGTGGTGCTTTCTGGTGCTGCATCACAAATGGCCCCACAGAAGAGCTCAGCCAAGTCAGAGTGTGAAAGTGGGGAGCAACACGAGTCCTACAGTGAGTGTGCATGACTTGATGGGTGAAAAAGTGTGAAGATTGTTAGGTGCATGCAAAGAGAAATGTTTAATGTTTTTATGGGAAGATACAGTGAAGAATAAAATAAAGAAATTAAAATTTAGTCTGCCAAAAAACAAACCAAAACCACAAAACACAAAAGTGTCTTCTACTGAGGAATTGCCTCCTGAGATAATCTGGGGAATGATTCACCACTGGTATTTTTAACATTATTCTGTATGAAACTCTAGAAAATGTGCTTTTGGGACTAAGCCTCCCTTAGCAGAGCAATGGGCTTCATGATCAATGAATCTCTGATTTTAATGTCTGCAATTTTCTGAGTATTCTAAACAGTGTTCATATTTCTGCCCAGAAAGTGCTGCTGCAGAGTGAGAAGAATCTGTGTACTATTCCCATGAAAACAGTGGGATGCAATGAAAAAAAGCTCATGAGTAATAATGAGAGC
Organism: Passer montanus; assembly: GCF_014805655.1. Taxonomy (NCBI): domain Eukaryota; kingdom Metazoa; phylum Chordata; class Aves; order Passeriformes; family Passeridae; genus Passer; species Passer montanus. The sequence goes on from NW_024366048.1 coordinate 299,540, forward strand.
TATTAGCTAATAGACTAATAATATTTTTCTCATTATGTGGGGTGGGGAGGAGGAGGAAGAAGGCAGGCAGGCCTCATGCCAGAATCTCTGAGTCACAATTAAAAGTTATGCTGCAATCTTGCAGAATTTCTCTTTTATGGTGCCTGCCAGTTGTGTCCCCAGCAGGGACATGTGAATGCTGCCATTCCTTCCATGTGGCACTGTATCCTCACTCCAGTGGTACTGAGTCTCCTCTCTCATGGGCATGGACAGATCAGGCACAATGGCTCATTACTTCAAATCTCAGCTGTTAACCCTTGTGTTTTTTTCTTTCTTCCTTTCTTACACAAGTCACAGAACTGCCTCCTCTTACAAGAGCTCCTTTCCATCTCAAGGGAAGAAAGGGCACAGCTAAAGCTATAATTTGTGGTTTCTGTCTTGTCTCTCGCTTGCAAAAGCCTCCAACTACTGAATTCTCTGCAAGTCCCTTGTGGGCCTGGCTTACAACTCCTGCATGGGTGTTGGTTCTTCAGGGTGAGTGAAATTCACAGCTTGGGCTCTTCACTTGAGTCCTTTCCTCTCTGCACTCATACACAGCCCAGGAGGAGTCTGGCTCTAGAAGGATTCCCTGCTTAGTTGCTGTCCAAGCCTGCTGCAGGCAATTTGTTTTCTCTTTTCTCAAGCTTCTCTGTATGTTTTCAGTTGTTTGCCATCACATTTTCCATTTTTTGCTGTTCCCCATCCTCTGCAAAAGCCCACATAGATTTTCAACCACGTGCATACGTATGGCTGTGTATCCTTCAAAAGAGGATGGAATGTTACAAACATGCAGTCGTAGTGATGGTGATCATGGCACTGAGGAGGAAATAAATTGTGACCAATTCTTATGATCAGCAGACAACCAGGGAATGATGAGTCTAGTTTGCTGCAACAACTCAAGCTGGCACTGAAATTAGATCTGCACCACTGACAGGGGATTACTGGTGCTATTGCTTGTACAACTCTCCATCTCTTTTGCGGTTTTTTTGGATTTCTCAATGATCTAATTTCTAAACCACACTGACAGAGTAAAATAAAGAGGGGGAACTTGTTTTTTTAGATTTCAATATGGTAAGTGCTGTAATGTATATCTTGCTTATTAAACTCTTGAATTGTTTATCAAGCCCTTGTTATAAGCCCTGTGCTGAACAGTGATGACCTGAAGCAGGAAAGGTTGACGTTTCGTGGAGCAAGTGGTGCAGCATTAAAGAGATCCTGATGGCCTTCAGGATGAGTCTAGATACTAATAACAAAACAAAACAAAACAGAACAAAACAAAGGAAAAAACCTCATAAAATAAACCAAACAACAACAACCAAACCAGCAAATACCTGAACAAAAAAATCCTAAATACCAAAAAAACCCCAAAAAAAAAAAAAAAAAAAAAAACCCCAAAAACCCAAACAAAAAAAAAATCACCAAAGAAACCTAACAAAAACTGAACACCCCAAACTCCTCACTAATTTTGAATAATTTTTTTTTCTGTCAGTTTGAATGGTAGCTGATGCATAGCTAATCATAACTGTGCCAGCAAATATGTCAGCTGTTTTACCTAGAAAGTACAGCCTTGTGCTCATAAAAGTTAAACTGCCTCTCTGCCTTTCTAAAATCTCTGTTCTCTACTGATGTGCTAGAAGTTAAAATCCAGATGCCTTTGGGTTTAACAGTTTAATAGATAGAAATATATATATATATATATATATATTTAATTTATTATTTCCTTCTGGAGCTTGGAAACTGAAATAGCCTAAGAGATTTATATTTGACATTCTAGATTTACTGTAGTATTTCTGTGTTGATTTTCATTCCACTTCACTTAAATCTGCCTCAAAACTTTGTCACAAAAACTCAGTGAGTTTTAAACTTGAGATTAAGGGCTAAGAGATAGAGATAGCAGTAAGAGCTTCACAGTTTCATGTAATTGTCCTGTTATACCAAAGAAATCATGTGTCCCATTTGAATTTAACATCTTGTCTATAAAAATAATTCTCTACCTGCCAAGAACTTTGATAGTGTGACAATGTCCAAACAATATGGGTTGGTACATAATCCATTTTCTAGTAGTAAAACTTCTAGGGTCATTAAGTGGGAAAGCAGAAGGATAGATTTTTAAATATGTATATTTATGGGCGTTTTCCCCATTTTGCCAATACAACAAAAGTTGGTCTATTTAACTGTTCCCATTTCTTTTGGTATGCAGGGGTCTTTAATTTAATTAGGGAATATTATTTAGACCATAAATTCAATTTAGACAGTAGAATTGAGTTTATTACATGAAACTGAGTAGCAAATAACTTTTAATGTGTTTTCTGTACCTTTCATCAGTAACACTAGCTTATGGTGTTTTCTTATCAGAAATTAATTATGACGTCTTTTTTCCAATCAAGATAGAGGAGTTAAAATCATGAATGAGAGCTTAAGAAAACTAATCACAGTAAAAAAGTTTTTCTAACCTAGGCAAAGTATTAGCAAGATATTCCACCCACAAACCTCTTGAAGATAAAGAAAACACAGCTTTTATTTTGAAATTAATTTTTTTCCTTGTGTAATTAATGTAGATATTATTCTGGTATATAGGGCATTGTTCTTCATCAACTCTTAATGTTATCATGTTATTAGTGTGCCATATAAAAAGAAAGACTTTGCAGCACAACTTCATTAAAATCAGAAAGCGACCTAAATCTTTTGCATGTAGACTGTGCAATGCAATTTTAATCCTAATTTTGATTGTGTCAGTGACACATTTGCTTTAGCCTGGTGTACTTAGGAGCTTTGCAGTCATAGAGTAGCAGTGCAAAGGGTTCAATAATTGGGAAAATAAAGGCACATACTGATATTAGATCCTTTGAGCTATAGTAAAATTGGAAGATACTAAAATCCCATCAATACTTCTTTTAGCTATTTGTCTCAATAGTCTTTTGTTCTAATTCACAAACATGATCCCTGCACTCATTTCTTTAAGCACATAAAATCATCTGGTCTTCCAAAATGGACTGGAAGACTGTATTCTTTTCTCCCCTGTTTTTCCTAACACAGTTACAGTCATTATTAGATCTCCCCTGCCAAGTTTCTATTATATTCAACAACTGGACTTGGATTCATTTTCCCCACAAGGCAGTCTGCTGTGCTAATGGCCAAGCAATCAGGTCACCTTTTGAAACTACCAGTACAGTGTTTGATTGGCAGACATGTATATTAAAAATAATGTTCTCCTTATGGCTTTTATTTTCTGCTGTGCTCTAGTGTCTGTCTTCTCTTGATAGTTTATTAACTGTGTGAGTGTATGTACATGAAAGCAATAGTGTCCCTGATCCTTGCCCTACTTGTAATATTCCTCTCTCAGCTCTCCTTTTCAGAGCTGGTTATATGCTGAACCTTAAATGATGCCTTTCCAGCTCTTTTCAGCTGTACAAAGCTGCTCTGTTACCCTTCCAGCTCAGTTTCGTGCCTGTGAGCCAGGGCTCTGTCAGCTCAGCTCCCATCCTCAGCCTCGCACCCTCACCCACCAGTGACGTTACAGAGAAGTAGCAGGCTGGATCCTGCCTCTTCTGGCCTCTCCTCTAGTGACAGAGAGCTGCATCCCTGACTGGTACCCTGCCCCAGGCTGGGGGAGCACAGAATTGTCTCTGCATTGCATCATCAGGTCTGCTGAACAAGAAAAGCCAGGCTTCTGAAATGGCTCTGCAGGTGGATTCCTGCAGGGTGATACACATATATATATTCTGCTCAGGACTTAGGGCTGAGCCCTTCTAAACTATACTTAAGTGTCTGGAAGAGTGCTGGGATAGACTCTGATACAGATAAATGCAGAGGGCAACCTATCGAGGAACACTGGGACCATAGAGATTATGGTCCTATCATTTCTTCTTAGCTTCATGTATTTGAAAGTAGAGTAGGACATAGCCCAGGTCAGCTTGTTCTGCTCCTGGTTATAGTCAGCTCTCAGGCACTGCAGTGCAACACTCTCAGGAATCCCATGAGGGATTCCTACACATTAAATTAGTCCTAAATAAGAAATAGAAGCATGAGTTCATTGACTGGGATCAGCAACTTATTTTAATAAGTGTGAGGACAGTGGGGTAGGAAACGGAATGGTTCCCGTTTTTGCCAATGGGTCCCCAAATGTGCAAACAGCCAAGATTCCTTCTCAGTTACAAATGGGATTTTCATTTTTTTCAAGGTTTTCATAGCAGCTTCCTACACTAGCTCTGGGTTCTTCCCTCTCTATGCAATATGCTGGATTTTCCTTTCCTTGGACCTTCAGCATGTCTGTTTTGGTTGGTTGCTGGTTGTTATACTTTAGCACTGATATCTTAGGATAGCTTCAGTGCATGTCAGTACACACCCTCAGTAGTTGCCATTTAGTTGTTTACTACATGGCAATCAACTGAAAAACAAATAACATTTAGTTTGGAAGAAAAGGTTAAGAAGGCACTTTAAGATTTTTTTTGCGGAGTTTTTTTTTAAAAAAATCATTCTTTAAATGCTTTTAATGTCAGCATCTGAATTAGGTAATTAGTGTTCATTTTTTAGTAAAATTTTCATTGCAGTGACATAGAGCTGAGCCATAGAATCCTCTGCCATGTGTCTAGTTTGACAAAATAGGATTCAAAATAAAACTCAATTCTATATGCTCATTAAAATTGTTCTCATCCTAATAATCCAGATAAAGGACAGAGAAATTAGTGTTTCCCCTACTCTTGCAGAGAAATTAGTTATTTCCCCTACTCTTGCAAAAAGGTCTAAATAAGGGTCTTTGTCATGTCAATGAAAAGATCCTCTCCCAATTTTCTTTAAAGCTTTAATTTTCTCATTATCAGAATCTTCCTTTTATAAAGGTTTCATGTTGCAGACCAGCAGCAATTTAAAAGCACCTTTTCACTATGGCACCTACCTACAGAGGTGCAGGTATAAGCTTCTCACTCTATTTGTTCTGACTCATCAACTGCATCTTGAAAAATGTTTCTCTTTATTCAGCTGGAGAATGCATTATTTTACTATCCTTAGCACTCTGAGAAATTGTATATTTTGCCAAAACCAGGATATTTTGTATTAAACATAAGTATCATTTAAGCCAGGGAAGAAAAAAAAAGACCAGTGTTTTAATTCATTTCTCCGGCCAAAAAAGTAAAATAAGACATACTAGTGAGTGGAAACAGTAGCAAAGTAATATATTTGACCCACTTACCCCTTCCAATACAGGCAGTTCCTTTCTGCATGGGACTTTCAGATCTCAATTTTATCTAACAGAAACAGCTCAGTGAACCATAGGGTTAGTCCCTACAAACAAAATTTGATACTTATAAATGTCTTCAAACCAAAAGGGAATAGCAAACAACTCTTTCAGTATGATTCACGCTTCAGTGTAAATAATGTCTTGCCTAGTTAGAAGAGGGTTTCTCAGACCTTTTGTAAAGCTGCTGGGTCTGGCTGGGATGGAATGAACTTTCCTCATGGCAGCCCATGAGGTGCTGCGCTTTGGCTGAGTGGCCAGAGCAGGGCTGGTACCACACCAAGGCTTTGGCTGTTGCCAAACTGCTGGCACAGCATCAAGGCTGTGTCTCTCTGTCCTGCTCTCCTTATGCACAATCACTGCATAAGCTTCTTGTATTTGCGGGGTTCCCAGATGAAGGAAGGAATGATGCATCTGACTCCATGTTCTTAGAAGGCTAATTTATTATTTTGTGATACTATATTATATTTAAGAATGATATACCAAAACTATACTAAACTATTCTAAAGAATACAGAAAGGATACTCACAGAAGATTAAAAGATACTAAGAAGACTTGTGACTCTTTTGAGAGCCTTGACACAGCTTGACCATAATTGGCCAATGAGTGAAAACAATTCCCATACAACCAATGAATCAATCACCTGCTGGATAAACAATCTCCAGCCACATTCCAAAGCAGCAAAACACAGGAGAAGCAAATGAGACAATATTGTTTTCCTTTTTCCCGAAGCTTCTCAGCTTCCCAGGGGAAGAATCTTGGGCAAAGGGATTTTTCCAGAAAATATGACTGCCACATTGGCTGGGGGTGGATGAGGAGTTTGGAGGGGACACAGCTGGAGCACACGACCCAGATTGACAAAGGGATGCTCCATACCAGATGATGTCATGCTCTACAAGAAAAGCTCAGTGAAAAGAGTGAAGAAAAAAGGTGTTCATCTTCCCTATTGGATGTGCTGAAGCTGAACTTTCCAGCAAATGGATAAACATCTGTGGATAGACATTAATTCCACTTGTGCATGCAGCTTTTGCTTTCCTTGTTATCATTAACTTGATCTACATATCTTCTCAATTTCCTGCCAGAACTGATTTCAGAAATGTCTGGACATACAGGTTCAAGAAAGAACTCTCCAATCTGGTTTTGTTAGTTTCTTTTGTTGTTGATTTTTTTTCCCCAGCATGCATAGAGGTTCTATGATTCAGTGATCAACCCCATACCTACTGTTGTCATTCTGGTCAGTTTTTAGATGCATGTAAGAAGTTCTTGGATAAATGGAATCCAGACATAATAGAATTCTGGAACAGTATCTCCAGCAATATTTTTAAGGCTCAGTCATATGTTTTGCTGATGAGTAGAAAGTGCCTAAGAACAGCTGCTGGATCACTTTGCTGGAGTGCTTGGTATTTCTAGCTAAAGAGGAGATTAATTACACTGGAAGTAGAAACAATTTGTAATAATAAGAAGGATCAATTTTAAGATATGTTTATATGATTGTGACTCCTAGGTCCTTCTGAGAGACTGAGATTTAACTTTACCTCTCAAAATCACTAACCAAAAGTATATTTAGGGTTGTTAATAATTTATGCTTTTTCAAAAATAAACTTCACAAAACTTACATTCAGATTATTTGCAAATGTATCTGGGTCCCTTGCAAAGGTAATTTCAGAGAGAGAGTCATGCTGTGTGGGAAATCTGAGTAGTTATGAACATTTGCTACTGAATTATTTTATTAGATACTTGATCTAATATTGTGGTAGCACAAAGCTAGAAAACCTTCCTTGTGTCCCTGTTCCCAAAAGATTTAGCAACACATGGAAGAATAGACAAGCTATAAGGAAGGTTTAATAAAACAGTATATTTTGGGGGAAGAGCGGATTTGTCAGCAGCCACAGCTCTCTCACCTTCAGCAGAAGTAGGAGATGCAAAAATGTTCTGGAAATGTATTAGCACACCCCACTTGGAAGCATCTCAAAAAAAACCACAAACAAACAAACAAAAAAAAAACCAAAAAAACCAAACAAATAAAAAAGCTTTCAGTTTGTCTGTTCTTCATAAACAGTGATTCCTACAGTTTATCCTCTTCATACCCTTCCAAACACTCCTACATCTGCTGTTGTGCCTAAGTGACACATTTATGAGTCACAACAGCAGCTATTAACCAAAATTACAAACACTGCACTGGTGGCTGCAGATGCAGGGGGCACAGGACAGGATCCCAGCAGCGCTGCTGACGTTTCCTAGGTGTGACAGAGGTGTGCACAGCTCTGTGCCAGAGCAGCCTCGCCTGTTTCTGCAGGGAGATCAGGACACTGTCATGCCATGCCTTATACATCCAAGGGCTGGGATATTCAGGGTTTAATTTCCAGCAGGAGCAGAGAACTAGAGAGGATTTTCATCCTCATCTTGGAGCCATCATATTGAACAATAAATGACCAGATCCAGAACACAAAAAGTGTTTGTGGCAGAGCACAGAATTGTGCTCTAATGACTTATGAACCAGATTAATGCCTTTCTTCATGGATTGCCCTTCTTTTAATCAACTGAGACACCTCAGCATCGAGTCAAAATGGGATGAGAAACAAGCAAATGCACCATGAGTGGTTTTTATTTAGTAACAGTGGTGAATAATTAATTGAAGAAATGACAAAAAGGCATCACACATTTTCTTAAAAATTAATTATAGCTAGTAGATATTTTAAGCTGTTCTATTGAGTGCCTAAGTACATGACCTGCACTGTTGTGACAGCAAGGAAAAAAGGACAAAGTAACAACTCAAGTAAAAGAACTTAAAAGTTCTAAATAAGGAAAAACTAGCAAAATAATGCTGTTTTATTATTAATCTCAATTTATATACCCATAAACAGATTTTTTAATTAACTATTCTTAGGAACAAGCAAAAAACACAATGAAATTTTGTGCAAGGACATAAATTTTGATGAAAATCCAAATCAGGGACAGTAACTTGGAAACCTTCGCTTAAATGTTTTGCTTAATTTCTTCCATAACTGTTTCAGCACACTGGAGGTAACTTGCATCAGAAAAGCCTGAAATTCTGAAATCTGAGTTATGGTTGGTGTTATATGAAGCAATTAAAATTGAAATGCTGCAAGGGCTGTCTGAAGGGCTGCCTTTAACAGAGCTGTTCCAGAGTTCAGCTGCTGGCTTGGCCTAGGCACGATGTAAAAATGGCAGTTTTGAAAATTACATTATTTATTGTGGTGTCTCAATGTCACTCTTTTATTTGAGGATAAACATTTCAACCATTGCAGGGTTATTCAGGCTAATGTTCAGGGTGTGTGGACACTGCTGGGTGCATGGAACATCTGTGATCAGGAGGAACAATCACCTTCCCCCTGATTGCTTTGGCACACCTGGACACCAGCTACTCCCTACTCAGGGCCATTTCTACACTCTGAGGAAGTACTGGGGGGAGTACTACCGTAGTGGAGTGCTTTTTATCTTCCTGGACAGAACAAGGCTGTGTCCTGTTTGGAGCCTCATTTTGAAAGGCCTTTCTAGACATTGTGTGAGGAAATGTGTATATCTATGCTAGACCAGACAGACAGGTTGCATGTTTAGTGATTCCTAACCCCTCAGTTCCATAAATTTCTCTAAAGACCTGAGAACTGTGTGCCTTCATAAATGTCTCCACTCCCTTTAAATATTGTTCCAATAAAGTGATATTAAATTAATTGCTGACAAATTAATTGAGCTAGGCCATTGGATCAAGAATGCACATTAGACCTCTCCTACATTGGAGAAGAAAATTCCTGTATCAAAGGATGAATAAACTGAGGGCTGTCACCATAGGAGACACCCTGGGAAAACACAGATACTGAAAACAATTATTATAATTTAATTATCTTAGGGGACCTATACACTACATTAGAACAGTAGGGTAACTTCTTTACAGTCCTTAATTATTATTTTTAATAATTACTGGGAAGATATAGTAACACTGAGCAGGTTTATATTGCTTAGCTGTAAATAGAAATTGTATTTTTTTTCTTGTATATATGTGGGAACTAATTTAACCAAATTCCAGGCTGAAAAGTTTGCGGATGTTCTCTAGTGAGTACATAGCTGGAATAGCACAGAGAGCCTTAGCAAGAAATCTGTGGAGCTTTCATATTTTTCTGTCACTTCTGTAATCCAGAAGAGCTGCCTGTCCAGGCTGCTCAAGATTAATTGTGCCTGAAAGCAATAGAAAATGGATCTTTAGCTTTGCATATTACTGCTTATCATATAAAAATACTCAAAAGCTTTTCTCTATCTCCAAAGAGTGAGCAGTTAGTAGTGACTTTTTCCTGGTTACATTTCATATTTTTCAGTGTTGGTAAATCAAAAAGCTTCTATTTTATATTGCATATGTAAGTGGCCATACACTCATTCATACATGAATTTATATAAGGAAATACAATTAAAATGTCTAGAATTTGAAAATGGCGGAACACCTCTGTTGACCCCAGCCCTTATGCAACCCTGTCACCCGTGTCTTAAGATAAAAAAAAAAAAAAAAATTAACCAAAGATCAATTAATATTTCCTCTACAGGATTTTGGCCTCAGCTAACACACAGATGCCTCAATAATGAAGTAGAAGAATGGGATTTTTTCTTAATAAATCCCTTTTCCTTGTTCATTTTAGAGCTGACAGATGGATAGTGGTTGAGGCAGGGAACTGTAGGAACAGAAATGTGACTTTTTTCCTGAGAAAATTAGTTCTATACCTGTCCCTTCTGAGAACTCAGTATGCAATGATTTGAGACTCTGATATGTTCTTCATCTTTGACTGCCTGGTCAGTACCTGTAGGTTTGCTTTTCAAAATGTTGAAAGGTTCAGTTGCTGGCAAAGTCCATAAGAATTAATCCATCAAATAAGATCTTCTGTAATGCTAAAGTACCATTTTAACAGTCTGAAGTATTTCACATTGGACACCCAATATCTGTATCTCAGCTCTCTGTTCCCTAAATGGAGATAATGCCTTCAAATTTCACATGGTTTTTACAATGACGGATTAATTGTCTGCAAAGCACTCAGATTCTGGGGTGATGAGCATCATAGAACAGCCCTGGAGGAAATTAATAGTTTTGTTTTCAGAGCAGGGCTTGAATAATGTTTTTTTTTTTTTTTAAATTAGACCCAGGGCAACATATTGAACAATGAGGCCAAGGCAAATATTGAACAGCTGCTAATTAAGTCCTTTTCATGCACTAAGTAGGAGTATTCTTGAGAGAACTGAATGTGTGATCCTGTAATTAAAAAATACATTCCATATGAAAAAGGTGGCCAAATTAAGGTCATACTGCTAACCTGGATTCTGTCCATTTCTAATTTTTGGCAGCCTCACAGTCATGATCATTTTCTTCTGAGAGAAAATGGTGTGTGACTGTAGGAGAAGCAAAACCAAATCAATGGTGTGGTCTTGTCACCTACTTCATGCACAAACAGAACCAAAACCTTAAGTGTTTGTTTCTCTTCTTCATGAATTAACTAAGAAAAGGACAGCAGCAGCAGCAGGATGTTTTCCTCCTGGACCAACACCAAAATGGGATGAGATATATGTTTCCTTAAACAGCAGGTATGAGTTTTGGGAATCAAAGATTTTATTTCAGACTGAGTAAAAAGGTTGCACAATCTTTCACATCACCTCCAAACACCTTTTACCTTTTATCTACCCCCTCCCTCCAGTACAGCTTGTCTTTTCTGATTCTTTTATCAGTTTTCTTGACAAACCTTTCCTTGTTCTCTATTCAGTTCATCTTCTATGCCTCTCACATCTGCTGCCAGTCCCGCTCTCTGTCTCAGGAAAAAATCCCAGTTCACATAGTTTAAAACAAATTATGATCAAAGTGGTTTTCATTTGTTAATGACAGGTCAGGTACTATACATTCAAGATCAAGGTCAATAACACAATTCTAGACAGATACAAATACACTGTACAGATACCTGCATGTTTCTAAATAACTTTCTAGAGCTGCTGTCTAAAAGTCACAACCACACACATGTGTGTGCTCACACACATTGGCACTGTCCCTTCCATCAGGAGAAGCTGCTGGCCAGTGCATTACTTGGTTACTATTTAATCTCACTGATGATTGTTTTCCTTTTAACAGGATTAGTGTGGGACTAAATGTGCTTTTAGGCAGTTTGGAATGTTGATTTAGACACATCCTCACATTCATGTTTTTGTCTTGACAATTGTTGTTATTCAGACTGTGTCAGCAAGGGTGTGAGCAGCTTCTTATCACAACTTTATCACAACTTCCTTTTGCCTCCTGGAAACCTTTCCTGAGCCTCCTTGTACCTAGTCTGTTTTGTAACATGCCCGTCCCTGCAGCCCCACTGATTTCCATCACTTCCATCATTTTTCCTGACCATGCTTTTCTTCCTCATCCAGGCAGATCCTCTGCTGAAAGCTATGATAAAAGCTGCCTTTGGGAGTAGGGAAATAATCCAATCTGGTGGAAAAAACCCTTCTCTACAGAAAATGGACAGTGAATGTCCTTCCACCCAATAATAGTGGAGAAGCAGAACAGAGTTAATAGATGCATTTTTGAAGGTAATGATGAATGGAAGCAGAATCCAGACCTAGATGTGGGCTATGACTGCTGATGGCACAATGGCATCGTAATGATGCCCCAAACTCAGTTAAATTGCCTGCAATTGCATCACCTGACTGCAGAAGAATTTCTCCAAAGGCACAGCCACAGAGGACACCCCCACCCCTTGTTTTTGTCTACTGCTTCAGCAGAACAGAAATCAACAAAAGGACTTTCCAGCGAGCCCACAAGGAAAAGATGTATGGCCAGTAGAACTGTGAGCTCTCTGTCCTGTTTCCAGACCACTCATTTTTGTGGTCACCCATGATAAACACCAGCAGCTTGACAGCTGATTTTATATTGTTGTGTTTTTGTTTGGTTTTTTGTTTTGTTTTTTTTTCCCAAGAGGCCTACACTGTGTAGAACTGCTGGAGGAAATAAGGCCATTTCAACAGTTTTTTCAGTCTCAGAATGTGACTTCCAGCAAGAGTCTTCAGAATTCAACAGTATTTTGTGGGCCAGCACCACTTCTGTTTGAAATTAATCACTGATTTAAGCAGTGCTAAAGCAAATCTATTTGTATCAAAATTGTAGTGGAAGAAACTCCATTTTTAAAAAAAATCTGTTTATTCATTTTATTTTCAAGAGCTCAAGCAGAACAAAATAAAGAATGGTAATTCCCAAAATCTCACTTATCTCTGAAACAGAGTAGAGACAAGACCTGGGATGGCCCTTTGTATAAAGACCTGGGATCAGCTGGGCAACTTCTGGAGATTTAGTTTCTGGCCATCTCCCAATCACTTTGCAAACTGCCCCTTCCAATTAGTGTATTCTATTTCTCTCTTACTTTTTTTTTTCCTTTCATTTTTTAATATAAAAGTGTGATATGTGAAGCATTATTTATGGCTCATATAAAAAAATAATTGCACATTACACCATATACCAGAAGATCAAGATATTTATTAAACAGAGGAAAGCAGAAAACAATAAAATAGCAACAATTTCTTGACTGATCTGCCACTCTCCAGACAGCATGATATCTTTCTTAAGTCAAAAACTTAGGACGATGAAGCCTTACTTCACAGTAAATAGATCTTGTACTGTCTGTGGATTTTTATCTTTTTTCCCCAACTGATTTTTGTACAAGTGAGATTTTACATTCTGTGTTTGGAATACATGGGGAATATTCAGGAGTCCCTCCAGCCCCCACATTGTGGAGAAAGAGAGACATTGTTTTAAGAATGACTATTGAAGTCATTGAACTTCACTATTGTGAAGTTTTATATTTTCCCTTTTAATGTGGTTGGTACATTAAAAGAAATGTATGGTGGACTAACATTTGACAAGTAAAATCAAGTTACTGGCAGCAAAAGGGCAAATCCAAAGGCTGTATATATATGGAATAAGTATGTGGATGACATTTTAAAAGCTGCACCTTCTTAAATCTCTTAGCCAGGTCTCACTGCATACCTGGGGATTTAAATTATTTACATGCAGGTTTATTATGCAAATTTAAGAATTAGAGTTCTGTGATGTCCCAGTTCTCACTGACTTCCTAAGAAGCAGTGTAAAAAGCTAGAAATTGAAATCTGGGAAAAAAAAAAAAAAAAGAAAACATGAATGAGATACTGTTGAGATACTGTCATTATATCCTGGGAAAAATATTTTTTTTTCCTGTAGACCTCAGATAAGTTTGCAGTCAACAAAGGACTGGCTGATGAACAAGCAGCTGAGTTGTTGGTAATAATGCTGAATGGTTTGAAAGATGTTGTTGTGTACTGCCTGACCTACATCTGAACAACTTGCAGCCTGGGAAGTGTGGAGAGGATTATACTCAGCATTCAATAGTTTCTAAAGTTAATCATATCTGGTACTCTTTGTTCTCATTGCAAACAATGTGTAAGAAAATCCTGTCTTTCTAGGGAAAGTAGTGACAGTAGGCAAAGAATTTCTTCAAATTATTTTCTATTCTTTATGGTACCAATGATAGTTGGACAAAATTTTAATTGCTGTTAGTCTTTGTGGCTCTGCTTGTTGTTTGCCAATGCTGTCCTAGAAGAAGTTAAAGTAAAAGGTAGACAGCATGCAAGGAGCAAGGAGCAAGGACTCTCATCTGCTTCACAGAGTAAGACTGTGAAAAGACAGTACAAGATATCCTGAGAAAAAGTTTCAGATAAAAACAAAAATTACTGTAGGGTTAGCTGCACCACCAAATAAATAAAAAATACGTAAGGTAAATGATGAAATTTAGAGAGCGCTAAAATTGTTAACAGGTAGAAATAAATTTCAGAAGACATTTAATAGAGTGAGACTGTATGATTCTGTTAAATCCACATAATAATAATTTCAGCTCAGCTGAGATTGCACAGTGAGCTGAATCTTGTGTTTTCCAAGCAAAAATATTCAGTGATGTCTGACTGCTAAGGTAGACTTAACAGAGTTGTGCATGGTTAGAAGATATCACTGCAAAAGCAGGTTTCAAGCAATTCAGTGGAAGCAAAGTATAAACTTCACAGATTATTGTGCACATTAGGATTTCAGACTCCTTCCAATGAAAATAATTACACACATCTGTATGTAGTAGGGTAAATCCAGTGATCTGCATTTAGTTTACCAAAGTCTAATTTCATAGACGTTTTGTCTTTAATTGGGAAGGAGATATTGAATCTAGGTGAGTGACACTTGTCAAATGTTATATGACTTGAATGCTGCAGTCCCAATATTTCACAAAAGAAATATGAAATCTCACTCCCATTGCAAGCAAAGTCTCCTTGAGATGACATATCAACTACAATCTTGGTTCCCATTCATGGAACAAACATGAAGGTTCAGGTTCAGAAATCCTGTTAGGAATTGTCCTGGTGAGTGTTGTAGAGCCTACAATTACAGGTATGGTTTAATCAACACCTGTTCACAGTCACATATTAAGGAATTTATATATGTAGGTAGGCATACCCTTATACAGACTGAGGAGAATTATATTCCTTAACATTACTTCCTAACAGGTAACCTGAGTCATGTAGAAATGCCAGGAAGTTAAATGCCTTGTATAAACTTACAACTTGGACTGGAGAATATTTTTCAATTTATACTTTTTGCCAGATAGAACTGAATCAATCTGTTCATTTCTTTAATTCCAAAGTATACAAAATCCCTGAAACTGGACAGAAATTGCATTGTGTGTCAGTGACCATGATTGAACTAGCACAGCTCCCTTCTTTGGTAAGCTCCTTAAAAGACTGAGCAGCTCTGGAAAGGAAAGGAACCTGAAATAATCTCTTCTTTTGAATAGAAATAACCGTGGCTCCGGTGCTTTGGTGTGACCTTCATGCTGTCAGGATGTATTAGGTGTACTGTGAAGTTTACCAGACCAGAACTCAAGGGACTTTGGTTGAGGGATGCTTAAGCTGTGAATTTCTGACAGCCTTAGGCACTGAATCATGCAGCTCAGCCACTTGGTGCCCTATCTCAGCATGCACAGTAGCAAAACTTAAAGTACCTACTTAAGTTTGTGTTGAAAATTTTGGTGCCTGTGCATGCTCAAGAACTCTAATAGAAAAGCAACTTTTTTTTTTTTTGGGGGGGGGGGGTAGTTTGTTTTGATTTTTTTATTATTATTATTTGTTGTTGTTGTTGTTGTTGTTGTTGTTGTTGTTGTGAATCCTCTCAGATTTCAGTACATGAATTAAGCCTAAAATGAAATTGAAGTGCCACAATTCCTTTGTGAGGCTCTGCATACGGTCTCCGGAACTCTGGAAGGAAACTTGCCTCTTTCATTAGGAATGTCTGTCAGCATGAAAAATATTTAAAGGTCATTGGTTTGCAAAGTGGTATGAGCAGAATCTCAAGGCTGGTAGAGCAACTCTTGCTGAGGAAGCCAAAAGGAAAGGATGAAACATCTTAATTCTCCCAGCAGGGTCCCTGAGTTCCTCCAGTGCTCCTCTGTTTTGGTCTGTGCAGGACTTCTCTGATGGATCTGACGAACTTTGCTCTGTGTGGCTTTTGAAAAGGAACACCAAGGATCACTGCAATGTACACACCTCACACCTCACTGCAAAGATAAGGGGAATCTGGGCACTGATTTTCTGTGGATTTTGCAGAGCAAAAATTAATGGCAACCTCATTGTTGATAATAAAGAAAAAAAATTAAGAGACATATGCTTTGTGGAGATACCTATCCCACTGAATTTAAGTGTCAGTGCCTTCTGCAGCTTAGGAAATCACTCTTTTGAGATGCTTTAAAATGTGAAGAAAGCACATTAGCAATGATTTGTATAAATAGCAAGCTTCATAACTTCAATTCAGATACCATAATACAATATAATATCAGCTCTGTGAACACACTAATATAATAGAAAAAAAGAATGTCCTTAGGAAGAAATAATACAATTGGGAATATGGAAAACTGAAGCTGAAGAAGAACATGATTAAAAAGGGTTTTGCCCTCTTTATCTTTCAAACATGGATTGGTGGGTCTAAATTCTTTAGCTGTTGTTGTTATAGTACAAATATTAAATAATTTACTTTTACAGATCACAGTTTATAATGCTATTATCCAAAATCAGAGTTATGCAAATAGGACATGAATGGACTTTTTCTCAGCTGTTAACGTCAGTATGAAGAATAAATATGAGTATGAGTCATGTTCCCCATTGTACTGAGAGATCAATTAATATGAAGATTATTATTCCAAACTATAACTCTATACAAGGTCTCTTAAGTGAGGTCTATTTTATGTTAAGAAAATCTATTTGTGTAACTGTCAGCACTTAAACAGGTGGCCTTTAAGGCCTGGTATTGATGTACTGCTAGGCATAAAAAGAAAAATAAAATTGCAATGTCTCCCAAATTGTGTAAATTATGCAAAGGTCTGTACATCATAATTTCAAAATTACAAATGAGCTACCTTACATTGGGTAGCTTCATTGTTGTTTTTATCCACTTTTTTTCCCTGTCTCTTTTGTCAGCCTTCTCTACAAGGAGTTTTCTTGCTTTAGAGAAGTCAGGCAAGAGAGCTGCTGAATCCAGTGGGACTTTTATTCTTGCATTGTTTTCATGGGGAAGATGTAGCAAAGTGGACTTTGAGTGTGAAGAAGATACATTATTTATTGTTATTGTGGAAGGAATTATGAATTCTCTTTTTGATTCTGGTTTAAAACCAGTGGAAGAGGTGAATTTTTGTTGAGCTATCTTAGTTTTTGGACTACTTGTTTATATTTTATATTATCATAACGTTAGTATAAATATAGTTTACAATTCATTTCAATTATCTATTTTTCCACAGTCTTGTTTGAGAAGGAACCATCTAACCAGAATTATTGACGTGATTATCACAATAGCACCTGAAGAACAAAATCACAAATCCGTATATCATCAAAGGATAGAAAATTCAGAGTAATCAATTGGGCTTTCCTAGCTGTGGCATCTCAGTGCTTAAAAATGTGTTTGTCTCTACTGGGGAGATGCAAAAATCTGTAACGAAGCAAGCTGGCTTCCTCTAAAGCTAATAGGATGTTTTGAAAGTTTCCAAAGATTACTTCACAGCAATGGTAAGAAACAGGCATTTCTGATATTGTAGAGGATTTAGGAGTCTACCTACCGCCTGTAAAAGAAGGTTGAGAATGTGAGAAGAGGGAGCTGACTTCAAAGGCTGCATCTGTGCCCAGTCATAATCCACTCCTCTTTGCTGTACAAAAAACTTAGATAGGAAGCAGGGGAGATGAAGATCTGCTGATGGCAGATAAAGAATCAGGTCACAGATTTATCTAGGTAGCTTACCCTTCTCCCTGATGAATCCCCTTCAAAAGTCTCCGTGGGTGTATGGACCCATGAAGAGATAAACCTTGGATTCAGAGCTTCAGCAAAAGGGCAGAGCTCAGCACCCTCTCATGCTGCTTCTATAGTTTTTCAGTAACTTGCTCAGTGTATTATTACTCTGTTATCCTTTTGAGGCATGAAACTCTCAGCAGTCCCTGTGCATTATCCTTGGGAAGCCTTTAGAGCTCAGAGCCATTAGTAGTGCTTAGAGCAAAGATGCCTGACTCACTCTTTGAATGATCTTGCTGGGGCCAGATCCTTAATTTCTGTGCAATCCAATACCTAAAATCTTTGAACTGTGCCTTTAGGCTTATTCAGGAGTCACTGAAATTGAGAACAAATATGAGCCCTTGTACCTAATTAATTGTGGGGATTTTTTTGTTCCTGTTGTTTATATTGCTAAAATAACCTTCAGTGAAGTGGGTTTTTTTTTAGAATGTTTTATCACAGTGCATGACTTTCAGTGTTCACCAAATGTAAGGACAGTCTATATATTAAAGAATTTTACAATCAAACATAGTATCAGGTCATATGTGAAAGACAGATGTCACCAAGCAAGGAACAAAAGTACTACTGCTTTCAGTGCAAAAGGTCTAAGATCTTTATGACTTTTGTGAGAAACTATCTTCCACTGAATAAGGCACCATCAGAAGACAGCAAAGGAAAGAAGCTGGAAGCTCCTGAGGCTAAGAGGAGCAACAGCCACTGGAATGAATGCTGCCTTTGGAGCAGCTCCTGGTCATAAAATCAAAGCAGGCTCTGCCAAGCTGAAGACTAAGGTTGGCCCGGGGACACTAGGAAAGGAAAAAAGAGTTCTTGGCAAATAGATCTGTTGAGATTAAATAACAAAGAAGGGTTGTAGGATGGGGTTGAGATTTTCTTTTCTAGTATAAATTCTTGGATTTCAAGCAGAGGAGGAGGCGGAAATTCCATGTGCTAATCATGGCTTAGGATAGGAAAGACTGTGTACAACATCAGCTCTTATTGCAACATTGAGGGGGAGGGAGAGTTTGGCATGTAAACTCCAAGGACATTTAAGCTAAATCTGCTAAAAAACTGAAAGCAGAGGGCTCCAGCAATCTCTAAAATTTAGCTAAAATTATATTAAAACAATGAAAGTCGGAAAAGGACTTGTGGCTGTTATTCTGTCTTTCCTTTTGACCATGGCTGCTTCCTGCTTAACACTCATTCAGCAAAGGGTCTCAACAGGTGCTCAGGTTCAAACATATAATTTGGATTATTCATCCTCTTGAGTGTCTCACTGAATCATGGGTAATACCAATTGTTATACTCACAGCAAAACTAATGAAGTTAGTTTAGGGCTAATGAAACTGCACAGCTATAATAAGGAGCAAAAAAGCATATGGCTGCATAGTTCAGTCCCTATTCCCTGCATCAACCCTTACTAATTCTTCCTGATAAGGGTAGATGCAGCAATGTCTGACAGATCACACATTTAATAACTCTGTAATACCCATTTTGAGCACAGGTGTGGAAGAACCACCCTGCATTCTCTGTCAGAGCCTGCAGAACGCTGTTAGTGACCCCAGCTCCTGACCATTGCTAATGATCAGTTCAGTGAGCTGAGCTCATTCCTGGTGCTGTGCCCACTGACACCATCCTTGGGGCCAGGGATTGCTGTGGCCATTTCCTCCTTCATCAGTTCCCTGACTCATCACTCTGTGAACTTTCCTCTTTTGTTTGGTTTTTCATTTGTTTGTTTTCTGCTCATTGCTGAGTGCCTTTCAGAGTTAAAACCTGCAAAAGGAATGCTATTATGAGATGCTATTTTCAGTGTGCATGTGGTTGCAGGGTTCCAGGATTAACAGTTTCTGAAGCCTGAAGAATCTCTGCACAAAGCAGTTCAAGTAATTTTGTCTAAAATTTCTTTTGTCAAGCCCAATACTTCACAGCTGAAGTGGAGGACATCTTTTTAAAAACACACATTTAATAAAACAAATAGAATATTTTTTCTTTGTTCTTTGTCAATTATTCTAATGGTTAATGCTCTGCTGTTAAAGGTTATACCTTCATTTCAGCCTGAATTTCTCTAGCCTTAACTGCCTGTCAGTAACTCTTACTGTATTTTGTTTATTTTTTTAAAGTAAACGCTGGTTTTCTTTTGTCAAGTCTACATACAGATTGTTCCAAAATCCCATATCCTCCTTCTCCGTAGGAAACAGTTTCATTCCGAGATATATTTCTGTAATAATCTTTTTGAGTCATTTCTGAGACTGCTAAATTTGCAGTGTTTTCTTTGAAACACGTCAGAACTACATACAGCTCACCAGTGGTGGCCTCTTCAGCCCGGCCTGTGGAGACTGTACCTGTTCCCTCCTTCCTGATAACATTCCTGTTTCACATTCAAGGAGTGCCAGAGTCCTGCTTGTCACAGCTTTGAACTACAAAAACTCACAATTCCCTGTACCTTTCCAGAATTGTTGCTTTTCAGGATAAAGTCCCACATCCTTTAGCTCTGTTCTGTGTCAATAATGCACTCAGCTTAACTTCAGGCAAGTTTTGTAAGGAGAAATATCTCTTTTGAGATCAGAATATATACACAGAAAAGGAAAAAAAAAAAAAAGAGAAGCCTTGGGCACGTGAGCTTTCTTCGTTTCTGTGTGGAAACTGATCAAAATCAGACAGATATGGGCTAGAATGTTGAAAAGCCCAGACACTAAGGCACTCATGTATTTCAAACCAGTAAGGGATGCATCTCTCATGTCCCTGGTGACACATCTAATTATTGAGGGATACTGTCTATTCTGTGGCAGCTTTTCTCTCTCATTTCCAGCTCACCCTTTTTTTACATTCTCTTACTAAGAGCCGTCCTTCAGCTAAAGAAGGTCTGTGCATGATGTTTGTGGTTGGAGTGCTTTTCCAGTTAAATCCATTGATCCAATATAAAAACAGTACCTCTTCTTACAAACCTTGCCTCTATTTTATACTACTAAGCCACAACAGCTGCAATAACATTGCTACTTTTAGCTGTATCAAATGCTTGTATATTTGGAGTCAATTTACCAAATGATCTAAATAGACATCTTTGGATCAGCTTTGTCAACTGCCAGCTTTATCCAGACTTCTTTAAGGATTTCTTCAGAATTATATTTAATAACATCTTACTGTTATTAAATATTTCATTGTCTCTCTAATTATTTGTTTCTCATTTCATCAAGTGGAAAATGAAGATTGAGAGCAGATAATATTTTTTCCAAATCTCAAGTAATTTATGATTTCTGCACAGGTTATTTTAATTTCCCTGACAGAAGTAATTCAAAAATGAATCTTGTTAAAAAAAATTGCTCTGGTTTTGCATCACCCTGATGTGTACTTTGACGTGCTGGATAGAAAAAGTCTTGTTTAAATGTCTTTCATCTTGTCTCTTTCACCAATCTGAAACTATTCCTCTTCCTACAGACAAGCAGAGGAATTTTCTTTCCATCTTCTTGAACTTACCACCTCTAATTTCAGAGTTCCTAGCCCTTCAGCAGCTTAGCTAATAGCTTAGGACATCATATAATTCAATATTCTTTCAGCATTTGATGAAGTCAGGTACCTGATGAGTCCAGTGACTTTGAGCTGACCTGCCTTGATGGACCAGGCATGTTGGCCACTACAAAACATATTTTATTTCTGTGTTTCTGATGGATTTAACTCAGTCTCATGGGCACGTCAGTCCTTCTATCTGAGTGTAAGGTTAAGCTGAACTTCTGTCAGAGGCTCAAAACAAATCCAACATTATTAGCAGATACTGTGAGGTACAGAGGAAAAAACACTAATTTTTGCGATCATCAGAAGGTGTCATCAAAGTTCAATAGCAACCAGGCCTGTCCCTTGCTTATTTCTGTACTGAAATTAGTGAGGGAAAACTCCAGTCAAATAGTGCTTGGATGAAGATGAATTCATAATTAAGAAACCAACTTTGTCTTTTCTTCCAGTGAAATCATGCAAAGTATTTGTGACAGCAGTGTCTTCTCTACTCTTTCTTTGATCAAATCCTGCATTGTCTCATGCAAAGATCTTATTACAACCAACCTACTCATCAGTCAGGAATAAACAAAAAATGAAGATTATTAATATCTCCAATTCACGCTTTACATAGTTATAAGCTTTATTTAAGAGGAAGTAGTTTGGATTTTATATGACTTCTCTCATGATATGAAATAATTTAAATACTGGTGTAATTCTATTTAGGAACTCACTTAAAACATAAGTAGCTGGGGGATATGAATATTGCTGATAACAAAATGGGAACAATTCTGATCTAAACAGAAAATAATTGTGTTAATTACAATATGCACACTTTGTAATAATAAGTCAGTCTGGTCAATTCCTTTTATTTAAGGATATAATGTGCCAATGCCAAGACTATTAGTGTAAGTGATCCCAGTAATGTTGCTATCATTTAGTTTTATATTACCACTGAAAGAGACTAAAAGCATAAATTATAAAAGAACAAATGAAAAGATTTGCATTTGAATGTATGGCTGTTGCAGGATCAAGCTGAGGAAGGTGGCTACTTTTGCTTGTGAGAATTTTCTCATTGCTTATGCACCTATCTCTATCCTGGTAACTCAATAACCAGTCAAATATTATGCAAAGCAGTACCTTTAACAATCCATCAGGAGGAAAAAAGGAACATTTCAACACTGAAATCCTGATTCTGCATTACTAAAATCTATTTCAGTTTTCCTGTTGACCTCAGTGAGCATTAACATGTAGTTTTATATTTCAGCAGCCGTTCAGTTTCCATATAATCAAGACTGCAATGATCAAATACTTCTCTTTCCCCTAAAAATCTGTCATAAATAATGACTACACCACAAACCTTTAGTATAATGACAATAAAGTCATCACATTGCAAAACATTTCATAGATTGATATTTCTTGTCTTGACATCAAGTGTTTTGGCTTTACTTCAGCATTTATTTCATAAGGTAAGATGGAAAAGGGTCTTGGATTTTTTGAAAAAGCAGATTGCTATGCTGTGAAAATGTCCATGTTATTAGAATGAATTACTTTGTGATAGGGTCAAATGTGGCTTTTAAAAGGCAGAGTGGGATTTCCTTTGTATAGTTCAAATCTGAGGCCACAGTACTTGTATATTTGATCTGCCTGCAAATGGGTCCTTTGTGAAATCCTGTATTAACAATAAATGCATCGTGGAGATGAATTTGTTCAAAAGTAAACTTCCCTCCACTCTTTCATGTAAAGCAAAGAAAACAGTAAAGAATCCCTCGTAGAGGTTATTTAGTTACCAGAGTATAGATGCATAAGTTTCACTAGGACTTTATAGAGAAAATACAGATTCTCACTGTCAAAGGTGAACATTGCCATGGAGGATGACTGTGCATGTTGTACCTGCAAGTGACTGGGACTGACATGAGACAGTTTTATAGAGCCTTCACAATGTTCCACCTCAAACCAAGAGACAACTCTACTTGAATAATTTCTAATACCAAACCCAAATCTGTATCGCACCTCCACATGTGGAGACTTTAGAAAAGAGTCTGTGGGGTCTAGAAAGAAGATTTTTTTTTTTTTTTGCTGTTGTTTTTGTACCCACCTAACCTTTCTTTCATAATTAACTCCCTTGTATGACTGGGTTGTGTCCCTGAAAGGCTTCAGCTTGTGAGAGATTCTGAAACACCAAAGGGGTTTGGAAACATTTTCCTCCTTCTTTAATCCCATGGGTATGGGGTAAGTCCACTGTCCTTCCACCTCCCCTTGGAACAGCCTCTCCACTAATCATGCAAGTGCTGTAGCATCCCTGGAGAAGAGGGAGGAAGAGCCGGGTGGTGAAAAGGAGCTGGGAGCTCAGCCTTCTGTCCAGCTGTGCCCTGACTCTGCAGATGAGAAATAGCAGCTCTGGCAGAAGCACAGGAGAGCTGTACAGCAGAGAAATGGACCAGAAATTATTGTGCAGGCTCTGACAGGAAAGGACACAAAGCAAGTGTTGCAGTGTTGGCTACATCACGGTGTGAGCATGTAATAATTCTGGTGTTGTTTGGTATTACATACATTTAGATTGTAATAAAGTCACAGAAACTGTCTGTCACTTATCATCACTGTCAATGACTCTATGTGCCCTGCCAGGTGAGGAAATTTGTCATAAAAGTTTACCTGTGATTCTGACAGGAAATGTAACCATGGAGAAGAAATGCATCTGCAGGTCTAGAATGATTTGTGTGACCTGCAACCCCCTTCTGTGACTATGTCCCAGCTGCCTCTGAGAAAATCAGCAGAGGTAAAACAGTGGCTTTTGTGGTTGTTCTGATGGGATGGTTTTGTCTTAAAAACTGTAAAATGCTGTTGACAAAAAGTTAGGTGAAAAAAAAAATTGTAAAAAATGTAAATATTTTTGACATGTTAATATATATTTTTAAATTCTAACTCAAATATTAACAAAACACCTGCTTGGATAATTCTTCTTCCTGTTCAGATTTTTCTTTACTACCATGTGAAATTACTACATCTACAGAATACCTCAGTTTATGCAACCATGGTTTCATGGTTGTAATAAAAAGTGTGCAAAGGAATCCCAGAATGATTATGTTCCATACTGTTATGGAATCTATTTCATGGTCATATTCTGTCCTTGCCATTGCTTTTCTTTGCAAAGCAGTGATCCTGAGAACCCAGAAGCAGTGTGTGGAAGGATATAGTGCCAT
Organism: Passer montanus; assembly: GCF_014805655.1. Lineage (NCBI taxonomy): Eukaryota > Metazoa > Chordata > Aves > Passeriformes > Passeridae > Passer > Passer montanus. The sequence continues at coordinate 323,823 of NW_024366048.1, forward strand.
CCTAGGTGCTTTGTATTGCCTTTTATGACACAGAAATTTTCATGGTAGGACTTAGTTTCTCCAGAAATCACCCAGCAACAAAGAGACAAAGGAATTCCTCATTGGAAGAATTCGTACAAATAGCCCAAAGAAACTTCACCCTTTTTTTTTTTTTTTTTTTTTTTTTCTCAAAAAGAAAAATGTATCACAACTCTTTTTGGTAGTATTATAACACCTTGGTATCAGGTTTATGTAAGATTCAGTCTTGAATCACTGCTTCAGACTTTCATTGTCATAAATCAGGGAAGAACTTAGTCCTACATCTTTATTCCATAGATCTCAGGGAGTTTGAGCTAACTGAAAATTCTGGGTTTCTTTCTTTTGTCTTGCAGAGATCTCCTTTTACTCATTGCAAGGTTCATCAGGGAGCAAAATCCTCCTCCTCTTGCTCATGCTACATGCTGAAAATTCCTTTTTGATCCCTCTAGCTTATCAAATCTGCAGTTCATTTCAACTTTAAGTTAAAATATCTCCATTTTCACTCTTGTGCTGTTACAATTTTCTTGAATTTTGAAAAAGCACTTTAGTGGAAGTTTCAGACTCCATCTGAAAGAGACACAAATCCAAAGTTCAAATCACATCCCTTGTGGGATGCTTTAGAAACTTCAGATTCAAGTCTGAATTCCTAGCATCAAGAACTTACACAAGTTAAACCCAAAATATGGTGTCTTTTTCATCTGTGTTTGTGTCTGCAGTTGTTACTCAATAAAAGACCTGAAGCTCAATGATTGCCCCTTCTTTTCTTACAGAGAATACCAGCCTGTGGTCTTGTTTCTGAAAAAGAGAGGTTTTGTTAAGAGGCACATGACCTACTCTTCACCTTGTCAAGGCACTTTATATGGGAAGAGTTTAGGGATCATGCAGAAAAGGTTACCAGCCCTCCTAACTCAAAGACTTGAGATGTATTGGGTAATTGAAAACAAACTCTGAATAAACCTTTGAACGTTTATCTGTTTACTCAAATTGAATCTGAATGTTGAGCCTTCTGAAGTTCACTTGTCCCTGTTTATTTGAAAAATGGATTAGGATAAATTACTGAGCCATCACAAAGGGACAAGAGTTCAGCGTGAGGCAAGCCAGCAAATTTCCACTGGAAATTCAGTATAAATTACTGACCTCTAAAATTGTCACTTTAATATCAGCTGACAATGTCATTTTTATCAGAAGATCTGCTTTTGTGCCCTCTCTCTTTGCTGCCAGTTGTAAAACTTTCTGACACCTGTGTATTTCCAGTGAGATTTACCAGCCTGTGTCTCCAGCAATAGGCAGAATTTGCACTGCATCTGGCTGGCCAATTTCTCTCTGGCTGTCAGCAGGGATCTCTCGCTGTCTGGTTAGAGTCAGTATGAAAAGAAATGCTTGATTTGATGGAACTGTGAGGGAGTAGTGGTTTGCAGGGGAAGGGAAGGTGCAAAGTCTATAGAATGCTCTCAGGTCCTCTGGCAGGAAATAAGGCAGTTCAGACTGGAGAAGCAAATTCAATATACGTAATCAACTGTGATTTCTCCCTGATTATCTCTGGACTAATTAGGGAGGGTTTTTTTACAGCTAATCAGAGGTATCTGGAAAGAAGTAATTTGCATAGCTTCAAGTCAAATTATGTCATGAGGACAGCTGAGCTAATGTAAAATGGCATTTACTGTAAAATGAGTACATATTGCATTCAAAAAGGAGACAAAGGAGCAATGGAAACCTGCAGACTGGAAAGCAGGAAGAGCAGCAGTGATGGGGTGCTGTGCTACATGAGGCATATCAATGCACCAAGCACAAGGAATGTAAATATGCAAAGGCCAAAACATTTGCAGAAGGGGACTCATTTGACAAAATTGTAAATACCATGGATTCTGCTGTCTATCTAACTGTCACTCTGTAGCTGCATTTTGTCATGGTTGGCAGTTTAGTATTCCAGGGGAATGAAACCCCTGCTTTCTCATTTCCCAGGGACTGTTTTTTACTTAAAGTAAACACAGTCTAAAATTAGCTTCTAATCTAGTATTAGAGCAAGTCTGGAAAAGACAACCACACATGCTTTTGTTTCTCCTTCAAAAACAAGGAACACTCTGGAATTCCTGTTCACCTATTTCTTCAAGACTGATTTTGAAGCCTATTTGTACCTCTGGGTATATAAGGGAGTTTTTGGCTGCTCACTTCAGGCTGCCAGATTTTTCTGCCTGTCTCAAGCTGTAAATCTGACAGGTTTCCTATCTGGGAGACCTAATCTGAGAATGAGCTCCCACACAGTGAAGCACTGAAACATGTGATTTTTCATATGGGACCAAGGGCTCAAACATATCTGTCAACCTGCTGCTTCACTCAACAGGAAGAGGATATTCATGTGACCTCTGACATTCATCCACAATCCATTTTATGCAGAGTTGTGGCCTAAAGTTAGGACTTCTTATAAGGGCCTGACTGAGGATTGTACAGTCTAACTGTAACTATTTGAGTCTAACTGAACTAAACCCATAAGACAAATGGTCTCTTGTGGGAACTTAGAATGCTAATATCCATTATCAACCCTACAGAAAACAGGAGTTCGAGGAATAAATTGACCTGGAGATTGATGAGAGCAGTTAGGAAGGATCAGCTGGTGACTAATTAATCCTTGAAGTTAAGACACTGTCCCTCCACAGTGTGTATTTTTTCACAGGTCCAGGTCTGTGTAACATTTTTCCTAACAAGGGTCACCCAGCTCATAAAGATTTAGTGCTTGGCATCTGGTAGCAGTTTTGTTGCAGATGGTATTTGGAAGATGCAAATTACCTGTCCAGTCTTATAACGAGATGAAACACTCTCAGCTGTGAGAGTGGATCTCTGAAATGGATTTTCACCTCCAGTGAAATTGATTCACAAGCATTCGGGGGACCACTTGACTCCCACGTATACTTGTTCACCAAAAGGACCATTTTGTAATTATTTTCAGATTCCTTTGACAAAAAACCTAGCACTTTTAATTTTAAAAGATGGATTATTTTTATATTTAAAAACATGATATTAATAATCAAACACAATTTTTCATATATGTCACTTAAAGAAGATATATTTTTCATTGGTTACTTTAAAATGCATTTCATTCTGTGAGTCCATGTATAGTTTTTTGTTTGAAACTTTTTTTGAGAAGAACCTACTGACATGGAAACCAATGACCTAAGAAAGAAAATAACTCTTTGTATTCAAATCTTGACTAAATGTTTAAACCCTAGCTATGCCCAGATGCAGAAATTGTATTTCTCATATTGTCTTTAATGTTTTCTGTCCCCAAAAAAGCACATTATCTCGGTGCGTGCTTGGATGTTAATATTCCTGTTTTTATCTTTTTCTTCAGCAGCTTTCTTATAAGCACATAAGCATGTGTATCTACTATCACTAGGCCTAAATTCTTTGGCATGAAATTTGCTTTCTCACAGCATTTTTAAGAAAGTATGAAGAAAGCCTAAAACAGAAAAGACTATCCTTATTTTGATGTTTATTCAATGGGTTGCTTCCTTCTGTTGAAAAGATCTGAGTTTACACAAATAACCATTTCTACTTAATAAGCTACCCCAAATTGTCAGTTCAAATTTCTTCTTAAAATGCATTCTATTTCAGTTTTCACTAGAATAAGAATAAGAAAAATTAAGAGGTTCCAATTTCCACTCTGTTATAGTGCTTAGATCTTGTCAGGTCCTGGATATCAAGGAAAATTAACAAGTTATATAAGACAAGTAAGCCTTAAGTTACGGAATGCGAGAAGACTGTGCTTGGGACTACATAATTTTATATTTTTCTGTTTGTGCTGCTGGCCACTGTCTGAGAACAACCACTGATCTCTCTCTAATATAATCCAACAGAGGTTGTGCTGTTAGAACTCAGCCTAGTGCCTAGCAAAGGCTTGCTACTTCCTAGGATAAGGAATCCACAACCCGTTCCAGTTTGGAAGAGGTTTCTGTCTCTGTTGCAGTCCTGTCCAGAGAAACTACACTTTCTACAGAGTATGTGGTGTGTAGGAAATGGATTTGTAGAGAGTCCTCAGGCCTGACAGAAGGCCCATATCTGTATGCAAACTTTGAGATAAGAAATACTTAGAAATGCCATGGAATAGGATAGATATTGTTGAGAGAGAGAAATGTTTCAAAGGATGGCCTTGAAAATAAGACTAGATACTTTAGAGAAATAAAACTATGAAAGATGTGTTGTAGGAGGACCCATGAGAGGTAGTTTTAGATGATTGGCTTTAAGGCATCTAAAACATAGTGTGGCAAAAAGCTGATAGGCCAAGGAATGCTTATAGTGTATTGTAATTAGGAAATGGTTGGCTTCTGATTGTGATGGCATAAATTATAACATCTGTATTGCCTCACCCTTCTCATGAGACTAAAAATGGAATAAAAGTTTTTAAAATGTCTCTCAGTTGCCCCATCTCTGGGTCAGGAAAAGAGTATTGTCCGTCAGTGGTGCATACAGCCTTTTTAAAGAGCCTGGAGTTCTTCCAGGCTATGTAACACCAGAATATGCAGAAAACCTTCAGATCTTATTAAGACACATTATCTAGTTTGCTATTTCCCCATTTTTACCTTCCTTCTGGTTTCATTCATTCCCTCCTGTTTCAGCTACAGCCCAGCACTTTCACTCCATCTGTGAGGGTGGTAACTCCAGCTGCCTCTGCAGCTGCTGTCTTCACTTTTTCTTGGCCAGCCATCAGGGAGTGACTTCCTTCCCTAAAGACATTGTACATTGCAGCCAGCTTCCACTTGAAAAGCAAAGGAAGCCATTTAAATACTGCATAAAGTCAATTTCCCAACTCTGAGTCTATAGGGCAAAATACCTCAAGCAGAGAGCTAACCATGTGTGCTTTGAAGACTGGTCAATTTATTTATTTACTATTTTGAAGTTTCAAGTCTCGAGCCAGTGATTTTTTTTTTTTCCTTCCACTTTCAGCTCTGTTCAGAATGTCGATACAGGCTTTATCTAGATGGCAGATCCTGGGAGAGCTCTGCAGGTTCCAGATCTGGGCACCTGCCACGACTGCAGCCCGACACCATGGCACAGGTCCCCCCACATCTCTGCTATCTGGCTTGCATGAAATGCAAACCCCTGCATGCAGGCTGGCAGCAACTGGGGAGAGTGCAGCTGAGCACAATTAGTCTGCATTGTGGATACAACAGAAAATTCAGCAAAACACAGCCAGTTCTAAACAAGAGTGAACATTAATATTAATGCAACAGAAAATGGATAAGATTTTTCATCTTGATGGGAGCCAACAGAAAGTGTGTGACCAAGTTTTGGCCACAGCTGGCAAGACAACGCTAAATTATCTAGCCCCTGGTAGGTTTGCCATCCTTAATTGCTTTTACCCAATACAGTATTAAATGAGAGATAAGGACTGCATTCTAAATGTCTCATGGAAGAAAAATCAGTTTTTCCAAACCTTGTATAATACTAATTCACCCATTATTTAAAAGACACAGGTAGCTTGAATTGCTGTCTTAAAAGGCATCTACAAGGTAGAAAGGAACTCTGGGCTTTCCAGACTGGGATGATGCTGTAATTTGGGTTTTTATAAGATGGTGAAGAAGATTCCACAGGCACTAAAGATGTTTTGTCACCATTATTTCTTTGATAAACTTACTAAAACATTTTAATGATGCAATAACACCAATACTCTATTGCTGAAATAAGCAGGGAACATTAGCTTAATGTTATTTTCATCATGAACTTAATAGTTCTACGAATTCAGAGGCCTCTTATACCAGCTTTTTCGTTAAGAAAAATAAAACAACATCATTAAAGTAGAGCATAAGTAAGGCACAGTTAGTGCCAACAGTTATGAAGCTCATACTGATATTTCTTTTTCCCATTTCCTGCTAATTTGCCAGAACAGCTTTTGGCCTATCCATAAATAGGTCCATGATAAACCAGACATTAAATTGGAATGAATTCCATAATTAGTGCAGTTTCATAGTAATATGTTTGCAAGACAGTCTCAGTTAGCAACAAAAAATAAGAAAATAAAAGCATTTATAGGCAGCTTGGGAAAGGAGGCATACAATAATCTAATATTTATAAAGCTATACATTAGAAAATAAAAATCTAGAAAGCATTGTCATGATAGAGCAAGCCTATTGCCCCTGGGTTTAGTTCACAACCTGGTAAAATTTGTGTGCTGGTCAAGCTGCCAAATGGGCAGCTGTGTCATGGAACAGCCACGGGAAAGCCACAAGAAGTCTGGCTGCACCAGCAGCTCTCTGGTTTCCCTGTGTGCTGCAGGACATGAAGAAAACATCCAGGCAGAGCTCTGTAGTTGATGTCTGCAGCTCCCACAGACACTGGGCTCCAGTTCCAAACTCCTGCATTTAGCACAGGTGAAAAAGTTGAAAAAAATCTATAATGGAGGAAACCAAATATACAAGATGTTCTAAAGATATGGGATATTCCTTCCTGATCCCCTGGACGGAAGCTGTGAAATGAGAGATTTTATTACAGATATCAAATTCTCGTTTCCTTAAGAGATTTCATCAGTTACCAAAACATTCTCCAGCCTTTCTCTAAAATCCAGCAAGAGGATCTAACCTCAATTCATGTTTGAGACTTGTGGCAAAAAATATATGGAAGTTTTATTTGTGGTGTTATGAACCTAGTGCTCCACATCCAAGCGTCTCCTTTGTGTATAATTAAATGTTAAAATTTAAAAAATGGTTCCTCATTTTCATGTTTGTGGTCCTTAAATTAAGCCTGCACTCCTGAAAAGAGGTGCATGCAAATAAACTTTTGTGCTTATGCAGAGTGCCACTGTCTGAGGGGGCTTCCCATGAGGGGGATAATGCTGGGTCAGGTCAAGCTTAAAAAGCCTGAAGCAGCTGTTTTCTGTAAAGGCACGAGGAACATTCATGCTGAAGTCTAAAACACTTTTGCAGTGCTGTAGCTTGAAACTCATCCTGTAACAGTTCAAATTTTTGTAAATCATTCTTACCTACTCCAAATGATGCCCCAGCCCTGACGGTGTTCAGGGCCAGGTTGGATGGGGCTTGGAGCAGCCTGGTCTAGCAGATCCTGATCAGGGGATGAATACTACACCTCTTAATATAGTATCTGAAATTCACATTTTTCTCTGTGTTTTATGGAAACCACATGGTTAACTATTGTTTCAGGGACTTTAACTGCTTTATATTCCTGTCTTCAGACCAAATAAGTGGAAATCTCATTTCAAAGCTGAACAGAAAGGTTTGCAAATGCTTAAGCTTTCAGCATTTTGTTTTGGGCTTTTTTTCAAGATACAGTGGAAAAGTGCCAAGTTACTGTTCTTTTATCTGATGTTCAGATATGTGCCCAGGAATTTAGGGGCCATGCTGAATTAAGCTAAGCATAGTCTGTTTTTCCATCTAAGGCAGGGTAAAGAAAAACCAAGGAACATAAGAGAATTTTTAAAAAGCAGTTCTATTTTCAAGGAGAAAAACCCAACAATGGCAGACCAGATGTGGCAAATTCCACAAGGTACACATAAGTTGCACATATTCTAATCAGCACAAGCTAAGAACACCTGAATATGTTACTGAGTTTTTAAGGTAAGAAACCAAGAAGGGTTATAATTAAGGTTAACAGTGCAAGATTAACTCTTTTTCATGACTGGATGCTGATCAAGTTTTAATTGCAAATTCCTTTTCTTACTTGTGCCCTGAACCACCCAGAGCAGAGAATAACTAATAAATCCTTTTTTTTTTTTAATACCTCCATTTCTCAACATATCTCTATATCCCATTACTTCAAATCAGTCAAACTGCACTGAAAGTGAAATTCTGTAAGGTTTATCACCACATCAACTAACTGCAGGAAAAACCAATCCCTATATTTGCACAAAATATGCATGAGATTATTTGAATTTTTCTATTACATAGAGGCATTGAGCTAAGAATTTATACACTTCTTTTAGATGAGTCTCTGTAGAAATTGATATTACAGAGTATTTCATGTTGTATTTCATGTTGTATTTCAGCTTTCACTCAAAGCTTAGCACCCAGAGGCTTCAATTGCATCTGGGAAGGTTAAGCATTTCTCTGCATTAAACCCATATAAAATCAAGCATAATGACAAGTCTGGTTGGTTTAGTGACTTGATTAGCATCAGAGAAGAGCTGTGGGGCTCAGGCAGAGCTAAAAGTCAGCTCTTCCATTCAACATTTTACTTCCTTGAGAATGTCCTTGCTTCTGAAATTTCCTGCTCATTTCTTTCAATACAATTTTACAAGGAATAAGGGAGAAATCCCACACAATTTATTTGTCCACTTCATGGGGGCAGAACAGCAATGTTGTTTTAACAAGTATGGAAGGGTACACCTGAAATGTGGTTTTCCTTAACTCTTGGGTGCCTGCATTTCCACAGCCTAAATGTGTTTTTCTACAGTGCTTTACAAAGAAATCTCAGGGGGAAGCTCTCTCACTCAGTACCTGTGGAGGCCCCCCTGATCATCAGGAAGACTGAGTGCTTTGGGGCCAGCACGCCAGGTGGGCACAGGCACTGAGAGCAGCAGAGGGGTTTCCTCCTCTGCCTGTGCACAGGCAAAGGCCTACTGCAATTCCCTGATAGTTCCTGCAGGCATCTCCGGCAGGGAAAGGCATGGTGGGACAGCTGCACTCAGCAATGTGCTCCAGACCCTGCAAAGTCTTGTGCCATCTGCTCTGGTCACTCCAGACACAATATACTCTGCCTTGTTCCCTCCATCTTAACACTCACCTTCTTTCTGTTCTTCCATCATCTCTTTTTCTTCTCCTTACACCATTCCCAGCCCCCTCTTTCACTCTCAGTCTATCAACCTTACTTCCCAGACACTGGAGATGGAAACAATGTCAGGCAGCTTTCTGCTCTGATGCCTTCTCCAGTCTTTGAATCATTCCCTGATTGTCCATTTAATGTTAAGATCTAACTGCATCAGTTAATGATCTTTTGAGATTTAAAATCGGTTAAGTGATGAATCTCCAGTTTCTCAGTCCCATGGTCTCCTTCCTACTGAGACTTAACTCAATGGATTCACCCCAGATCCAATATTCTCATCTCTGTTCAATTTTCAATCTGACAAGGTCAAATATTAGTCCCTGTCCCTCACTCACACCTTCCTCATCCATTTTATTGTCTTTGGTCCCTATCAGTTCCAGCTGTTGTCTCTCCCCTTTGCAACTCCTCCCTTTTTTCCCTCCTCTGACACCGGAGCCGTGTCAGGCACTGGGACTGCCAGTGATCCCTACATCATGCTCAGCTGTACTGTCAGTACAGAACAGGGTTTTAATCCAGATTATGCCAAAGACCTCACAGATCCCATGCACAAGGATTTTCTTCCGGTGAATGGCAGGAAATAGACTCTGCTTCCCATTTTTGCATCTGTTTCATCTCAACCCATGGCTGAGGAATGCATCGCGACCTGGGGAGTAACCACAGGTCTTGCAGTTCATACTGATTTGAAGGAATGGAGGAGGACAGTCTTCCTCTGCTCAGTTCTGCTGCCCACAGGCAACAACTTGGATCCATAACTGCAGGGAAAGTCCCAATTCAATATTTCAAAGCTTAAGCCTGGAGAACCTTAGTCTAGGAAAATTGTCAAGTGATTTTAGTCTTCATGTTTTTAAAAAGTGTAGGGTACCTGATAACCTGGCACCTTTTGGAGAACTCTCATTCGTAGTACAAAACCAGTCCTTCCCTGCCCTCTTTGTGATCCAACTTCAGCACAGTGGAGACATCCAGTCCTTCCAAAGTTCAGAATAAAATTTTTCCTGGTCTCATTCTTGGAATAACTAACTTCGTGCTAGCTGAGACTTTCCAACAAAGAGGAAAGGAAGTGTGAGACAGACAATGTCATGGGAAATTTCAGTCCAAAATGGCCAAGCAACATCTTGCAGATTTAAATTAAAAATATCATGTAAAACAAGGTTTTAAAAAAAGGGCTAAAAGGCAGTACTAGACACCCTTTTAATGAACCTTAGGGACTGAGTCTGGTTTGTATGTTATTGTAGCTACTATTATTAGTGGCATTAGTAGAATTAGATTAGTACATGCAGCTGTTGAAACACTGCAATATACATTAAATATTCTTGTCTTGCCTTGGTAAGAGTACCTCAGACATATTCAGCACAGCTCACTCTGTATCAGAGTGGGCTTAGCTTTTTGAAAGCTGTCAGAGTAGCTGTGCTGCTCTCTAAGTCAGCCTCTCTCCTGCCTGCCTTCTTGTCTAATCCAGAAGATTTCTGTGAAGTGTCTGTTCAGTGCTGCTCTTCCCTCTTAGCAACGTCACCTCACTTCTCAGCATTTACCCTGAAAAAATGTGCCTACCTGGATGCTGAGCATGGGGAAATCCTGCTTCCCATCTGCATCTGGTCCTGTCCTGTTCTCAGACTTACCTAAGGCAGGTGATGCTGGGCTTACAATTTTAAGGTGATTGGACATGATTGACCTCATGGCAAACTGTCCCTTCTCTGCTGAGTGGCATGAACAAGATCCTGAGCAAGTCTCTTTCCTTCAGGCAATAGGGTGGCATCAGTTTGCAGCCACTGAAAAACTGACCCTTTGTATGCAGAGCATCTTCAGATATATTGGAATACACTGTCAGTTAAGAGTCCTCCTTGGTAGTTTTAAAGACTTATATTGAAACAGCACCAAGATTATAAAAGTGATTTTGCATTAGCTTTCTTTTCAGAGCAGAAAATTGCATCAAGCTAGAAATTATGGAACTATTTTCAAACTTTTAATCATTGAAGGTTTTAATAACTATTCTAATTAAAGTGAGTACTAAATTATTAACTAAAATATTCTTACTTTAAAAAAAACCTTTAAAAAATTAAAGCAAAGTTATGAAAGGGAGTAAAAAGAAATTTCTTATTTTCATGCCCATCCAGCTCTAACAGAGAAGTGTGCATTTTAATTACATTTCAGATTCAAATTAGAAGTGTGAATTTTAGACCTTTAAGTGAAAAGGGAATTTTTTTAGACATATCAAAAAATCATTTGCAAGTAGAGGGAAAAGAATAATGATGTTGCATCTTGTACAGATATTTTTACTACAAAGTAATAAAAATGCACTAAAATTATTCATGAAACTTGTCAATAGCTCATGTCTTGTCTTTGAGATCCTTAGTATCCTAATATAACCCCTTGGAACAGTTTTACTTTTATATTGCTGTGCTGGGATTCCAGCACACATTGGAGAGCTATGCAGAATGTAAATGTAGTGTCAAAGATTACAGAAAACCACAGGGGAAATTAAGAGTTGTTTCTTATACGATGTTATAGGCCTTAAGCTATTTTTTCATGAGCATCTTGTCATTATTGTTTTGTATTTAAGTCTTTGGTGGTGGTAAGTGAATACATTCTGAAGGTAAGAATCACTCCTGCGAAATTCCAAAGGGATTATATTTAAAAGATTATCATTTGTGAGACAGTTTTCTTGATCTGTGGAATTACAGACAAAATTATGCAGATGTTCACAGTAGCTTACATTTCCATGGATAGTACATTCATTTTTTTTTAAACTGCATTACATTACAAGGATATATGAAACTCAGTTAATTTCAGTGGTAAAATTTCTGTTAATTTCAGTGAGCACAGTTTGTTAGCTTGCAATCCAACCACACCTTTATGCAAACTCATGTGAGTTTGCACTGCAGGTCACAATTTGCCAGTCATGCTGTTTCTGGAAAAAAACTATGGCTTGGAAGGTTTCCTTGCAAATATTTTGTTTTGTTTGTTGGTTTGTTTGTTTTATTTTTTCTTTTATTTTTTCCCAACCTAGACAGACATATAAATGTTCGCACATATCACTACATTTTCTTAGTTGTTTTTTGTATTGTGTTTGTGTCTTTTCTTGTATCTTTGCTTGATGGAAGTAAACTTGCATTTCTTATTCCCTGTGAAACTATGAAAAAGAGCATTTCATTTTTCCAGTGGAAATGGGAAAATAAAATGTAGGGGACCATTTCTTTATCCTTCAGCCACTTAGAAACAAATTTTAGTTTAAAGATTGCTGCCATATATATTCAATGACTGTCAGACGACATGAGACATACATGAATTTACTATCCATGTTTTCCAGTCAAGGTGGATGATTGCCTTTCTGATCATCACTTGTTACCAAACTTAACATCTTGAATACGTTCACAATTATAATGAGCAGCGATGACTAATGCTTATTTGTGTGTGAAGGATATTTAAATGAATCTTGGGAATACCACCTGTGTTCACAGAGTTGCTGTGTTACAGAGTTTATCAGGGTACCACTAGTCAGCTGCCTGCAGCTGGGGTCATAGGGTGCCACTTCTAGGCTAGTGGTGACAAGGAAAGGTGTAAATCTTCACTGTTCACATGAGTGAATTGGGGGATTTACCAAAAAACAGAATGAAGAGGTCAGTACAAACATTGGATCTCAAAAACTAGGAAGCTTGATTTCACAGAAATAAAAGAAATACAAACATGGAGAATATCAGTACCATGCTTTCATAACAAAGGAATGTAGCTTAATTCTGGATGTAGTGTGTAGGAAAAAAATGGTCTGCAAACCATAAAAGAGGTGGAGAATAGAGCAGGGAGACTTTCAGTTTCAGATAGAGAGAAAAACTCCTAAGGTGATCCAAAAATGATCAGATGATAAAGAAAGAGAAAATTCAAATGCATGCCAGTGTTTAATTGTTGTGTCTTTTCTTTACTGCTTCTGTAGGAAATATAAAGAACTCTTTGTATTTTAAACCATTATGGAAAGGCTGTGTGCCTATTCACTTGCACTACTAAGCATTCCTGAAGACTGCAAGGCTCATTTTTCAACTGAAGAGTCTTGGCATGACATGGGACATGGAGGCTGGTTCACAGACTGCTCACATCTTCCATGTGAGGGCCTTTCAAATTAGGAACACACTGTGTGCCAACACACCTCTTATTTGGTGGCATTTGGGGCACGTGGCAAATTTCAGTGCCCAGCCTGGTTTCTGACAGTTAACAGCCATGCTGAGACAGCTCATTTAGTGCTATTTTCACATTCCTGAAGTGAACAACAAATTCTCTTCTACACAGTTGTGTGGCAACTGTAGTTCAACACTTGCTTTAATGGTCATTATTTGTTATCCTTCTTAATCTGGCTTCCAAAGGAAGTTGGCTTCCTACACCACTTAAGCAGAAATAGTTTGTTAATTTGCTTCCCAAGTACTTTGTGATTGCTGTTGATAATAGGTGCTGCTGATGTAAATTGCTGTTATTATCATCAGTGACTCGTTAGTCCACTGGTTATTGATCTGCTAAAACTTTTTCATTTTAAATGAGAGGAATAAAGATTGTGCTGCAACCTGTATTTCAAGACCTCCATTGAAAGTTTAATGAAATGTATATGATTTTGCAAGGAAAACAAAATTAATGAGATGAATGCACTACAGGTTTGGATTTTAACTCCCTATTTTTCAAAGCCCCCTATTTAGATGTTCATGGTTTCTTTTAGTCTTGACTACATTGACCACCAGTGGAAGAAAAAGCTGCAAGCCCAAAAGAAAATTATTTTTTTTTCCACTAAGTGTGGAGGGATTGTACGCAAGTAACTCAGCTGATTCACATATGCCAAAAATTAAGCAAGATTAACTTAAGTCTAAATACTTGACTTTGAAAAGTATACTCAGGTCAATTTCCAAGTCAGCTTTTCTTATAAACTTATTAAATACTGAAGTGAAATAAATATCAAACTCTCATTAACAGGGAAAAGTAGCAAAATATTAGCCCAGAAGAAACTTTCGAACATTTTTATATTGCCACCTGTGAAAACAGGGGCAGCCTGTAACAGGAATGCTGACAGAAAATAACCCTAGCAGAAGAAGTGAGAGAGGCTGAAACCAAGCTGCAGAGAAACTGTGAACAGTACAGGAAACCCACTGAGAAGGTCACAGCTTCCCTGGCCTGGAACAGATCCCAGTGGGGTACACGTGGAGCCAGCAGAGCTGTGTTCTGCTGGAGATCTACACTGATATTAAACACCAGTTACACAAAGGCATGTTGGGATGAAGGCATAATGCCCTTAGAAGCTGTTAGGAAAAATGGCCAGATAAGCACAGCTTATATGGAATATCTGTTGTTTGCTGCAAATATGCTTTTAATAACAGAGTAATTGGTTTCTTCCACTGAATTTGCCAATTGATGGCAAAAACAGTTCTGTAAAAGTCATCCAAGCAAAATAACAAATGGGAACAATTATTCTTCCTGAGTTGATTTTCTAAATTAAGACTCCCAGCAAAAAGGCTGAGAATGCTTGTTTTAGCCAATGCTTTTTTCTTGTTTTCTTTTAATTTGTAGAGTACACGCTGTTTTGCAGCGCTACAGCTGCTAAATTGTGTATTCCTAGTTGGCTTAAATGTCTTGATCTCTCCCCATAGAGAAGCAGATATAGATTGGAAGGTTTATTGATTGATTAAATGGTTTGCAAAAATAAAAGTTAGGAAATATCATTGCTACTCTTTCTTTTAGATCAGCATTTGCATGAATATAGGCATACAGGTATGTCTGTATATTTATATAAATATATCTCTTCAGCTTCATTACTCAAGTTCAGTGTGTTAGGCCTGCTTGTTATTGTCTTATCACAAACTGCTAAGGCCAAACATACCTTCAAATAAATTAGAATTTGCCTGACCCAACTTATTGTATATCCAATAGGGTATCTGGGAAAAACTGGCAAGAAGCTGATGGTAATGAGCCTTTGATTTTCACACATGCTTTCTTTGCTATAAATCAGCAGCACTAACACACTTACAGCATTTCTCAAGTCATTTGTTGTGTTGGTCAGCTTTACATAGACAGCTTTGAAAATATAATTCTTAGAGTAGAAGTTACATGCCCAGTAAATTTAATTCTGGAAGACTTCTAAATCAGGAATCTCCATAGGGCCCTGGTATTAGTTTTATGTACAGAGCACAAAAAAATTCAGTCACAGCTGAGCACCTAACTCACTTAAGTGTTTGCAAGTATCTGTATAAATACAGATGTTGTTTATCTATGAACTGAAGCACAAAAGATTGTTTTAATATGGTTGGTTTGTCCATGGTGAGGTAACTTGACCAAATAACTATACATGCAACAAATGAAGCAAACAGAGTACTTAGAAATACTTTGTTGTCCCAAAGTGAAGCTCAAAAGTAGATGGTGACACTGTGTGTTGAATATCACCCTGCTGCCAAAATTTAGTTTAACAAGATGTATTTTACTTTTCAAAGCTGATTTCACTGGACATATTAACATGAAAAATGCTTCAGAGCTTTTCTGGGTGAGCACTCTGAATCTTGTAGAACTCAGTAACGTGCTCTGGTTCAATCTTCCACCAGCAGAACCATTGTCCCAGGGAATGGGAAACAGCAATTGTCAACAAAACCCACCAGTGGATAGAGGGCTGGAGCATCCCCACAGGTTTTGATTTCTTAGTCATCACTATTCAAACTACAAGGAACATGCCCACACTGGTACTCGGGAAGTGCCACTAAGGTTTCCTTGTGCTGCCTGACAAACAGATGGCAGAGCACAAAACTTTTGAGGCTGCCTCATTTGAACTTGTTCTATATAGCAGAAAAATGCGACTATTAATCCTCTGAGAAGCTTATTTGTAAGGAGGCATTTAAAATCACAGTGGGAATAGAAATGTGTGTTGGGACTTGTGGTGCTGCTGTGTCATAACGAGCTGTACTCACAGCACTTGACACGGCTTCGGGGACATCTGCTGCTACTGCCATCCCTGCAGTACCCCTGGATAGATGGGAAATGTGTTTACACAGGAAGCACTAGTTTCATAGTCTAGGTAAACGTGTCTTGTTGAAACCCAGGGCACAGGGAGTATTCCCCTGCCTGTCCTGGCAGGACCTGATTCCCAGGAAAACTCTGCTTTTAACCTTAATCCATGGAGAAGGCTTCCAAGACTTTAGGATTAATTAGAATCTGCATGTGTGTGAAATAGATAGTAGTGTAGTTTATCACAGGGTGAAAATTTTAGATTTTGGGTTTTTATTATGGAGGTGTGTGCATCCACATTCTCTGAAAAAATCCCTTCACCTAGGTTTTTTCTCCTGGGAAGCTGAGAAGCCTCAGAGAAAAGGAAAACAATTCTTATCTCATTTGCTTCTCCTGTGTTTTGCTCCTTTGGAATGTGTTTGGAGATTGTTTATCCACAGGTGATTGTTTCATTGGTTTCTGGTGTGAGCTGTTTTTGCTCTTTGGCCAATCAGTGCCAAGCTGTTTTGGGACTCTGGAAAGAGTCACAAGTTTTCATTATTATCTTTTTAGTATTCAGTAAGTATCCTTTCTGTATTGTTTAGTATGGTATAGTATTCTTTAATATAATATGGTATTATAAAATATAAATTAGCCTTCTGAGAACATGGAGTCAGATTCATCATTCCTCCCTGCCATGAGGTTCCCTGCAAATACAGTAAAGGTGGGTAGGAGACAATATGGAGCCAATATGGAGGATTTTGGGTGTTGTCTGGTCGACATTGTCGTCTTCTTCTTCTTCTTCTTCTTCTTCTTCTTCTTCTTCTTCTTCTTCTTCTTCTTCTTCTTCTTCTAATACATTTTCTGCTGTGTTGGTGGCATGGGATGATTAGTTGGAGAGAGTTGCAATGCAGATGTTGCATGGTAGACAAATGGTTAGGTATTGGTAGATAAGTAGAAATAAAGTACATTTTAGCAATTAATTGGATGAAACAGATTTAAAAGACCTTGAAACTGTACATCTTGTGACCTTTTTGCTGTCTTCTCCTTGTGTGCTAAGTCTGGTGCAGATGGCGCGCCGAACTTTTGATAAGATAAAAATAAACAGCAACCTGAAGACTGAAAAAAGTCCTGTTTGTCTCTCACTCCTGGCACAAAGAGTTTTATTAGGGGTCTCCCACATTGGGGACCCCAAAGGGGTTTTTCACAGTGTCTCATTGTCACAGCATAACACAGTTTTAGATGTCACCTTGTACAAAGAAATCTTGCTCTAAACCAAATTTTGGGTGAGATGAGCAGAGAAACTCTGCCTGAATTTTATGTTGGATGGACAACAAAGACTGCTTCTTAGGAACGTCTTAGGAATGACATTCTTAGGAATGTCAAAGTAAATAAATGCTTTTCTGCACAAATCTTTTCATTTCATAAAGCTCCTAGAACTCCCCCTCTGCAAGAATAGTTGACACACCAGTGGTGAGACATGGCTGGAGCAAAACTGTGTTTTTTTCCCTTTTCTTAAGTTGTGTGTTAATTTTGCAGTAGGTAACATCATCTGGAAAAGACTTCATGGGTACAAAGAACTGTAATTTCTTCCCCAGAAAGCTAACAATACCAAAAAAGGAAAGGATATATTTTTGGTGAAGAAGTAATGAGGAACATTAGAGACGGATCATAAAACAAAGAAGAGAAAGTGATGATAGATATGGCCTTTAAAATGTGTCTTCTCTTTAGTTGTGTTTGTTTTATTATGTAATTTCTTAGCTGTTGCTGATTTTGGCACAATTATTGTAGCTAGTCTGTAAATTTTTGTATACTTAGCTCATGACCCTTTGAATATTGGTTTGTGTTTTTCTCAAGCATTGATTTCAGCTAAGAATGCATTCCAGTTTTCTCCTACCAGTCTCTTTCTCTCTTTATTTTTCCGAGTGCAATGGGATTATTTATGGATCACTGGACAATTTCAGATAGTGTTTGGGTTTTAAGAATGGTTCCTAGTCTAAATTATTTCAGTGTTGCAATGAAAAGATTTGTTTAAATAGGATTGCCTTTAATATGTGAGTTCCCATCACTTGCAGAGATATCCTGCAAGTAAAATCCAGCATTTCTGAGAACTGAACTTCTTGGTCCCCTACCAAGCTGTCTAGCTTGGAAATTGTTTCATAATGTTTGGCACCTAAAGCTATTTCCTGTGAGATAGGAATATATCTAATCAGACTCTGTCTACATAAAAATTGTTATGATGTAGATAGAAATACACTAAATAACATTAGTTATTTAGAACACTAAATAATATTAATTCGGAGATGAAGCTAAAATATATTTATTATATTTGTATTCCTCTTTGAACATAAATTAAGTAAATCAACAGTGATATAGGATCCATACATTTAGTGTCCTCAACAACTGTTTAACTGGGCTTTTGCTTTGTTGGTTTTATATTGCTTGCTTCAGAAACAGATTCACTTGCTAATTTTTTTATTCTTGCTTACTGATTACAGTCATGAATTTCAATACCTTAGCAATTGGTAAAAACTCAGCTGAATGAAAATTAAACCGGTTACTTCCAGTTCAGTTTGAAGTTGTGCTTTTCAGCTTTTTGTTTCATTCAATACTAAATCCTCATTTTCTGTATATATTTTTCTCTAAATGTAGTCTGGATTTGGTTTATGATAAGCACTACTACATGACATTTTTATATGAATCTTGTCGTATGTGAAATATGAATTTTGTGGATGATGACATCAAGACCTGAAATGTCTCACAAGGGAAAATAGAAAAATCCTTGTTGTCAGGTTTTCCCTTGAGTGAATATAGTGTTTAAAAAGATGCTGGGCTGATAATGCAGAATGGAGTTTATTTTTCTGGGAGACCTGCCCAGCACCAGCACCACTACCAGCAGCTTCTTTCTCATTTCTATGCTGATGCTCTTGACTCTGAGGTGAGGTACCCTAATCTAATGAGGTAGCTCATTAGTCACTCTGGACACGGCTTTCTAAAGTTATTGCTAGAAAAGGTACTGATGTGTTCCCATATGGATGTTTGACCATAGTGAAATTTACCCAGATCAAAAGCACATTTTGCAAAGTAAATAAAAACACTGGGTTGTGGTAAGTTGCATTAGCATTAGTGATGTAGGGAAAGAGGATTTTGCATATCACAAACATTTTTATGATCTGTCAGAGAAATTGACTTTCTATAGAGCTAAGCCTGACAAACTTTGCTAAAGTTGTGAATTATTACAGCTTGCAAAACAACAGTGGAAAGCTCTCAGTCTGTGAAGTATCTCTGGAACAATGCAGATATTCAAAGTTCCCACATTTAGCCTGAGCTTAAAAAAAGATTAAGTGCCAGCTCATTTTAGGTATGTACTTGACCTGTTCACCTAAGCACCTCTCATTTGCTTGAATCCCATAACAATCCAAGAGAATGTTCACATACTTAGGTACAAATGGAAGTACCTTGGTAGGCCTTAGTAGTGTGTGTGGCCCCTGAGTAAAATACACCACATAACAACCTGCTATTTGAAACTGTAAACCTGAAAGAGAAAACTTAAATTTAACAGCTTGAAGGTCACATCCTGGATAAAAAAATCATTGCCTGTTCAGTGGTCTGGGTGATTTGGGTGTTTTTATCATTGGTGAGGCACTGGAGTGTTAAATGAAAAACCCACTGCTGGAGGCAAGAGGGAGAAGCTCTTGGCTGGAGGGGGAGGAGGAGATGCAAACTCTTTAGTTGACCATGTCAATTAGGTCATAGGTTGGACTTGATGATCTCAAAGGTCTTTTCCAACGTAGTTGATTCTGTGATTCTGTAATTGTACAAGAAATGGCTCCCAAGGAAGGACTGGCCAAAGAGCTGTGCTCTGCAACACACTGAACTTGTCTAACAAGGTTACAATTCAAAAGCTGACTCCCTTCCTTATCACCACGACTATTGATTGTTTATAAAGTCTAGACACCCTGTGGCCATCTATAATAAGACAGTCTGAGACTGTGTTTTTTACAATTCTTTCCATCCATTTTTGAAACTTGATAAATACTGTACTATTCTTCACAGAAAATCAGGTGGGTAATTTCTCAAATTACCACAGGACGTTCTCCACCCATTCCCATCCTCTCACATCCATATGCAGATCATAAGAGCATCTGTGACTTCAGAGGGTCTCCTTTCTAAAAATTAAAAGGGAGATAGACATATGCCTGTGTATCTGTATCTAAATATATGTGTGTAGTGTGTGTGTATTTCTGTTTGACCATGCAATGTGTATATACTGTGTGTGTGTGTCTGTGTGTGTGTGTGTGTCTATTCTTGTTTTTGCTGGAAAGATGCAGATTG
Source organism: Passer montanus (assembly GCF_014805655.1). Taxonomy (NCBI): domain Eukaryota; kingdom Metazoa; phylum Chordata; class Aves; order Passeriformes; family Passeridae; genus Passer; species Passer montanus. Next base: position 343,878 of record NW_024366048.1, read on the forward strand.
GTTAGGAAACCCCCTTGCTGTCATGAGCTGAATGACAGCTCTCCTCACAGACAGAGTTTTGTTTCTCTGAGGCCAGTGTCACCAGCTCTGCGTAATTGGTTTGCATTCCTGCCATGGCACAGGGAACCTTCTGAGTGATTGTCTCGAGGGAGCAGGACATCTCAAACACTGAGAAGCTCCCAAGGAGTGCCCACAAGGATTCATGGCTGCATCTTTCCTGTGTTGAGGGCGGAGAAGCAATCCTGCCTGGGGAACACCAGCATGGGAAGCAAACACCCTGCCAGGAAGTATACGAGCTCTAATGCTGTGCTGTTTACAATTCACTGCCCCTAGACTGAACACTGTCATTAGTTTTGATTTAGTGAATGAACAGAGGACGCAATGTACCTAGACTATTTATGGCTTTTAGAATTGTGCTTTTTTTTGTTTATTATTTAAAGTTGGTTTTACTTTCACACAGTTAATTTTAATTAAATAGTTATTCGTTCAAAATGAAAAGAATAATTTTGACATGATTGTATGGATACTTGGTTTTAGTTTACTTCCAGCAGTAAAAAAATCGTAAAGTTGCAGGTACATGATCTTCCACTGAAAAGGAGTGGATGAGGTTATATTTCTATCCTTTCTACCCACCCTCATGTTTATCTCTTATCACTGACAAGAATAATAGTGTTTATTAATTGAATTGATTCTATTTTGGTTACACTGAAAATATTTCATGGGCTAAAGACACCTAGTGTAAACACTGATGGTATTTTATTGGATACTCATACAATTGATTATAAAATATAAATGCCAGAACTTGGGATATGATTTACACACTTGTTAAGTGACAGGGAGGATGCAGTCTACACTGGCACTTTGGTATTCAACTCTTAAGTAACAAATCTGATTCAAGCTGATGCATAAATGACACACATAGGACAGCTACATGAACTCAGCATGTCCAGTCCATTCTAGCCCTGGATCCCAAAGGGATTCCACCTGTGTGACTTAAGGTATTCACTGCAGTGTAATGTTGCATCTGCTCTTAAAGAGTACAGAGATTTGCTCATAAAATTTGCCTTGTTAGGGTTCAACAGCTAACTATGTATCCTCCCTTTGCTATAAAGAAGTTGATGATGCCAGCATAAACTCAGCTTTCATATTACAGCCTAGACATTGAAGCTTTTTCCAAGAAAACAGGGTCACATTGTCCTGAGCATGAGATTATCAATATAAGTAGCCTGTCTTCCCAAGACACCAAAGTAGTAAGAAGGCTAAAATAATAAGGCACACTCTGCTTGCCATTGCTGGGAAATTTCTGAACCCTAATGATAAACGAGCTTGAAGGATGCTCTAGTTTAACCCCAGTAGGCAGCTAAGTCGCCCACAGCCACTCAGCAGAGATTCTGAAGGGCAAAAGTGAGAAATTAGAATGTTAAGATAAAGGCGGTTTAATTGGTAAAGCAAAGCTGCACACATAAGCACACATAAGCAAAGTAAAATAAGGAATTAATTCACTACTTTCAAATGGCAGCCAGAAAAATTGGCAGAAAAATAGGACTCCCTTGTGCACAACAGTGACTTGTGAAGACAAATGCTATAACTTCAGATATCCCCATTCCTCCTTCTTCCTGAGAGCTTTTATGTCTGAGCAAAAGCTTATGCAGCATAGGATATCCCTTTGTCCAGTTGAGGTCAGCTCTTCCCTCTGTGTTCTCTCCTAATTTCTTGTGCACTCCCAGCCTGCTCAATGTCAGGCCAGTCTTAGAATCAGAAAAAATTACCTTGATGCTGTGCAAACACTGCTCAGCAACAGCTAAAACACCAGTGTATTATCAACAATGCCTTGGTCACAGATAAAAAATATAGCATCATACCAGAAAATGTGAAGGAAATCAGCTCTATCCCAACTGAAACCAAGACAAAGGAACAGGAGTCCCCAGCCAAGAGACAAGAACAGAAACTTCAGAAGGGTCAAGCTTTACCTCCCTCTTCCTTGGACTGCTCATGCATGAACAAGTTGCTGGATGAAGGATATGAGAAATTCACAAGGAGGGATCAGCACCCAGCCACTCCACCTTCTTTCTTCCTCCTGGCATCATAACTTCTGTGTTTTCTTCTTCATAATGACCCAGATTCAAAGGTACCTGCCCTGTAGTCAATAAAATGAATGGATGCCTTAACATTCAGACTGTTCCTTTTATTTAATAGGGGTGAAATTCTGATATTCCTCATGATTCTGTGATAATAAATGAGCTGCCTTGAGTTGTGCTCTATAATTGCAGTGAACAATTCATACAAATCTGTTGCATAAGTACCTGGTTAAATCAATATTCTTCCCTTTTTCATTTACAGTCTTCATGCTTATGATTTGCAACTTGTTTAGCTGAGTCACATATAACTTTTCTGCTTTTGGGTACTTGTGAAACTCGAAAAGAGTATTCACATGCAATGCAAATTTTCTTGTATGTGTTAGCATTACAGATGGACATACTGTTTTTCCAAAGCAGCTCTAGTAAAATGAGTAAATTTCTACTTAAAACAGAAATTCTCTCTTCTGAAGACACTCTCCCTTATGAGAATGTCAGAATGTGTCCATCAAACCTCCTGGTGCTAAACTGAATTTCTGATGCGGGAATATTTTCTACCCAAAATGACAATATTTCATAGGAAACTTGTTTCATTCCCTTTGGTTCTCAGCCAGAATACTTTAGTTTCTAAAATTATTTGTGATGAACAGTGACAGTCAAACAGTGGGTGTTCCTCAGAAGCATTCTACAGGAGGAGAAGGTCTGATTGGAGATAGACAGCTTCTGGGGCTAAGAGTCAAAGGAACTTGAGGTCTCAGAAGGGCAGGAAAGCGAAATTTCTAAAGTCAAAGAGGGGAGAGTACAGAGTTTGCTGCAAGTCAGAAGACAATGAATTGGCTGAAAGCAAACCAGACAGCAAAGACCTCAGAATCAGAAAGCTGTTCTTTGGGTTTAGTTCCCTCTAGATAGACCCATCAGAATCTGCTGGCTGACAGAGGTCTCATTGCACAGCATTTTGTCATTTCTAAATGTGATTTTTAAAGTACTCCTGAGAGTGGAAAAGTTCTTTGCATCAGATGCTGGTGTTAATGGTTCTGTCTAAAAACTGCTTGTTAAGCAAAAGTGTTTTGTTCTTCCCTTTTGCCTGGCAATTCACAGTCCCATAGCTACAGCAGCTGTGTGGTACTTTGAGGTAAACCAGACCAGTGCAACCACCCTGTGCTGCACACATGTCACTGGCTGCCCCATATCAGTATGGACAGGCTGGTGCAAAAGTCAGAACTGTAAACAGTTGTTGTTCTGTTGTCTTACAGATACTGTGGACAATCCTTTGTAATCTATGAATAACATGATTGCGTATTTTCTCTTCTTTTAAAAATGCTTATTTCTTATCAGTCCATAATTCATTTTGACTCCAGACATAAAACACATTTGGTTTCTGTTATCTCTAAGCTTGCAGAGAATATACTATGCAAATGCACAAGCAGTGTGAGTTCAGACACTCAAAATTCTTCTAGGTCTTTTTTTCAGATTGTCAAGCACCAGGATTTTAATCTAGACTTTACTCCATGAAATGCAAAGGTGCTTCCTGTTCAGCTTGAACAGTCTCTTTTCCACTTGTTCTTTCTCCATACCATATTTTAAAAGAGGAGGTCATAGAAGACATTAAGAGTTTGAAGATCCTGGCCATCTGAACAGCTGGCAGTGATGGTGACAACACAGACACACTGGAAGGAATGCAGTAAGTTCCTGTGCTTCTGCAAAGATAAAAGGTCTGTACTTTACAGCCAGACTAAAGGGACTACTATTACTACTATTACTCCCCAGGATAATTTTTCTCACGTTTATTTTGTATGCAGTCACACAAAACCCCCTATTTTTCTAATCTAATTTGTTTTTTTCAGTTTCATTGTGTTTGTTCTCTATGTTCTCATTGAGAAATTGGGTAGTGGGCACATGTTTTTTCTCATACATTGGCTGCAATCAGTAGTGCTCTCCTTAAGTGCTGTACAGTTTATTTGCTTTATTGCTGTTGAAGCTGTGTGAAGTGCAAGTTGCTTTTCAGGGGTGTTGCTGTTAATTCAAGTGGATAAGCACAACATTATAATTCACAGCAGTACAGTTGTGTCTTGTCTATTTTGGGCTTACAAACTTGTGGAAGAAATGTTAAAAATATGTTGCTCACTAGTTGCAATAAAAGTTTTGCATTGGAGTGGGCATTCGGGAAATTCCCATGTAATTTCTTGAAATTGTCAGTACTTGAAATTTCTTCCACCTGTCTCCACCTAGTCTGTTCTTTGGGGTGTGCATTTGCTTTTCTTTTCTATGAGAAAACACCAAACACATTATCCAACCTGCAGAAGCAAAATTGCCTCAAAATTGCCTCTTCAGAGGTGGTGGGCCTGATAAATCCACATTCTCTCAAGCCTCGTATTTCCTTCCTTCTTTCTGAATTGAAAGAGGCCTCTCTGCATCATTGTATTTGTTTTACAGATTACTAAGAGCTTTAATAAAATCCTCCCTTTTGCAGTCAGGGTACGGAGCATTTTGTACCCTGCTTCCCTTCTCTCCTCTCCAGAGATCTGCTGTGGCAGCAGGAGCATGGCCCATTTGTGCACTGGCATCCCAAGGGAACAACACCTTCCTGAGACCCAGTGCTCCACAGACTGCCTTCTCCTTGCCCCACAGGGGTACTGAGACTATCACAGGTGTTTGAAGGTGTAGGTTGACCTGCCTGTGGATGTTCCACTCCTGATCACAGCATCCAGGCAGGCACGAGCAGCCGCGATGCCGCTCACGCTGCCGAGTGTCCCACGTTAGAACAGGACACTGCTCTGTAGCTTTCCTTTGAGCATCCAGAGATTTAAATGTTTACTTCTCTACAGTGACAGCATCATAACTCTGTGTTTTAGCATCTGCAGCTTCCAAATTTTTTATCATCAAGGAGTAAGTTGGATAAATTAATCTGTGCTGAGCTAGACGATGACACATTGGTGCCTTCTCTGACAGTGAATGCTCTTTTCACTTCATTTTCTTCTAATGCAGGCAGCATTGGTGCAAGAGAGGAAGGGGATTCTTTTCTTGCAAAAGAGGTTTTTTTCAGGCCTTTGTCTTCAGACAGAGTTAAAATTCTTCACTGCTTGCTAGAGTATTTTCTTCAACTCAGCTGAAGATTTTACCCTTACCGGTTTGTTTTTTTTTTTTCAAGGCTTAGATTGCATCTGCCTGGTAAAGGCATGTTTTTGTGGATGATATGTGAGATTTAGAATTTTAATTCACACATTTTTTTAGACACATAAGTTCAGTAGCAACTTTCTTTTCCTGTGAGGAAGGTCACCCCCACCTAGTATTCAATGTACACGGTTAAAGGTCAGCCAGACCCTCTGGTCATTTCTTCCTCTTTATAGTAATCTTGAGAAATATCAGATGGTTAATTTTTGCTTCCTGTAAGGTCTCATTTATAGAAATAGCCCCTGGTGTGCTGCTTCCATGTCCACAGAGCCAAGGGTGTAGCTTTGTAACAAATGCTTCAGTTTTACTTTCAGTCCATTTTCAGCATTTCAGTTATAATCCTTGACCTGCCTTTCCCTGGTGTACCTTTCATGCCATGTGGTGACTCATATGCTTCTTATTTTTAGCACACACATGTGTTATTTTTAACACATATGCAAATATGTATGACTGGGCAGTACATGAAAAATACATCTGGAGAGCAAAAGAGTTGTTTTGTTTTTTTTAAAGCTTTCAGTGTTTTCTTATTTTACAGACAAGGCATTATTTTCTGTAGATTTCTTCATAAAATTGAGTTGTGAGTCCCTGGCAGTGAGGATGCTGTGGTGAGAGGAAGGTTCATAAACACATAACCTTCACAAACATAATGAAAAATATTGGCAATAAAAATGAGGAGAGCAATATTCAAGGCATCTAGGGTTAAACCTGTGTTCCTCTCGTTCCTTTTTTTTTTTTTTTTTGACTGGAAGAACTGAACTCCTCCACTTTCTAAAATAAGAAGGATACAGTAATCTTTATTTAATGTATTTTTTAAGTAATCCCTTTAGCACAGAGACTGTCCCTAGCTCTGTATATGTGCAGTGGCTAGTAAAATCAAGAATCCTAATTTTTAGACTGGTCTTGTGTACTTAATAAAAGAAGTACCTACTAATCCTTTGTACACTGTGGAGGAGAAAGCCAAATAAGGCTCCAAAACCAATGAGCTCTTGTCTAAGAACAAAGCATGCACAGGGTGGCCAGGTGTCTTTACCTGGTATCTTGGCATCATAACCAAAACCTTTTTCCTTCTTCTTCTACATCTGTATCCCCATTCAGAGCATGACTGCACCTACTACTAATACACTCTTTGTTTCTGGTACTCCAATGACAAGATAGATTGCACTTGCAGCTAAATAAAACATGCTCATAAGGAAGGTGCAGATGGATAAAAATAAATTTGGATTATTTATTAATTTTTATTTCTATGTGATAAAAAAATTGTTTTTCTGGGTGGTCACTTCTCCATTTACAATTACTCATTTGGTTTATCTGCTACCATGTATTTTGCATAAGAATCTACTTTGGGCACTGGCTAGAGCATCTTACTAGCTGCAAGATTACTTCTCATAGTTAATGTTCAGTAAAGTAATCACAGTGGTGGTGATCACTATTTATAGTAAATCTCTAGACCTTCAAGCCTCACAAAACCAATTTATTTTCAGCAAAATAGATGTGAAGAGGCTGCTCATGATTCACATGACAAAAGAGTGATATCTGAGGGGATGTTAATTTCATTAATTGGGTATATAAGTGCTTCATGGTGTTATCAATTTTCTCAACTTGTCTGTCATGAAATCTAATCAGTTCCCTTTCTTTAGTGTTTATATTTTTTTCCTATAAATGGAAAGTTCTCATTAATAGGAACACATTTTATTTTTCTGAGTTGTGTAAATGCACAGCAGCCAGGTCGTACTTTAACATCTTCATTGCTAGGTTTGCACAGGTAGCTTATCTAGAGCACTAGCAGGAGAAGAAGAGATCCTATTAACCAAAGGCAGAATGTTTGGGGAGGGGGAAAAGCCTTCAAGGATGCCTCAGAATATAGTTATCCATTTTTATTAACACTTAGTACAATCAACCAGACTTTTTGCACAATGGAAGGTGATTTATCCAAGCAGTCATGCAGTTCTGTTACCTTCACTCACATGCTTCCCTACTTGCTAATCCTTGGCCTGTTTGTTATCTCCTGCTCTGGCTGCTGTAGCAGCTCTGGCTCTGTACAGGCAGTTTCCCTGACAAGCCCCCTTGGAAACCTTGAGCTTCTGAGAGTCTTTCTCATGACCAAGATTTCACATCAACTGCAGTTTAGAATTGCCCTCCCAGCTGGAAACACTGCTCTGATCATTGGAATGTGTTAGTCGGGAGCAAGGGAGCTGATGCAAAATTCCACATACATCTCTGGACTCCTGCAAGGGGTGGATGATGGTGATTTCAGGACACAATGACAAATAAATAACTTTTCCTAGTTTCTTTTAGGGGTGTATTTTTATTTCATTTCCTAATCTGTATTAAAAAATTGTTTGAGGGCAAGAAGAGGGCAACAGCAGACACACATCAGCAAGGAATTCAATGAGATGCTGTAGCAAATTAGTTCATTACACATGATTGAATCATTAAAGTGGTAAAATACCAAGCTTGGCTATAGAACATAGAATTTAATCTGAATATATATGCAAGCTTGAGATATTGGGTTAATTATCTTTCAGGTTTAACTGTTGTTCATGTGAATTTTAGAAACAGCATAGTGAAATCTTTGCATAGATCTGAATGACCGTGATTTTTTTTATTGTTTTGTATGGAAAAAAATATAATATTATCTATATATTATCTATATGGTCTTATAATGATTTTTTCCTTATTTTTTACTACTGACATAATGTCTTTTAGGCTTGTGTTATTTTTATATGTCATGGATCATGCAGAAATGGCCTGCTCATGAAGTAAGCTCATGCTGCAAGAGACAGGCGCAATCAGTGCTAAATTTCAAAATATTTTCACCTGTCTCTTTCGCAACACTTGCAAAAAGTATACTATGACACAAATAGTTCAAGCTTCCCGTTAAATATCATTATGCTTGCTCCAAATGAATGAATTCCTCTGATCTGATGAAACTGTGAGAAAGATTTATTCTCATTGAGGAGTAAAGTTAATGGAAGAAGAGTTTGTTGAGACTATGTGATGAAAATGTACTGCATTCAGAGTTCATGTTGGCAGCTATTCAGATTCTTCCTTTCTTCTTGCAGGAGAGTCCTGGCAGTTGTAATATTTTGCATATCAAAAGTAAATTCTATTACATTAAACAATGTGGACTGAATTTTGCAGTCCATTAGGCCAAAGAAAGAATGTGTAAGTAATTTTATTTCCATATAATTCCTCTGGATTTATACTAGCATTAATTAGATAGGATTTAGTCACTCGGGATACAGCCCAAATTTTGTTATGCATTAGCATTTTTTCCAAGCCGCCAGTTTTACTCTTATTTGACTAGTTAAAAAATAGAATCAAACCCTTAATTTATTAAAATATAACCAAATACTCTTATCCTAGTATGTCTGGGGATCCTGCTTGTTTACTTAAAACCAAAACAGATTCTGTCAATACACCTACAGAGAACTAAAAGTTCATTTTCACTGCATAATTGTAAGAAAACAAGAGGAAGTGGCAGTGTTCTTTCATAGTCTCCTTTGCTGAACAGGATTTCTGATAGCACTGGGTTGTGCTGTGGGATTCTAAGGAAGCACCTCCTCAGCACTCAGGGTAACTTGTAAACTTATTCAAGAGAGTTAGTGTGGTTCATTTTGGATCAGGCTCTGAGCAACCTGGGCTAGTGGAATGTGTCCCTGCCCATGGAAGGGGCATTGGAACAAAATGATATTTAAGGTCCTGTACAACTCCAACCACTTTATGATCTTTTGATTCAGTTGCCTGTAACCATTAAAAATGTAAATGATAAAAGATTTTTTTTATTTGAATTACAAGAAGAATCCTTGGAATGGATTACAAAGTTATGAATATCTCTTCATTCTTGGAGTACCTTGGAGTAGGTGAATACATCTAAGCATTCAAGTAAGAGTTGTTCATCATAAATATTTGAGTTCTCACTCTTTGTTACCAGACTCAGTGACACACTTGGTTAAATTCTGTCTCCTTGCAGGAGGCTGGATATCTGTCTGAGGATGAAAATCACTATGCTTTGACGTACAATGAAGGAAATCACTGTGAAAGAATATGAAATTCTTTTCCTGAACCACAAGAATAAATGTTGTATATGCTAACCAAACACTGCCCTAGGTCATGGAACTACGAATGCAAGTCCTGTAACAGCAGAGAGGATGGTGTTTAACCTCATCTCTGCTTTGGGATGATGGCAGTTGTGTCCATGTTTTCATGAGCACAGAAACCAGCCTGACCGGCTGCAGCTTTCACAGGTTGTAGGTATTTAGTAAGAAGATTTATTTGAAATCCACTGAATTATTGTAAAGACAATTCAGGAATGGAAACAAAGAGCAAAAAGAAGAGTACTATGGAGTTCCCCTTAGTGTAGTTGCTAACCTTCCCAAAGCCTTTCCAAAACCAAATAAGACTCTAACAGGCTTGTGAAAGAGACCTTGAAACTTTGTCCCAGTTTTTACATACTGTGAGCTAGAATGTCCAATTCTGCTACAAATTTCTCCTTCATTTCCTTTGCATATGGTGCAAAATCTTTTGCTACACATCATAGAAATGTGTGTTGTTCTGAATGTTGAATCCTTTATGATGTTTTTGATATGATAGAACCCATATTGCTGATTATTTTATAATTGAATGGTCTCTACATGGAAAAAGAAAAATAAAATTGATTGCATCTTAATCCAGAATTAAGAATATAGAAATCTTAGAAATTATTAATTAAGAAATCTTAATTAAGAATAAGATAAATACACAAGTGAAATTTTCTAATGAAAAATTACACTGCAACAATATGTAATGCATAAAATTAAATATTTGTCCTTAATTCTCAGCCATTTACAGTTACCCTTACAAAGGAAGCCATAACAATGGTTAAGATTTAACAAGTAAATCACCCCCTCCACCTTTTTTTTGTCTTTCTAGGAAATCAGATGACCAGAGCTGTCACTGCAAGAACTCAAAAAATTCTTCCCACCTTTTTTAATAGCTTTGTATCTTGAATAATATACCAGTCTCCATTCAGTCTTTCTTTTTCCTCTTTGTGTCTTCTCAAATCCTTTTCCTTCTATTCCATTGTAATTTGTTGTCTCATCTAATAATCAGCTCTCCCTGTTCAGTTACGCTTCCCAAGTCCCTTCATGTTTTATCTTTTTCTGATCTGTCCTGCTGTTCTGCTCCTTTGTGGTGTCTAATGCAACAAACTGCAGAACATCCTTTGTCAGATTTTAATTTGATTCTTTTATTTTTAAATTTTACATAGAAACATGTTTGGTTGGCTTTACTTTATGAACTGAGATAAATAAATTCACTTTGCAGCCTGCTGTGGGAGCAGAACAAAGGAACAGTTGCAAAGATAAATGTACCAAAGGCTCTTCATAAGCGCCGCTTTAAAAATCAGTTTCTCTGGTGGCCCAACAGGATGTCCAAACTCAATCAAAACATGTGTCAGGCTGCAGAGTTGACATTTCAAGACTAGAAAGAGCTTGCTCTGGTGCTAACACATAGAAAATGGATTATGTCATGTCACCAGTGGAACGTGCAGCTGAGTGAGAGTTTGATTACATCCTGTAATAAATCTGGTTGTGAACTGACTTTCAAAAAAAGTCAATACTGATGTGCAAATTAGTAATTCTCAGCTGAAGGCATGGGGCTGCTGCAATACAGAGTTTCTTAACTAGTTCTCCTTTCTTACACATAAGCTCTTAGAAATAAGATGACTCCATTAGCTGAATTTCCCCTGTTTTCTGTGGAAAGCAGGAAATACTACCTTGTGAGTAAATCATGGGTTTGTAACAATCCATCACATTGCAGGTAGGAGAAGAGAAGCTCTTCTGGGTGGAAGCAGTTTGAAATGGGAATTCTGTTGAGCCTTTAACTGTAAAAGTTTTATAATGCTATATCCTGGTTTCATCTCCTCACTGCTTTCTCCTCCACCTTCCCCTCTGTGTGCACACACACACATCAGCACTGGCAGTGACATAAACACACAGCTGTTACTGGGCAGGGGCTGTTTAAGCCAGCTGTTAACAGGGGATCAAGTCACAAATCAGGAAATAAGAGTAGAGAGAAGAGATGCATTCTTGTTCTGGAAACCAAGAAACCCAAGCAAAAAAAATTTTCCAGGTGGGGACTGCACCTATGCAGATTTCAAGTGTCTGTTTGGAAGGTCACCTTATAAATGTGAAATGCCTTTAGAATACGACATGTCAGCTGTTGTGACTCAGAAAAAGCATGGTCTTTCTCTGAATAAAAATTTGGAAAATATAAGCCCCTTTAAAGCCTGAATGTTCAAGATAACCTTTAGATTCCGTTCAGCTTTGAATGAAAGATAAAGTCACCAGCACTTCTCCCAGTGCAGAAGAAAAAAAAAAAAAAAAAAAAAAAAAAAACCAGCACTGCATTAGAAGGTTCACTTAGAAAAAAAGTACTTTTTTTTATATCAGTGCTTGTTTATGATTAGTCAAGCTGTGATTTATATTTACTTCGGTGGCAGCTATTTGAATCATCCTATTATCCTAAAAAGAGGTTTAAAATGGTCTAATAAAATATTTTGGAATTGTTTAAATGATGTTTTATAGGTGGTGATTTCTGAGAGAAAGTTTTCAGTGCACCTCCATTAACATTCAGATTTAAAATGTGCAGGATGCACGATTTTATGCCATTTTAAGGAATATAAAATAAGATTATAATTGAACTTACACATTTCTTTTTCCTTTTACAATCAGGCTTGAATGTGATTTTTCTAAAAAGCATAAAGTGCAAAAATCTTAATTTTTGAGCAGTAGAGCAGTAAGCAGAGTTCTTTTGGAGCTCCTTTATCATGAGAAAGGACACCTCTTGTGCTTCACATGGTCACCAAAACTTACTTCCTGTATATAATTTTGAAGACTATATGGGTAGTAGATGCGGGAAATTTAGAACCAGTTGTAGTTCTCATAACTCCAAATCTGTGTCCACTTTTAGACATTTGTGTTTAGACATCACTTGTTTGACAGTAGAAAAACCAAAAAGTATTAATTGATTCTATATATCTTAGCTCCTTTTTTATATTTGATCTGAATGTTCTGGAGTTTCCTCCAGTCACTGACCTCTCCACTTTTGAATATAACCCAGGAAAAAAATGGCTCATACATACAGAGCTCCATCTGATGACCATCAAAGACTGATATACATTTAATAATTAGTGCCTGCTTTAACACTGATCTGCTTGAAACTCAAGCTTTCAATAAGATTTTTTTAAAGTTCAAATGAGTTGAAATGCACTCCCACCTCCCAATATTTTCCCATCATTTTAACAGTCTCTGTTTAGCTGTTGCATATGATGAAGAGGGAGAAGAGAGTCATTGGTATGGGCAATCCTTGACACCTTGCTGGTGTTTGTGTAACTCTTAGTGTGAGGACTCTGTTTTGACTGATATAATTAAATCAGCACTTTAGAACTGGTCCCATCTGTCCACAGGGAGCAAATAAGTATGTACTGTAGGCCTGGCTCATAATTCCTATAACCACAAAATTATTTTGTCTTGGTACAGCTCAACATGATTGCTCAGTGTGGTTGAGCAACTGAGTCTTGCTTTGTTTTTCGGGCTCTAGAGGGAAGAATAAGAAGACTGCATTTTGGCACTTCACTGTAGATGCAGTCATCCAACAAGTCCAAACAAAACCAGATTTTTTTTCCAAATAAATAAATTCTGAAGCGGATATGCAGTTTCATTCTTTTAATAATAGTAATACTGCTATGAATATCGTAAAATAACTATATTTAAAATATCATTATTAACTATATTACTTTTTAGTTTTATAGAAGAATAGTGAATAAAAATGGGGGGTTTGGAGAATATTAATAACTATTATTATGCAGCATAGGGCACAACAAAGAATTAATATTGATAGGGAGTCAACCACATCAAATATGGAGCATGTTAGTGGGTTCCCCTCTGGATACAGTGCACAGGAATCAGGGACACTGGGACATGCACAAAGGACCACAGAAGCAGAAGCCTGAGCCTCTGCATGGAGCTGTGCTTAACTGCAAACAAATAGAAATGAAATTTCTCTGTTACTTGCTATATGAGCTCACCTGTCTCAGGAGAAACCTGAGAAGACTTTTATGTCACTTGGAGTGTATTTATCCATACTAATTCAGAGAAAGAAGCCATAAGCATATCCATAAGTTTCATACCAGTAACTCCCTAACCTATTCAAACTAAATAAAGTATTTCCTGGAGGTATGTGTGAAATATTCTGGGAATTTAATGATTAGCTGCAGAAGAAACAATGAAGAAGTGAATTCCAGTTTTAATTTTAAACCTTTTAATTTATTTTGAAATAAAATCACTTTCTATTTCTATTTACATTTTCTGTGTACAATTTTAGTAACGTTCTCTTTTCTGACACCATAACATTTTGAAGTCAGACAAAAGTAATTCAGACGCTTCTAGGTAAACCTGAGGTCAGTTACAGGTTTGATAGAAATGCTTTGTTTCCAAGAGAGAATTTACCAACAGCACTTCCCAACATCTTCTTTCTTCACCCTGGAGCAGCAAAGTGGCCTCTTCATCATATTCACAGGAAAAGTCAGGATCCTTGTGATATCTGCTTTCCTTCCTCAGTATGTTCAAGTTCTTGTACAAAATACTTTCAGGGATCCATGGTGCCCTACTTTATCCCTCTCTAAATTAATTTGTTTACTACATTTCGCCACAATAATATTTGTTTCTGTCTCTGGGGGATTTTATTGTTGGAGTTTCCCCCCCCCCCCCCCCTTCACAATCGGGGAAGTGCTTTTAATATTAGGATTTAAAACCCCTCTTTTTCCAAAGAAAATCTGGCAGAAAAGGCATTCTGTGGAGACATCATCCACAGTTTAATTTTGTCTTGAGCATATTAAGATTTGATGACTAGAGTCTTACAATTAACTGAAGTCAGGAATTAAGTGGACTAGAAACACTGTAGGCATCCTAAATATTCAGTGAACAGAAAGAAGGGAAATAGATGAGCATGATTTTCCCCTGTGGTGGAGGATTAGGAATGGGGCTACTCTTCTCTCTTCAGTGCTTCTTCAGTGCTTCACAGAAATTGCTAGAATCAGGTGTATTTAATCTGGTCCATTTAATCTGCTCCAATACTGCCAGAAATATTCTTGTATTACTACTATGGATAACTGGTTTCACTGCTAGAAAATTATGAATTCTCTTTGCATTAAGCCGTCCGTTTCTATGAGAACTTATGATTTGCTGTGCTAGGCAAAATGGATGCTCTTTTCTTTTAAACTGAATATATTATGGGTAATTAAACCACTGAATGTTAATTTGCTATAACGTGAAGTGAACTTGATAATAAAAGAACCAATTTATTTCAAAGTCTGTGATTCTAAAGAAGGGATGAAATATGTTTTTAATATAACACAATATTTCAGTTAAGGTGCTCAAATGCTGTAGTTATTCACCTCTTAAAAATTCTAAGCATTTTCCTTCTGTGTGGTCTTTTCTCACTCTTTCAGCATCACTGGTGCCTTTTCCTGGTTTCTGATGTTCATAATGTCCATATCATGGATTCTGAATGAGTTTGGCTGACAAATGTCCATGGCCTCCCAGCACAGCCTCTCTCCTTTCCTCAGCTCACACGGAGCAGAAACCACTGCAGCAGGGGAGGAGGAGTGGGGGTCCTGCCCTTGCCAGCACAGTGGGATCAGCATTGCCAACCCATCCAAAGGATCTCGGATGTGCAGGAGCAGAAATGCACGTAGGGACAGTCCAAAAGGTTTGTGCTGGGTTTGGATGTTACCATCTTATGACCAGATATGAATCTGAACAATAGGCACTCTGTGTTTAAGAGAAGGCTGGGAAGCATTTAAGTAAAGGACATATGTGTACAGGATCACACTGCTGAAATATTTTCTCCCTATTTTACCTGTCAGTATTCCCAATTAAGTAGCAAATTTTGTTCCAGGACTATTAAATAATTGTTTCTAACAAAAATGCATTTTGCGTGGTAATTATTTTTGAACTGTTGTAGGTGTAACTGTTAATGAAATTCAGTCTTTTGTCTCTGCAGCCACCTTCTCCTTACCTCCCCAAGAGTTTGCTATTTAAGAGCTTGCCAACTCAAACAAAGTAAATTGCAGTGCCTTTTTCTTTCTTATTTCATGCTAAGCATGGGCTCACAAGACAGTACAGAGATGTAAGACAAGAATTCCTCTCTCTGTTTCCCTCAGTGACTCAAGAGAAATGCAACCAACCCTGAGTGCAACTTTACACCCAGGCAATGACAACCTGTCCTACCTGCCCACGTTTCCATGCCATAATGTGAAGCAATTAGGTGTTAGCTTTTTTCAGTTTGGAATATTTGGGATTAATTCTATTCCCTTTACACCTCTTGATGCTCTCTCTCCTTAGATACTCCAACTAAAAGAACAGGGGCTATGCATAAAAGCAGTCCTCACAATTCTACTTGTTTTATTAATAACTACAACTAAACTTCTTGGTTTTGCTAAAAGAAAGGAAATTGCAACTGCTTGGACTTGAACTCCTCTTTATAGTCTCCTTGTAATTTTCAACAATGGTTCCTGAGAGAATCAGAAGTTTTACATGGCAGATAGGCTTTTAAAATACACAGATTATAAGAATCCAAAATGCCCAGTGTGAGCATTCCAAACCAAGGAGCTGAACAGGTAATTTTCATGGGTCCTTTTTCACTGGCATTGTAGAGTACTGCCAATATGCAGCCTCAGGTATCTTGTACTTTGGAGCAGTGACTGTGGGAGCTTCACCACTTGCATCTTCTGACTTTAAGTACTCAATTGCAGTGGTGCCCTGGTGCAAATTTGCCATTGCAATGCAGCTTTGTCAGCCTTTCCACTCATTCAGCCTACAGTGAACAAACATGTCTGTGCTACAATACGAGCACAAGCCCTCCCAAAATATGTGCATTGTAATGTTTTTTCCTCTTTGTACTGCTGTTCCATACACAGTGCTGTGGCAGCAGCCAGCATATGGTCTGTATGTCCTGTGGCTTTGTTGCTCAGATAGAAAAAACTGCTTTGGTCTCATTTTCAGTTGCTGTATGAATTGGCTGCTCCTGGAATATAATGGGACTGGGTTATGTTTCGTATCATTTAATGTACTGGAATTACTACCAGAAATAACTGTGTTAAATAACTTCAAATTATTAATTCTTCCTTCTGTGGAAAAGAGGCACCACTATGAATTCACACAAGAGTTTAGTTACTGGCTTTATGGCCACTGAATGTATCAAGTGCACAAAACTTTGATTCCTAGCTACTCTCAGAGTAGGACTGAAGGCTTTGAGCATGGATGTGCTCCGAGTCTTGGGGCACCTGCTCCCTGAGTGTTTGGGGCTGTGATGAGAGACAAAACTCCCTATGTGCTGTAAACATTATATCATTGCAATCCCTAAAGTAGATGAAATCTAATAATCCTAAACCAACAAATCTTACATTCTAGTCATCCAGTTATACACATCATGGATAGCTACACTCACAAAATACCAAGAGACTCTCAGATTTCCTGATCAGCAGTACAGAGTTAGAATTGAGCTAGTAGAAAAATCCATTCAATTAAAGCAATAAGGAAAATAAGATAAAAAATTCTACCCTTCTCATTTTTTTTCAGAAACTGCTATTGAGTCTTTTGCACACAGATTTCTGTGCTGCTCACATCAAGTCTCCTGAAGTTCCCAACAGCTTTCAAGCTGTATTTCACCTGTTGTGGAATGACTCAGTTTGCCCTCACAGGCTGACTCTCATGCCTCAGACTGGCTGTTGAAATGACTGTGTTGCAGATCTGGTTCAGCACACCACAGCAGCCACCTGGGTGCACACACAGCAATTCAATTCCTTCCAGAATTTTCCATTCTGCAGCTTCTGCTTTCCCCCTCAAATCCCACACACACTGAACAGCTCAAATCGTGGGGCTGCTCATTGAAAATACTGCTGCTCGTTCCGCCTGGCTGAATGAGAATTACAGTAAACAAACCTTCCTAACAAAATAGCAAACAACCATTTTTATCTAAAAGCATCACCATGTCACTCTAAAATCAACTAGTTTCTCTGATTTTTTCTTAAGTAATGGCTAAAATGTTAACATTTTAGATTGTTGGAATGCATCCACCTTACAGCAGCCTCACGGCTCCTAACGGGGCCTGCAAGAAAGCTGGAGAGGGACTTTTGACAGGGGCATGTAGGGATAGCATTTTAAACTGAAAAAGGGTAGATTCAGCTTAGCTATCACGAATAAATTCTTTACTGTGAGGGTGTTGAGGCACTGGAATACATTTCTCAGAGAAGCTGTGAATGACCCATCCCTGAAAGCTGAAGGTTGGTCTGGTGGGAGGTGTCCCTGCCCACGTCATGGGGGTTGGAACAAGATGATCTTTAAGGGCCCTTGCAACCCAAGCCATTCTGTGGTTCTATGGTTCTGTAATTATCCTTTTTGAAAAAGGGAAAACAACCGGCAATACTTTATTTAGGGCATCCAAGAACCTTCCACTGAGTACCTTGAAACTCAGTTGCAACAGGAAATCAACCACAAGCAACAGAAAATTAGACAAAAATTTAAGGTTAAGAACCCCCCATTAAGAGATATAATTATTTCCATATTAATTTCTCTATTTAAAGTATGCACTAAATTGGAAGAAGGGAATCTGATAGAACATTATGCATCTGATAAAATTATTCAGGTTGGCAAATAATTATGCTTGAGACATTTTATTGGTCTGCCCTTAAGAACTACCAGGTGAGAATTTACTTTTCTTTTTTGCCTGCATGAAAGAGACATGAATATTAAACTCTGACATTTTGAACTGTCCTTTAGGCATCTGAATTTTCTTTAAGCAGATGGGACAAATATCTTCCTTTGTTCTTCAGCCTCTGAGGGCACAAGAGAAACTTCAGCATTCCATGGGTAAAAATTTAAGAGTTGATGAACACAAGATGATATGTAGATGACTAAACTAGGAATTAATATAATTATCATAGGAAGGTAAGTTATACTGAGTCTTGCTAGAAGGACTCAAGCACCGTTAAACACAGGTTAAGATTTGCTGAGTTGTAGACACATAACTAATGAAATGAAGCATAGAATGGGAATATAAAAATGCACATATGGATATTCATAATGCCTCTGAATTCAGACTAACACAGGCACCAAAGCAGGTGAGGAAGATTACTGGGTCTGTGGAAAACTCTTCCTAAAAAGAGATTCAGTGTGGGCTATTTTAACTATGAAAAAGAGGTGACAAATAATATAGATATCTGAAAAGCTCTCTGTGAATTAGTGAGGAAAATCAAAGAAAACAAGATTCCTGAGAACCTGGATTTTCCTGTAGCACAGTGTAGAGAGAAGACTTTCTACACAGGAAAACGTTGGAAAACATTGCAATAAAGAAAC
Organism: Passer montanus; assembly: GCF_014805655.1. NCBI lineage: Eukaryota > Metazoa > Chordata > Aves > Passeriformes > Passeridae > Passer > Passer montanus. Next base: position 362,521 of record NW_024366048.1, read on the forward strand.
CAGCATTTTTCCACATAGCAAAAAATCTTGGTGGAATACTGAGTTTGAGCCAGGGCTAAGTTATCCAGTTCTCTATTTGCAGTTCTGTTAAGTAGAAACAGGAGAAATAAGATATAAAACTGGTGAATTGCACCCATGTCGGTTCCTGTTCCTGGTGTTCTTAGAGCCTTTTCTGGAAAATATGAAATTACAAGGGAGTTGGTTCTGACTCCAAAATGCAGTTTTCAGATCCTGGTTATGGGGGCAGAAAGCCAGGCTGTGAACATAGGGAATAGAACATTTTCTCCTCAGTGTCCACCATCCTTGGGGACTTTTGTGAGAGGTCCCACTGTGGAAGGACAGGTAGGACATTGGTGCAGGGGGCCTAAAGCATTAACTCCTTCACTAGCAATCAGCTCATTTTCCATTGCCTTGGTACTGAGTGCATTTGGGGGTTGTGTCAAGAAGAACAAGAGGCAAAGCAACTCTGTGTTGTAGCACTCTCTTGGCAAACCTGCTGCCTCCAGCCTTCCAAATTGCTTCAACAAATCCAGTAGGTTAATCAGACCTCCTTAGGAGATGATTTAAACCCATATACCCATTCCACTGTACAGTCTTAACTAGATCAGTTACAGAAACAACCACAATAACCATGATAATTTGCCTGCATTTTTGAAATGGAAATCACGAGAGGGTGATTCATTTGCTTTGAAATGCTTGAAGATAATTGTCAGTTGCTTATAACAATATTGTTTGCTTAAATTCTTGGCTATTTCTTCTGAGCTTATTATTTTACATGAATACTGTTCTGTCAGCTGATGATCTTAACAACACTGGCTGGGCAGATCAGGCCTCTTGTCAAACACAGGTATGCCTGTGAGGAATTTCACAATTAGTCACCTCTGTGGAGAGAGAAATCCTCAGAATCATGAGGTCTGGACTGGACTAATTCAATTTAAGTGTGTAATTTTGTTCTTGCAGTGAATCAACACATCAAATCAAAGGTTTTTTTCATTATTTCAAGAACAGCAATCATTACACTGGCTTAGTGAGTCATGGGTTTTCCTATTAAAAAGCCTCATTTGAAATGGCTTAATTTTTTGATATTAAAATAAATGTGCTCACTAAGTAGATGTAGAACTATATCCTGGTTTGCAAAAAGCAGCTCTATTCGGTTCATATATCATTGGCACAGTTTTTAAACTGCTGTAAGTTGGCATTAGCCCACTGGATCAGACAGTTGAGATCTGTCATGGTAATTTGAGTTCTGTCAGCTATATTAAAAGTATCTAAACTTCTATTGCCGTGTCAAAAAGTAAGAAGCTTCCTGCTTCTCTAGCTACTTTTAAGGTGTTATTTAGATCATGTCACTCACAGAAATAAAGAATTATCCATGGTAATTCTTCTGCATTGGCACAGATTTATTTTTTCTCTAGCAGGAAGCAGACAAAATGATATTGAAAATGCAGTGGCAATCACAGGGAACAGATGCTAGAGAATGACCAGCCACAAATATATTTCCCAAGATCTTTCATCTTGACCTGCAAGACTTACAGACTCAGGGTTCAGCTGAATATCTGAGTTTGTCTCCTCCTTTTAAGCTCAGGTGTGTGTTTTCATTTGAGCAAATTGTAGCACTGTTGGGTTTTTTTTTTCCAACTGATGATAAATTTCAGACATTTCAGGTAGAAATGCAAACAGATGGACCAGCCCCATGTCCTAGCAGTGGTGTATCCTGCTACCCAAGTTCTCCTCTCAGGGTGAAATTCAGTCTTGTGCAGAGGGACCAGGCTGGCCAGGTAGCCTGGAGCTTTCAGCTCAGCCAAGGGCATGAGCCTTTTTCTGACTCACTGTGCAGCAAGCTACGTGTTACCTGGCTTCACCTCCTTAACCCAAACTAACTTGCATTTAAAAGTATGTTATCCTGAGGAGTCCCATCAAGGGCAGAGCATCAGACAGATGGCAGTCTGGCCCTCAGAGACTAGGGTATAGATGGAGAGAGAAAAAGCAAACAAATGAAGATAAAAATGCTACAGGGAGGAACTGGCTATTAAAAAACTGTGTGGTACCTTGCACAATGGCCCCTTGATCCTTTCTCCAGTGCCTATATTATAGGCATGTAAAAATTTTCTATCATTCTCCACAAATTCTTTCTGATGTAGTTACTTTTGTTGTCAAAAGCATTGTTTCTTTCTTTAACCTTATTCCTACCTTGTACTTAATTTCTTTCTGTTTTGTGTCCCTTTTTATGTGCAAGTTTTGAAGAACACCTTGAGCTATAAATGAAGTTTTCAGATCTCTAGGGTCTGTCCACAGTCTTAATGAAACAAAATCGCTATTGGTGGAACATGTGAAATGAATTGGAATAATTTAGTCTCCCCAGTGCCTGAGTGTATGTTTCAGCAGACATTTAAATCGTCCCCAAAAGGCAGAGTAGATGTTTATCCCTAGAGGTTGCACTGGGAGTTATGCACCCCATGCTCTGCTAGCAAGTGCCTTTTGATGAAGACATAATTCACATAAACTGTATTCCTGTTTTTTGAGCAAATCTGATGTTCTAGATAATAAAACCCTGTTGTTTAGACAGCCTGTTTAACCTTGGCTCTTGTTTTCATGGGCTGTTAGGTTCCTAGGTAATGATTGCAATTCTTCATCTACTAGAGCTCGTGATGTTGTAAATACAGTTGAGTTAATGAGTCACAATTTCCCCCTTTTTTCACTCCTTCCTAAATGCCAGGTAGAGACAAGAGTAATGGCTCTTTGCTGGGTCTCTATGCAGCATTGTGTCATATCTCTCTTGCATGTGCGTTAGCACAGCACATGAGTAGAGGGACACTGGAGGGGCCATTAACAAGTGTTAAATTGATGACTAACATAATCAGGCAGTTTAATTGTTTTAAAAATAATTATGGAAGAAATAAAGACTGTAAAAATGGGCTTAAAAATGTTGGTCTTGCTGTGTGGCAAATTTATTTTCAGTACAAGTATGTGAAAGGTGCTTCACCATTCTGATATGGAATCCTGAGATAAAAATGAAACGAAGCACTGATATTTTGGAAGAAGGCAACAATTTTGTTGAAGGCACAGGCCTGGGATTTGGAAAGTCCACTTTCAATTATCAGTTTTTCTGTAGTCTTTTGACTGAACAGTTTATCTACCTTCAGTTCTTCTTGTGCCAGACATGAAGGACATTTCTTCTGCTCAATATTTTTCTTATACTTAGATCCCGACCATCCTGCAGTCAAATACTGCATGTGGTTAGAGAAAAGGGAATTAGCTCTTTACTGGAGACTTTATGAACTGTAGTTTTAATAGCCTAGAAAGGTGAATAAATTATTATTTGAAAAATCATTAATGATTAGGAAGATGTGACCATTTCCGCAATGAGATATGCTGGTCTTATAAATTGAGTAAGAGAGGTTCTTGAGGATATATTACCCTAGATCATTCATGTTCTGGAGAGAGCCTTAAAAAATGCTAAGCCCAAGGAAGCTGTTCTACAGAAAAAGTACAATTAAATTAATCCATATTGCTTGAAACTGAAAGCAAAACATTATAGAGGGACAAGGCAATGCCTGACAGAAAAGAGTGATGCGGCAGATAAGATTTGTAGCTTATCCCAGCTTATCTACACTGCTGAAAGGACATAGGCACTGTATACCTTATATAGTCCCTGTGGTAAAGGAATTCAAGCATGTTTATATGCATTTCTAAAAAAATCTGCAATCTCCATTTGGTAAACTGAAAGTCTAGGAGATTCTCTTTTTATTTTGGCTCCCAGAATAACATTTTTCAGGCTTTTGATTTATACTGTAATTATGTTCTGGGGTAAGTTCAATATTCCTATAGGAGAAGCTTCGGCTTGCACTGCTCTCTTTGCTTCAGCTACAAAGAATATTCAAATTCCTGTTTTTCCATCAATGGTCTAAATGCATGAACTTTCATCATACTTAGCACCATCTCACCTGTCACCATTGATAACTACACATTGTAGAGAAAATTTAATCTACTGTTTGCATATTTATGTTTTAAAAGTAATAATAACTTCTATCAGCCTAGTATGTCCCAGTTACTGACAGCCCTGATACAGCTTTGTTTAGTTAAGACAGGTGAAATGATGATAATATCCTAGAGTCAATAGGATTCTCTCTTTTGCCATGAGTCTCTTCTAAGAACAGCCACTTTATTTAGATATCTAAATATCAGTCCTGAAACAAGCTGTTCAAACAGCTTGCTTGGTAATTCCTGTGTCTAAGAAATGGAGCCCCATGAAAACGTACAGTTGACAGCAGGCACTTGTGCCTCTAGAAAAAGATACAAAATGTACCTGAGACAAGGAGCAGCCTTTTGGTCTGCTCATGTGGTCTCATCTCTGTTTTTGTCCAAACCATTGCATAATCTGAAATTTCAGCACAGCATGTCTGTCAAAAATGTAAAACTTGCTTGTGTGCTAAGAAATCTGGGCAATAATGTGAAAGAGAGACTGAGTAGCTCTTTCTGCACTAGATTAAAATGCACTTATCGGGTCTAAATACCTGGGCCTCAATTCTCATCAGTCTGACAAATATGAAATAGATGGCATGAAGTTATACTTCATGCAACCTTTTGAAAGGAAAACTCTGGTGCACACTAGGGCTTCTTGCACCGAGATATTGCTTAAGCAATAGTCTTTTAAAAGCCCATATAATCAGATACTTGTTCAAGTTAAGTGTCTTGAAGTGAGGCCAAAGGCACTCTGTGTCTAAACAAGGTCAATTTTGGATAATATTTCCCATTAACCATCCAAGAGAGATGCATAATGGCTCTGCCTATTAGCTGCCAGCACAGTAAACACTCACCTGCCCCCTGTGCCTGCAGCCCAAGGGAAGAGCAGACTGGCCAGGATGGGAATTGTTGAGCTGTTTGTAACACTACTTATATAAATAGCCTTCTTGGAGAACTCCTATAATAAATATACATTTGCACTTACAGAATATTTTTTCCTGATTGAACAAAGGGATTTAGCTCACAACAGGATGGGTTGAAAGAAAATTACTCTCTTTTATCTAAGGAAATTTAGATACTGAGGTATGTTTTTGTGCCGAGTATCAGTGTTATAGTTAGTGGGGAGAATAAACAGCAGGATAAGTTATCTCCTATTGTTCACATTATTTACATTTAGAGCAAAAAGAAAGATGAGAGGGCTTTTCTGTCTTACAAGCTCACTGGGACTTATATAGTTACCCCTGTGTAGTGGCTTCCAACACTAAACCTCTGCCTACACTTTTCCTGCCTACTTTGGGATTTTTCATATTGCCATATATATGGATATATGCCCATATACATGGACATGTAAAAGTACACATGTAAATATATACACATACATTAAAGAGAGATTTTAATTTTGTCCCCTGCTGCTACAATTAGTCAAAATAAAGAGGTGTTTCAATACCATTATACGACAAAAACAGTGAAACTGAGTGAATATAAAGAAGTGCTCATAGACAGAGTAAATGAAGCAGGATCTCACCACATAGCAATGTCTTTTTTGGTTCTTGAAAATATGCTTTTTTTTTGAAGAGAGGCAGGGAGGCAAGGGATACAAGTTTTTTATTGTTTGAGCTTGGAAATCATGGTAAACTTCTGAAACAAATCCACAATTCAACACCATGGGATAAATTATTCTCAAGAATGAGCCATCCTAGAATTGATTCTGTAACAAACACTTGTTCCTTTCCTTCAAAGCAAACCTGAAATATGGTCATGTTGATATAGAGTGCTATGCATGTGAATACTGAATTATTACTTGTAACAATGAGTAAGTGTTGATTGCATTATTTGAGTGGTTTCTTATGAAAAGAGTTGGTGATTTAACATATTGAGGATTTCAGCTATAAGATATTAAAAACAGCTGCAGCCTATTACCCTGGGATGACAGCCACAGCCAACAAGTGGCAGATGTACCACAAAGGAAAGATTTAATGTCTTAAGTAATAAAAACAACTTGGTGAGTCAAAAAAAGAAAAACAAAAGCAACCCCAAAACCCCAAAATATGCTTCTCTGAGAAATATGTTTTTTCCATGGGATTTAGGAATGACAAGAAATCATGAACTAGATCTGTAAAAGGTCACATTTAATTTGCTTTCACTGTTATGCAAAGGTATGACCTTGTTGTGTTTTCGAGCAGTTCATCAATCTCCAGAGAGAGATTAAATAAAGAGGAAACTTACCTCTGCCAGCTAAATCAAGCAGTTTAGATTTTAGACCATCAGCTCCAGCACACTTAACAAGATTAATATGCAGGGGCTCCTCCCATGTCTATTCAGAGAGAAAGAAGAAAAGGGCAAACAAGGGAATGAATTAAAATCATTAGGGCCTTCAAGAATGAAAGGCAAGCATTCCAAGTAAGCAAGTATTTATTAGCACATGAGGCCAGTTTTAGAACTAGTGAAATGATGCATTCATCAGCAATGGCAGAAATATTTTTGGAAAGACCACTTTCTGCATGCTTGTGTGCCACCCACCACACCAGTCTTTAGCTCCTGGCCTTCACATTTCCTTGTTAAGCATTTAGGGACTCTCCCTCTCCCAGCAGCTGGAAATTATCTTGTTATCTTAGTACATCTTGCAACAAATTTATTTGATCTGAGGACAATCAATAATAAGAGAAGATGATTGACAAAAGCCCCATCTTTCCATGCCTGCTCCCAGATGATGTTTTACAAACAACTTAGCAAGTTTCTGCAGCAACCACTAGATATTGATTTCTAAAGTACTTTCTGAGTAAATCAGTGGATTTGAGAAGCATGGACATTAGACAGGACAAAGAGTAGGAATTTATAAAAAGAAAGGAAAAAGAAATCTTTTTAAAACTGACTGCAGATGAGAACAGAACACACAGTACAAGGCTAACTGGATGGGAAACACATCCCTTTCAGACAGCAGTAGAGCAGTAGCCTGGATATTGTACACATGGGATAAAAAGCAAAAAATCCAGCTTACAGTGAAATTCTTGGGCCGACGTTTAGCAAAGAAGGTGTGACAGTCTTGCTGTATTTAAAGGTAATACAAGCTTTCGTTCTGAAAATTTTTGGTGTGAAGGGTCATAAGTCCAAAGTTCGTGGTGTTTGTGTTCATATAGAGAATGGAACTGGTGAAAGTAAACACATTCTATAAAAACAGAAAAAATGCCCTTTAGAGTCAGACCAACAGTCCACTTAACCCAGGAATTTATCTCCAACAAATAGCAAGACAAGGCTTTTTGTTCCATCATTCTCTTCTAGCATATGTAATGGTTACATTAGGGATATTTGAGAATGCAGTGCTGTCTTTTTCATGTCTTTTTTCATGTCTGTTTGCAGACCTAATGTCCATAAACTTGTCTAATCCTTCCCTGAATCTTTGATAAAAATATCTCTATCTGCAACTCCCTGTGGCAGTATAGTCCAGGAATTACCTCTTTTCTCTGCCAAACAAAAGGACTTAATTTAATGGTCTAAACCAATCTTTTACTACTTCCAGGTTACCTCAAAAATACCTTAGTTGTGGTATTGAAGGGTTCAGTGAGCAAGAGTTCAATGTTCACTTCCAAGCCCAAAACTGGGAATTGACTCTTTATGGCAAAAAAACCAAAACCCCCTTTTCAACTTCATCATAGGTTAAGACAGCTGAGAAAATGACTGTGGGCACTCACAAGGAGTTAATAAGAGAAGCACTTTTGGGGTGCTCCAGGATTTATAGCTAAAAAGTACCTAAGCCAGCTGAAAAAATGATTGTCAAGATAATAGGAAAGTAAAACTTTTCACTTCTTGTCAGTTTGGGAGGCAAGGTAGACTGAACGTGGGTCATGAGCCTTTGGTAAAGTACAGCCACAGCAAAAGGTGAGTATGGAGATCCAGATTTGGGTTTTCAGTTTGAAAAAGTAGCAAATACTGAAACCACACAGATGTCTGAGACCTTTTAATACTGCAATGTAAAAATACCCCCTTGTGATACCTGAAGACACAGTAGCTGTATAGGGCCCAAATAACCCCCATCGCTGTGTTGGAGTGTTGCACTGTCCTGAGATACTTACATGTGAGAGGACAGACCCATCCTGAAGAAAAAAACTGGGCACTTTCACATGCTGTGCCAAAGTACCTGTGTTGTAATCATTTTACCTATGCTTAATACAGGATTACATCGCTCTCTGACCTAATTTTGAATAGATAACAAAGCCTTTGAGCTGATGACTGGTGACTTTCAGAAGGCTGGACTAGACTGGACTTCCACTTAGCAGTACCCGCTGATGTGATGAACATCCTCCCATGTGTGTAGATGAGATAGCCATCCCTCTCTTAACAAAAGGATTTGAACTAAATCCTGCCCCAATTTCTACTTGTGAGAGCAGAGAGTGGTGCTGATCAAGTTCTGCTGGTGATCAGCACCTGTTGCCAAGGGACAGCCAGAAGGATGGAGTAGATGAGATGAAGCAGGATATCAGAAGGGTGGAGTAGATGAGATGAAGCAGAATATCAGTTTTCAGTTCAGTCATACAAAGTAGATCCCATCCCAGAGACACAAAATGAGGATTTATTTCATTAGAACTAGCTCAATTCAGCACTAAGTCTCCTCCTGATGCATTTTGTACCCTCACTGAGGAAAATGTTAAAATATTGATTCTCCCCCTTAAATTTGCTGCAAGGGCAAAGCATTGACTTCCAGTGTGAGAGAATGCCAGACAGAGTAGTACTTCTTCATATCTGTTGGGTTTGTTCAACTTTATAATGAAACTAGTTCTGTTTCAAAACAGGTCAGTGTGTGATTAAGTAAGGAACAATATATTTATAGTTCTGTTGTCAGGAAAGTTTAAACATAATCATATCTAGGTTGTTGGGGGTTTTTTGGTTGGTTATTTTTTGTCTGTTTGTTTTTTAAAATGATTAATTTTTTCAAAATATTCCCAATCCAGTTATGTAATGTCCTACAAACACTGTTTTGTAACCATGGGTCTGATTCACCACTGCATCACTCCACTTTTATACCGGCGCCAGTCTGGCTGATTGATTTTCAGAAGGGTTATATCAGCATAAAACTGTAGCAAAGGAGTTGTGAATCAGACTGAAACAGGGACAGCTACTCCAGGCAGAAAAATCCTTTGAAGACACCTAACAGTCAGAAGCCTTGACAAGGCCATAGCATACATAGATGGTTTTCTGTCATCTCTGGCTGAGTGAAAGCACTCCCTGATTCCTGCAGCTTCACGGGTCCACTGAAGCTATAGCTGCAATTCCCAGCACATGAGTTGCTCCCACACACTTCTCCTCCAGCTTGGCTCATTTTTAGCCTTTTGCCAGGAGAGGCTGAAAGAATGAATCTTAATAAGTGGGGTTTTTTTAAGGTTTTAGATATTCAGAACAACCATGCTAAATGGTAAGGGTCTGGCCTTTCCTAAAGATTTTTAGAACTTCAGTGTCCAAAGCAGAATCATTTCCAAGCTACTACTTGGAACTAGCATCTTTTCAATCCATATCTCACATATAGAGCTGGTCTGGAATCCTGGAGTTCAGTTATTATTTCTGGGTGTGCTGTGGTAATTGGGGGTCAGACTCTCCTACCTGCTGTGCCTGTGGGGCTGAGAGTGACCCGCAACCTATGGAATGCTGAGTTCTCCCCCTTTTCCCCCAGCTGGCTGCTTTCTGGGATGTGCCTGGAGAACATGAGTTCATGTGTTAGACTAAAATCCCTCTCCTTCTGTTGCAAATCTCTGCTGTGGAGAGATGGATTTTAAATGTGTCGGTGTGATCAATCAGATGTTTTTAATGAGTCCAAGACTACAAGAAGAGACAGAGGCAAGGAATCACTTATCTCTCAGGAATCAAGCAGTGATTATAATTACATGTGGGTTTTTTCTGTGTACCAGATTTGTTGATAAATTTGCTTCACCTTTTTCTGTTTCTAACACAAAGGATTAGGGGAGGATTTCCACTCATAAAAAAAAGCAAAAAAAGCAAAAGAAAAGACCCCAAAAAAACACCAGTACCAAAAAACCCTTCTTTCTGGATTCTAAAACTTATAATACAAACAAAAATATTGGCCTCTGAGTCTATTTTTGTAATGTTCTTATCTATTTCTTCACAAGAAATAATCCTGTGTTTCTAAATTTTCTGAGAGATTTCAGCTACTGAACATGTCAAGAGGAAACATTCGTTCCATCTTCAGTTTTGCCAACCAAGAGTTGATCCTGCAAATTACATGTTAACAGAGCATCGGTATTAGTCACTTAGACAGCAAAATACCTACTAAATAATTTTCACTGTGAAAATATTTTTCTGCTTTTGATTTGCTCACAGTACACAGTTCATGCTTCCCGCTTAGTCATGGTTCATTTCTTTGTAAATTCTTTTGTTGTTTAAAAGGTTCAGTGAAAGGTTTCCTTTCCTATCTAGGCTCCACCAGCTACTCTGCTTGTCTTCTTTGTCCGCACAAAGAAAGTATTCCTCAGTGGAGCTCTGACTTTCCAAGCTGGATTACCCTCTAGTTGATGATTAGGAAAAGGTTTCATTTCATCACCACCATTCCTCAGCCAGTTTGTCAGGGCCCACTCAGTAAGAACTGCAGGTGTGCAGGGATCACCATCCATCTTGTAGTCCCCCATATGTCCATCTCCTTCTGCTATACAGAGTTTACAAGGTCTTTGCAGGGCTCCCATATTTCTTCTTCCTGTTTATGACTGAGAAAGACACAGCCTGGCATGGGGCAGTGCTTGTAAAATGAGGCAGCTGTCACCATATTTTCCGAAAAATCCTTTTGCCAGGATTTTCTCCTGAGAAGCTGAGGAGCCTCAGGAAAGAAATGTAAACAATAACTATCTGCTGCTGTGGAACTCAACAGGTGCATCTTCCATTGGTTCATGTGGATTGTTTCCACTATGACCAATCACAGCCACCTGTGTTGAGGCAGTGAGCAGTCACAAGATTTTGTTATTCATTACATTCCCTTTCTTTCTAGCCTTCTGATGGATCCTTTTCTCTCTATTCTTTTTATTATAGTTTTAATATAGCATTTTAATATAATATATATCGTAATATAATAAATCAGCCTTCTGAAACATGGAGTTAAGATTCTCATCTCTTCACTCGTCCTGGAACCTTCAAACACAACCATAGGCTGCTGCTCCAGGCCCCTTGGGTCAGTGCTGCAGGTTAATCTGGACCTGCTGAATGTGAACAGGGTCAGCTTTAAACACCCTGGGTTTTATCTTTGTGGGTTCTGTTGTTCTATGCCTGGGAATTCCAGTACCTAAGAATCCAGTAAATGACTAAGATTCTCTTGTAGCGCTCAAAGGGCTTTCTGGAAGAAGCTCTCATTTCATCCAGAGAGGCTTAATCTAACTCAGGGAAATAAATAGAAAACAATAAAATCAAATAAAAACTAAACTAAACTAAATTAAACTAGATTATTGACACTTTATTTCAATGTGCCTCAGAGAAAGAAATACCTGCTTAATAGAGATCTCTGTTTCCTCAGTGATGTCTGAAACAGAAGCTGACAACATTTAAAACTAACAGTCTGACTTTGTTTACATTTTTAGCGTAATAGGCACTGCAGAGTTGTGGTATATTTCTGAAGAAAGACTCCCCTGACATCATGTTGGACAAATTTTTCAATTGGGAAGGCCCATGTATTTATTTTATACAATAAAGTTGGAAAAAAATATGAAAGAAATTTGAGACATTCTGCCCTAAGTGATGATATATAACATCTTTACAGAAATGTCACTGTACAAAACTCACTTTTTATGTTGATTCATAAAAACAATTTCTTTTTATAAGAAAATAGAAGAATTCTGATATTTTACATTTATGCTTTCCTATATTCTCTTTCATCTCCTTGCACACCTGCTCTAAAATGTTTCAGTGTTACTATTTCAAGTACCTTGAAGCTTCACAGATTCACACAATTGTTCTTTGAGCCTTTGCAGTGGGATGAGAAGGAAAGATGGAGGTGCACAGAGGAATTCACTCGCTCAGGAGATGAGCATCCCTTACACAGGGAGCAAACCCACCTAAGAAAAATGGCTGACAGTCAAAAAGGGACCTGAAAGGACTTGTGCAGCTTACATGACACTTTTGGACAAAAAGGTTTAATTGCCTGTAAAAAGAAACTGTGAAACCTTCCCAGCTGCCCCTCAATTAAGTCCTTCTTTGGTGTTAACTGAAGAGAATCCAATTTGGTTTTCCCTGAGGGCTCTCCATGAGTTGAAGTAAAGCTCAGTAAGTAGAGACAATACAGAGATTCAGTTCAATAAACTGCTATGTAGAGTCATCCTTAGTCCAGATGGGCTCAGAAGAATCGTAAAATCCTGGAGGGAACTAAATTAAAATTTAATTCTCAAAGCTTGCCTGAAAGATTCCAACAAAGTCTGGCTTGCAGAAACTGCAGTTACAGACATTAATTCTTTAAGAGGGGCAAGGTTGTGACAATTCCCCACTCTTACTTGATAACCCAGCAGTTTAGCCCTTGGGTCTCTCACTCATTCCCAGTGCTCAGCTCCCATCCTCTGAAGGGATTGAATCCTGACGCCCTGCCTCTCCCCACAGCTGCCTGTCTCAAGTGCAAGGCTCACCTCATTTTTGCATTATCCCCTTGAGGATGTTGTTATCCTGCCCTCAGGCCTGAGATGGGAGTGGACTTCCATTTGACACCACAATACTCAAGACAGCCATCCTGGCTGTACCCTGGCCAGCAAGGGAAGGCATCCACCATGTCCCCTGGTCCACCAGGCCATGGAAGCACGCCTGACACCTGTGGTGTGGTAAGGACAACAGGTTTGCTGGCCTGCTGTGTTTGCAGTGAGGAAGAGCAGGACTGCCTTACAGGTACCTTTGGACAACAACAATGACACCTTTTAAATATCTTATTACCTTATGTTCCACTTCTTGTTGTTTTCTTTCACCATCATTGCCCCTCTCCCTCTCCTCCCCAGTTCTTTCCAGATAAACAACCCAGCCTCATCTACCTTTTTACTACTGGTTCTTTTCTTACTACATCCATAGCCCTGTCACTATTCCTGACCCCATTAGTGGCACAGTTAATCTCAGCTTTATATCCTGTGGCTGATGAGGGCATTAAGCTGCTGATGGTCTTGCCCAAGGTCCCAAAGCTCCTTTTTGGAGAAGTTTGTCCATCTCTCTCTTTTTGTAGAGGTTTTTCCATCACTCCCTCTGAACCACCTGTGAAACTCAGCCATTCTTCATGGTGCTGTCAGTAGCTCCTGCCAGTTCCTGTCATTGTTATCTGTCACATCCAGCAATTTCTCACATCCCAGTTTCCCACATTACTTCAGTCAGCTGGAGTTGAGGCCAGGGCCAGTCCTGGCTGCTTTCACTGTTTGGGGTGATTTACCAGCTTCCATCTCAGACTGCAAGGCTTTCAGCTTTGGCTGAAGATTCGCATAATGCTCATCAGACTGAAACAGGAGCCTAAACCATCATCACTGTACATCTAATGAAAAATCAGAATGCGTGGGACTATGGACTGAATGAGCTTAGGTAACCAGGGAGAAATAGAACAGACCTTGCTTTTTCCATGTCCATACATATAACGGAGGAGTCATTTGGTATTGTCATTGTAAGCATCTTTAGCATAACCCAAATACTCCATCAAATCCAAGAACACAGCTGAGGTAAGGACTTGTGCTTCTGCCCTGAGACTCCTTTGCTCCTGCTGCCTATGATGACATCTCCAACAGGAGCTCACTGGTCATTGGGCTCAGACTGAAGTGCAAAGTGGAGTCATGCCTCAGAGAAGGAGATGGAAAAGGTCTAGCTGTTTTCATGGTTCCTTATCAGTCAGCTGGGACTCATTGCAAAATCATGACACAACTCAGCCACAGCTGGTCTGACCTCATTCCTTCTAGGACTTGTCATCTGACAAGCAGCCAAAACATTGAGATTGAGACAACAGTTTCTTTTGGGGCCAGAAATCCTCTGTACACAAGGGTCATTCCCCGGCTGACTCATTTCAGCAAGGAGAGTGTGAGCTGTCTTGCTGCCAGATATGAAGGTATGAGAGAGGAGAAGCATTGAACCCGATGCCATCACACACTCTTCATCTTCCACGGGGCTGGCTGCCTTGCAGGATTGCTGATGTCAGAGAGGATCATTCAGCTCTTCCAAGCTCAGCTTCTCACCTGCCATGAAGGCTCTATCAGCCAGGGATTTTGCTTAGCACGGGTAACATAATCATGGGGATAAGGATAATAGGGTTTATCACAGGACTCATTCATCCAACAAGAACTGAGTACAAAACACTTCCTCAAACAATTTCCCCCATATCTTTTACTGAAATTACAACTTGAAATGTTATACACTGAATGGGTAAAATGCATTACATGACTGAATTAATAGCCAAAAATGTTGCCAAAGTTCTGTACCTTTTAGCTACCATCTGTGTGTTTGGAAACTGAAGAGGAGGGCTTCACAAGGTGAAGACATCACAGAGTGGAGGAAGCATTTCCAGATCCATGGAGAACAGATCACCAATGCAGTAAAACTATTTTAAGTGTCATATCCTGACAAGTACTAAAAAGACAGAGGCAGAAACACAGCTACAGCCAAAAATTTTCACAAGTCTAATTTCAGCTTGGATTGAGGGGTGATTAATGCAACCTTTGTCTGTTATTTTCTGTAACCACACAGCTCCATGAACACACATCCGCAGCTAAACCACTTGGTAGCTGGGCTAAGGAAGAAGGGACCTTGAAATGCCTTTATTTTTACTTTTTTATCTTTTCAGAGTTTTCACATTCCAGCAGCTAGAGGTTTTGGTTGCTGTCAGTTTCCTTAAATGCTTCTGGGTCAAGAGCCAGTATTAGAAATTATTTGAAAAGTCATTATTTTTAAGCAAGAAGACACTCACTGCAGCTGTGATTCAAGAAAATCTGTCTCAGAGCAGCTTACTGTGCAAATGCAGTTCTATCACAATGATTGCAATAAGAACATACTGTATTGTCCATAATTACATCCATATTAGGAGGAAAAAAATTAGCTAAGCTGTTCAGTTACATGCCAAAATTATTTCCTGAGGGATATTTATTTTGACTAATGTTAGGGGGAAAAAATGAAATCAATCTGGCCTGGTTTAAAGTATTTGATTTTTCTTTTATATTTGATGGAGAGAAACGAAGAAAGTGGACAATTTATGTAAAGCCACTGCTAGCTTTTAGGGTGGGAAGAGTTTATAGGGTGACAAGAGTTCCTCCCCCTTGGCAAAGAGAAGGAATTCATAAATGCAGAACCAGACAAGGTTACTGTTCTCATGGAGAGGTATTTTTTCCCTATCTACCACAGCACTTTTCTGTGGTTTGACACAATGCCAGCATTCACTGGGACAAAATCCTATCTCCTGAACTACCAACTGCTATTTGGCTCTGGGTACTTAGAAATATGCTTTTGTTGCTACAGTGATCTCAATATAAATCTGGTTTCTTGCCTACTTTCTATTTCCTTAGTTGCTGTTGTTCTTAACTGCAGACTAAAATAACAGATCATATCACTCCTAAATTAGATAAGTCATAGCTAGCTAGATATTCTTTGGGTAAAGGCACAAGGCTGCTACAAACTGTTGGCTGACTGTAATACTGCCTTGTCTTTAAACCTGTGTCACCAGATTTTACTGTGAAATAGAGGGAGAGGTTTATAGAAACTCAAGATTGCCAATAAGAATCATTGGCTGGCAGCCTACAGATTCAATTTACCTGCAAGTTTTACTTGCTCTGAGGCTTTCCTCTCTGAAATACTGCTTTCCAAAACCAAAACAAACTTTAAAAAAAATCAGTCTGACCATTGTGAACTCTGAAATTTGGTCCTGGAAGTTATTACTGCACAATTTTTGTGTATTTTGAAATTCTTCACCAAGTACTTTAAAACTGTAAAGCACTAGGATGGTTTGAGATAAGGTTGAAGATTAGGGCTAGATCAAAATTTAGGAAGCATATTTAATTAAAAACAAGACATTTTTATCCCCTTTGAAGAAACAGATATTGAAAAGTCTACATTCAAATTATGTGTCTCCTGCATTCTGGTAATGAAGTCCAACCCTCCTCTACAACATATTTCACTGTAAGTACCATTTCCTTAATCAAAACACAGCAGTTCATGGTCCTTCCCTTCTTTTATTAACCCCTTCTGGCAAACAATTTGAACAGGTGTCAGTCTAAGCCTCCTCCTGGCAGCCTTCTCTTCCTCTGCAGATTGAAACTGGGTTTTGTTCAAAAGAGTTAATTCAGGGTAAGATGAATTACTTTATTTGTAGTAGCTGTATAGCAGGTGTAGACAATAATTCAGTATCTCCAGAACACCTGATTTGATGCCTGAAGGTCTGGCGCTTCATTCAGATTGGAGGCTTTGCCCCAGCAAAAATAGTGTGCAGTAGTGGGATCAGTCCTAGAGGATGATTCACTAACTGACCAATAAAATATCCCAAGCCTGCAGGCCTGTCCATGAAACCCAGTTACATGGAAAAGCAGGAATCTGACTGTGTTTACCCCACAAGAACAGCACAACAGAGGAAGGGGTATTGCTGTTTGAAGCAGAGAAATCATTTGGGGAAAATAAAAGCTTGATGATGGTGAGAGGAGAAAGCTCTAGCTTTGAAGAATTTGGAAAAGCCTTGGTGGTTTTTAAAACCTTTGATGTTTGATTTGAGCCAGATCCTGAAGAGGGTCCCAGAGAATCCACTCCATCAGCAATTGCTTTAATTCAGCCTTTTGGGAGAGAAGAGTTCAGAGTTAAGGATGTGAGCCCATTTTCACAAGAATAAGGGAAGTCTACTGGAAGGGTAAATATGGGACTACCAGAAGGCAGGCTCAGCTCTGGGCACAGCCTGTGACAAGCGCTCACTGCTGTCCCTCACACTGCAGGAGCTCAGCCAGAATGTCACTGCACCTGGGCCAGTGCTCCCTGTTGGACAGAGTTGTTACCCTGTCTGCCAAATCCACATCTCCCCCACTGGCTCCAGCACCTGTGAAGGAGCAAGGTAAGTTTGGAAAATTTTCACTCTAGGTGTTTCAGAAAAAGATGTGCAGACATTAACAAAACAATCTTCTGGAAATGTGAGTCTTTGCACCACACTGGAGTGTGTAATGCTGTGACTGTTGTCCCCAAGCTGATGTGCTCCCCCCACAATTGATCTTTTTGTTAAAGAGCATTACATGAAACCCAGGAGACTGGGCCAGTTTCCAGCTTTGTCACAGGTGTCCTGTATGACCTATAACAAGCTGCTCAGTCTCACTGTGTGTTACTTTGGAGACTGAGGGTGATGCCTCCCTAACCCAAAGGGATACTGTCAATACACATTCATCAGTCTTGTGCGAAGTTGTTAATGGATACTGGAACAGGGGGTGAAAGTCAACATCTCTGTTTCATTTCTTGTGGCATAATTCCATAGGAAATTTTGATTGTTCTTTCAGGTCAGCCTTCCTAAGAGCATATTAAGGCAGGGGATGCCATAAGACAGCTTCTCTTCTTTGCTCATCTTTCTTCCCTCTTTTTCCTTCTTTTTTTTTAGTTTTGTTTTCTTTTCTTGCCTTGTCAGTCCTGGTTTCTTTTCCTATCTTAGCTATCTATCTATCTATCTATCTATCTATCTATCTATCTATCTATTTGCTTAGGGTATTACTTTTCATTACTCAGCTATTTTCTCCCTCTGCCATTTATTCCTTTCCAGTCTTTCTTTTTGCCTAATATAGATGTGCATTGGACTAGGAAATAAGGAGCTTTGCTCACCCCTTGGGCTCTCTTGTGTGCCTGCAGAATAAATAGAAATACATGTTAAAGTACTTTTCCAATCTCCTGTTTAATGCACATTCATATTATAATAATTAGTTTGAAACCAATGTTGCTGTGTTTCAGGGAGCTGTTACCTGGGTTATACAACAGTAGTCTGTTTGTTTGGGTAGCATTGTAGTGATGTGATTCAGAGCTATGGTGTGCATATATGCTGAAATGCTGGGTTTGGGTACATGGTCAGTTCAATTGCTGGAATACAATCATGTGAGAGAAAATATGTGTTTATGTTAGGAATTTGTCATACTGAAATTCATTTCTTGGCAAAAAAGCCTAAAAGAAATATCAGAGACAAAGCTTCTCCTCATGTGCATCTTCATCAGTACCTTCAGCACTCCTGTCAAGGAAGGGGATTTTGCCTCTCTGCCATGTGGGGTATAAGGGAGCTGAGAGGATTAATTACATTGTTTTAATGTCTGTGTTGTCTTAAGTGAAAATGAAATATGTCTTTAGCTATTTCAGCTGTTCTTTTCTTGGTTAGTGCAGCTTTTAGGAGGTGTCAGTGTGAAACAGCCTGCCCAGATGGAATTCCACCTTCTCATTGCTTGACTGGTTGTTTAAAGGCACTGCTGAGTCTGCAGTGCTGTGCAGGGATGGTGGTGTGTCTGCAAAGCACAGAGTGAGAGCGAAAACTGAAAAAGATAAGTACATAACTGGGGTATACCCTTGCCTAGTGATATCTTTAATAGAAATAGGGAAAAATTATTTAATAATTAGTGACTTACAATGGAATAGACAGGGCTATTTAGTTGACTATTATTGCTTGCTATAAAAATAAATGCAGAGACTCTCTAAAGCAGTGTTCAAAGGAACATCAAAATGAAAGATGGTCCTTCCCAAAAGGGACTTGCTTTCCCTATCTAATCTGAAGCATACCTTACTGGGACAAAAAAAAATCCAGATGCTATTTATTTGGTAGCTGCAGGGATTCCACTACTACTGTTACAGGTTACATGCACGTGTAAAAATCATGCTGGAAATTTTATTCCAGACCTTCACACCCTATTGGCAGTACTCTCAATTCAGTATATTTTGTTTGTTCATTCTGCTCTGCCTCTGCTTTCTGCTTCTGGTAACTTATCTGAAAGCATGGGCCATGAACATGAGCATGGTGTCCCTGAAAATAATCTCAAACACTCACATCTCAGATACTGTATTTGACTCTCTTCTGCCTGCAAAATTTGCTTGGAATAGCAAAATGTGCAAGTTTATGCTACCCACAATGTGTCAGAATCAGTTAAGTAACACAGTGCCCCAATTCCTATTGAAACAGGAGGAGAAAAGCAAGAAAACCAAAAGGAAAAGTATGTTGGTTTTTTTTTTCATCATAGCTTATCTTCTGCAAAATTACCATGCAAATTTCCTGTCCTCTGGCACCCTAAACAGATGTGACTTGTAACTGCTCTGAACATGATACTGTTCAATACTTTCTAATGCCTGAAAAGCCTGCAGTTTGTAAACATTCTAAATCAAAATAACATTCCTGAAAAATCTGTTTATAATAGATTAAAGTGCCAGGTTTGATTTTGAAATTTTTTTATACAACAGGCTCCAAGCAAAAACCTTAAATCCCAACACACCAACATTTTGTGCATATTATTAATATCTACTAGAATTTTTCAAATAAACTACATTAGTGTGTGTTATCAAGAATAGGACTTGTGGGCCCAGTGTCCTGAGAGTTTCAAGGCATTCAAAATTTTCATCCTGGTTTTGTTGCTTAGCTAATGTCTTGTTTACAGTGCTGCCAAGATCAGTGTAAACTGTTTGACTTGCAGAATAAATTTAGCCAAATCAAAACCATATCTTTATGCCAGCAGTGATTTTCTTCAAATGTTTGTCTGTAGCATCCACTGAAACATTATGCAAGCTTAATATTTGGGAGGAGGTTGAGTCAAGGGAGGCAGGGGGTGATTT
The DNA here is from genome assembly GCF_014805655.1 of Passer montanus. Taxonomy (NCBI): domain Eukaryota; kingdom Metazoa; phylum Chordata; class Aves; order Passeriformes; family Passeridae; genus Passer; species Passer montanus. The sequence continues at coordinate 382,225 of NW_024366048.1, forward strand.
TCTCTTTTTCTATAAATTTTATACAGCATCAGCTTACAAATCATATTCATGTTGACACTGAGATGCCACAGAAGGCAAATCTTATGGAAAGGGTCTTACCTACTGACCATGTCTGAATCATCTGTCCTGAAAAGACAGCAGCAAAAAGCAATCAAATGTTTTTTTCTCTTGATTTTTGAAGGGAACAAATACCTGAGTTTCCTGAACCATTTAGGTTTCTTAAATAAGGAAATTAGAAGAGGGGAGGAAAAAAAAAAGAAACATTAGTTGGTGGCCTGGTGGTGGCCTTGAATATTTTTGTCGTCCCAAGAGCTGGCCTTCAGAGCTTCAACAAAGCTGTAATTGGGTCTGTGGGTTTCCAAGGAAACAAGACTAATTAGAGTGTGAGTGTAGTTGAGAAATCTGGTCTAGCAGGTAGGGCTCTGACCGAGGAGTTATCCCACCTGAGGGGTGCTATCCCTAGCTCTCACCTGTCAGGGCTGTGACTTTGGAAGGTCAGTTACACCTCTGGAGCTGCAGGGTTTGCAGTTCTGGTCTCTGCCCTTGAATTTCAGCATGGAAGCCCTTCAGAGCAAGCAGCACTTGCACCACAACACATCACCCTGTCCTGGCTGGTGCCTCTGGGTGCTGTTGTACCCCATGTCATCACATGACTCACTTCAGCACACAAATGCTGTTTGGATCATTCCTCTGACATGTCTTTTATATCCTTTATCCAGGGACTTACAGCCTAAGTCACCCAGTGACCTTTAAAACCTGTGACTCTCTGTTTAGAGATCCCACTAGGATTTTGTTTCTCTCTTACAGCACATCTTCACAGTATCAGTCTTTGGAAGACTTCTCAAGATTGAAATCCCCTCTTCCTGGAGGCAATTGTTGTCTGATTCTCCTCTCCTCTCTCTATAATAGCAGGGTCTCCTAACCCAGCCTTACAATCACTGCAGCCAGACACTGGGAGCTGGATAACTCTGCCTTTCCTTCTGCATTCTTGCAGCCTCCAAACATTTTTTTTCCTTATTCATAATACTTGAGAAAAGTAGAGTGAGGCAGCAGTGCAGGCAGCTCTCCCAAAAAGTCCTCAGCCTGTGGTAGATGGTGTCTATCTCCACCCCACAGGTGTCTGCCTGCACTGATAACCAGGCTGGCTAATGAGAGTTTCAGCAAGGAGAGTAGAATTCTGTCTTCTTCCTCCCAGTGTGACCTCTGCTGACTTGTGCTGGCACGGTGGCTGGAGCTGTCACTTGCATCACTGAAATCTGTCCCTGCAGGATCACCACAGTCATGGCAGCTGCCTGTCTGAGTTCCAGCTAAAGGGATCCCCCCTCTCGGCAGCTCCAACTCCTCTGCGATCAATGAAGAAGAAAATGAGAAATATCACAGCCCTGATCTTTCTCAGGCTTGCCAAGATGCCATATTCTCAAAAATAAGAAAGATTATAGCTACTTGTGGCAAGACAGTGATGAAGGGGATAATTGGACAAAGAAAAATGAGCTACTAAAGAAGAGGTGGAGAAAAAAGGGAATTAATAGCCAGGATAGAAACAAGATACTTCTTGGCAACAGGAGAAAGTGGAGGAGAATAAATGGAGAAATGGTTAAGTATAAAGAAAGAGAGAGGTCAGAGGGTAGTAAGGTCAGTGGTGAGGAATGCAAAGTTAATATCCCTTGGCAGAGGATCAAGGGACACCTGACAGGAGACTGCAACAGGCATGATGCTAAAGTGGAGCACTCTCCTTTGTACATTGGGCAGATTACTACCCTATTTTATATGCACTTCATAATTTATTTTCCACTGATTAATCTTTTAATACATATCAGTGAGTAGTGTTTGGCTTAGAATTTCTCATTTAAGCTTTATCCAGTTGCTCACTAATTACAGTTACTCACTACTAACAGTTCACAGTGATTTACCTGGGAATTAATTGGATTTTGTTTTCAAGTTCTTGTCATCTGCAGTGAGATGACAGCTATTCAGGCCAGAGTAGAAGAACACAGGTGGCAACAGGTTCTACTTTTGTAGGTGTAAGTACAAAACTAAACTGCCAAGTCACAGTAATGTTGACAACAAAGAGAAGGAAACTTTGCCAATGGTAAAAACATAAAAAGGAGATAGCTTTATTAACCCAACACATAGGATCACAGTTCATGTCTCAGGGAGGGATTTCTTTAGCCTCTGGGCAGATAAGACTTTATTGAGCTACACTCTCATGACTACAGTTACATGCTACAATATGAACCTAAAAATTTCTAAATGGTTTGACATAAGATTCAAGCCTTTTCTGAATAACAGGTTAATAATTTCTCCAAGCATTCTTTTTCTCCTTTAGCAAAAGTAAAACAAATGCAAAAATTGTTCTTTCCCAGATTTTGTCTCAATGTAATAGAGATCCTATTTTAATAAATATTTTACTTATAGGTGCTGCTTTACAGCTGATGTTCTCTGAAAATAAGCTCTTCCATGCGTTTTCAGGGTATAAAGGTACTGTATAAAAAATACAATGTCCTTACAGATTCAAAATGCCATCTCACCTTCCTACTACAGATAATTTATTATAATGTTATGGTATGACAAAACTTTAATGGAATTTTTGTATCAGTACATATAACAGTGACAGTAATATCACATGAATCCACTATGATCTGTATTATTATGATGAATATGAGATAATTTCACTAGGTTAAGATACTCTTTCTAAAGAATAGTTAAATTACTGCTTAGGTGCAGTAGAAGTCTCCTGAGATTGTACATGACATCCACAAGGATGCAACACAAATTAATAGTGGTTAGTTCAGTGCCCAATTTCAGATGAATCAGAGATAAGGCACCTAAACTGTTACTGCAGTGCATTGCAAGTCATTACTACTCTGTTGCAGAATCATTTTTCATGGTCAATTTTTCATTCTGAACTAATGCTTTGGTCCACAGGAATTCTTTGAGGCTGATACAAAGCCTTTTGAAGAACCTGTGAAACAATGATTTGATAAATTTCTGCCAGGAAAACAGGACAAACATAGATGCTTCTAGAAGTGATCAGAAACACCTGTCCCTGAGATAAATCTGTTCCTAACTCCATGACAGTATTTGTTGAGATCCCATTCAGAGCCACCTGCTTCTGCTGGTCCCTGACATAACTTGGGAATGGTTCAGTCCTTAGATTGCTGTCAGGATGCTTCACCAGGCTGTAAAAATGATACTGTGAGGTCTCATTGCTTTTGTTCCTTCTGGTACTCCATAAGGTTTGTCTCCTCATGTGTCATGGCAATATATCTTTCAGCAGAGCTGCATGAATTCAAAATAAGTAAGTAACAAATAAAAAACAGCCTGTTATTCTGGCTTGTTTTGGAAAACTTAAAGCTGACAAAATTTTTTCCCCTTTAGTACTAGGATTTATCTGCATGAATAAAAACAGTGATGGAAATATGGCTTGAGAGTCTGTACCAGCTTTCCTGCAAAATAGGAACTAGTACCTGCAGTGGATCAGAAAGACAGGATAGATGTTACTGATGGACTTTAGATACAAGAGATGTACCTTTCCCTAATTCCCATAATTCAGATTAAAATTCCCAATAATGTGAGCTCCTTCCAAGGCCTCTATATGGCAGAGCTTGTGGATAGTTTGAGAAATAATCCACATTTCCTTTATATTATTTATTTTCCTCTAAGTTTCTTTTGCTTTGTTTGCCATCACATTGTCACTAAAACAAGTGACACTGAAAAGGTAGTGTATTCACCACTTCTCCACTGAATATACAGGAATTTAGATCAATCACATTTAAACCCTCATTTTAATGTTGCCTGGAAGCATTCAGAGGGTGTAGCAAAAATATTCCTCATGATCTTAAATAAGTAGTGGGAAAACTACGGTGTGGAAAAAAATGGTCTTATGGGTTCTCCATTGGCTCACCAGTTTTGCAATCATGATTAGAAAAAAACCTGCACTCCAGTGACACAAGCATTAACTGTAGATATAAGTTGACACCAGCACTTTCTAAAGGATTTGTAAGATTCAGTGGAGTGAGTGTTTATGAAAATTGCTATGAATATCCCAGCTTTATACAGGGACATAGTGCAGTTGTAGGAATGTTAGCCTGGAGAAGATAAATAGACCAATTACCATTTTGGCTAAACAGGTATAAAACTGGAATAACATGATTGCATGGAGAGGAACTTGATTATATCAATGGGAGCAATATTTGTTTATTGCAGCAGAATTTCCTAGGTCATCTTCTGTAATGTGGAAATTTGGATGTTTCTCTTTAACATGTTTCTTCTGTAACGTAGAAACCCACTTTAAAAATAGCAGCATATATTGACAGCAGTGTACTTAGGGAAGGCTGATTTAACTGAGATTGTTAGTCCTACAAGATATGCTACAGCACATTTCCTTTATAGTATTACATTGTGTAAATTGTTTGATAGTATTACATTGTGTAAATTGCTTAAACTCAACTCACCTGTCAAGATAACTGGGAAAAAAGTAATCTGAGTGGGTTCATTAAAAGGTTCTATTGATGCTTTTTAGGTATTGGCTTTAAACAGTTTATTAGTAGACTCCAGTCATTGGTGCAAAGCAGGAAGACCCTATTGCAGTATAAACTTCTATAAACTCTTCTGCAGTACAATGAATGACACTCACATGAAGTCTGCATTTTCTTTTATTTAAACTGTGATAGTTTTTCCTCTAAATGGATTGGGAATTGAAAACAACTCACAAATATCCATAATTATTTATGCCAGAATAACAAATGATGGGAGACAGTTCTACATATTCTGTCAGAGAACAAATCTGGCAAGTACTTGCTACAAGGCTGTATTAATATTTGTCAATATGCATAGATTTAAATTTACAGATGGATTTGCTTAGTAGCTTGCTCATCCCCTAAATGAAGAAGAAACTGGTAAATGACAAGCACCTGCTTTCTGATCAAGGGCTCCTTCCCCACAAAGCTGTGCAGCCGCAGGAAGCTGCAAGAACAGTCTGTATCCATTGTCTTCAGTGTCAACACTTATTAAGGACAGCACTCTGTGCCTGATCTTTGAAAACCCTTAAGTGACATAAATGATACCTTAAAAACTATGTGTAAAAGAGAAACTTTTTCAAGTGAACCAGGCCAGGTGGTTTAGGGGGAGGATTTCTGACTTAGATGAGTTCTTGTTTAAAGGTCTTTGCAGAAGAACATTTTGCTCTTCAGTTTTTTAGATATTATTACCTGAAACAATTCTTGCTAAAGGACATTAGTTTCTAGTCAGGGAACATCTGGTTTCACACTTACAGGTCCTGGCAAAAAAATAATCTATTCAGCCAAGAATAGTATCAGGAAACAGGGAGTTCAGATCTCATCTACTTCTCATCAAATACAGTGTGAATTCAGGCAAAAGAGATAAGCCTCAAATGGTATTAAAGATACTAGTTGGTTTTCTAAAGCAGAGTAGCAAAATCTGCATTTAAAGTGCATTTGATTGATAGAGACCAGATTGTTTCTGAGGTCCTACAGAATAACAAAGACAGCAGAGGAGTGTTCAGCAACCAGCAGCATCTTGGGTTACAGATATGCAGCTTGTGGGATGGACTTTTGGGCTTAGTTTGAATTCACAAAAGGGTTGAGTTCAGAATGTCACTGTTGCATACTTCTTGAAAAAATATAGCTAAGTGTAGAGCTACAAAATCAGAGTTCAGAACATCAGACAGCGTTAGGATGGGTGCAGGGAAGGAAATGGGGAAAGAGGGGCATGGAGGGCAAGGATGAGGAAGAGTGAAATGTTCTTTAATGAACATGTCTTGATGAAAATGAGTGTCTGTCAGTCTGCCAAGAGGCAGAAAAAAACACAAAACCCCTCCTGAGAGGTAAAACAGGTGTTAATGTACAAGAAGAGGCAGCTGCAGCAACTCCATACCTCTGAGAGAACAGGAGAGTTGCTACAAACTTCCAGGGAAAGGTTCTGACCTGGAGGTATCTAGTGGGATGCAGGAGAGGAATGCACATTGTCTGTGGCTTGAGCTAAGCCTACAGAGAGAAAGGTCCTTGTCTAGTCCAGTATTTTGCAGCTACCTCAGCAGGAAAAGAGAAACAAAATCTTTGATGGCATAGAACCTTTTCTGGTGAGGAATACCTTATATTAAACTCTTGTCATGAGTCCTAGTATCTTCCTGTATAGAATTTTAAGGCCCAAGAGCTGCTTTGTACTCTTCACTAATTAAAACACAAGGAAGAGGAAGAGCTATGACAGTTTTCTCCTTTGGAATTTATTTATATGGCTACAGAAAAAAAGTGGAAGATTATTTCTGGCCTGAGAGTATTTTCTCTTGGTTTTCATTTCAGTTAGTGATAGCAATTCTTCACTTACTACATTTGAGTCTCTGTTTGGCCTTTACTCACTTTAAAAGACAAAAACTGAGTCGTGTAATTTTTATAATTTCTAATGGAACTGCATTAGGGCTACAGAGTTGTATTGTCTTGTAGTTCTTGTGAAATACCTTAATAAGTTCTTGTGGCACAATTTTTCATAATCAAAGCTGGAAACAGTCATCTTGAATTTCAAATTTCAGATTTAATTTGGAGAATTCATAATTAGGAAGATAGAAGGCAAATATTATTTTGCTTTCAAATTATGAAAATTGTGGAAATATGTACCTGCTGTAAGTGTCTGCTCTTAAAATGATACCCTTTTGCTCTCTCTTTGTGACTAAGTGAATAACATTACCACAGCATTTGCCAAGTGCTCAGGAAATATTGCTGCTAAGTATAAGGAATACTATACTAATGCATAAAGACATGTGAACTGTGTGTTGAGATTATTTAGTTACACTAAATTTCCATGGTGACCAACAACTGTACTCTAAGATAGTCACACAAGTCTAGTGAGCATTATCAGTATTGTCTGTGCAACCAATGAAAACCCAGAATGTGAATACTTTTTCCTGAGGTATGTAAATTACAGCCAGCGTGATATGAATAATACATCCTGTGCACATTAGCACAGTTTTTCAAATGCAAAAGAGATTCTATATGCACAGATAAAATGGGCTTCTCTGAATGTTATATCAGTGGAAAATCTCATTTAGGCAGTGGAAAGAAAATGTGGAACCATCAATATGAGTTAAATAGATGTAGAGATCTGAAAGTCCTAAAAGAAGAAAAACCTCATTTCAGATATCTGAAACTAGTTCTTTATTTGGGACATCATCCTGAGAATCCAGTTCTTTGAGGTTTTTCATGCTTTTACATCTATCAGAGTAAGGCCCCTATACAGGCAGAGAGATCCTTTTTACAGCAATTGCTAATACTGTGGCTGCAGAAAGCATATGTCAGTGTAATAGAACAATTGTTCCTCCTTCTTCCTCTTCTGTTTTCTCATTTATTTGTTCTTTTGGTTCACTTTTGTCCTAATAAATATGCATGTATTTATGTAAAATGAGAAAAAAATAACATCCTTCCTATTTTACATTTTCAAACCTAGGAAAAAAGAATGTTGCAAGTCATTAGTTTTAGATGGAAAAGCATAAATTGCAAGAGATCTTCCCATCCTGGAAAAGAAGACAAAAGAAACAAAATACAGCAGGTGCTGGTGGTACTTACTATTCATTCGAGGGTTTTCAAATAGCAAGTGAGGGTGTGCACTGGGTTTAGGAACAGAAGAGGAACAGAGGAAAGGTTCAGAATGCTAGGAGAACCCAGAAGAAGGATCCTGTGAGAGACTACAAAAAATGTGTATTTGAATGTATATATTTTACCTCACTATGTTAAAATCTGTAGTTCTTCAGCCAGTACCTTGGGAAACTATTCTGACTGTTTCTGGCAATTTTTCCCCCCTTATAATTTTCCACATTTCATCTAATTTCTGCTCCTTGTAGAATTGTGTTACAGCTCTTTATTCCTGGGCTCAGCCCACCCCCTCCCATGCTCAGACTAAGCTCAGTAGTCCATGCAATAATCTGCAGGATTACCAGACAACTGTGTTAGACCTGGAGATAATTTGACCACTCCTGTGTGTTTCCCAGAGATTTGTCTCTCACCACCTCTGTCATCAGAGCTGTGTGGTTTAACCAGAGCACATATTCAGCATCCAGTTCTGGAGCAGGTAGAGGGAACAGAGAACAGCCTTCACAATTCCTCATCATCCTTTTGTTCACCGTTCATAGAATCTCTTAAATTAGAAAGGAGCCAACAAGATCATCCAGTCCAAATCCTTGCCCTCCACGGGATTTTAACTCAGTTTTGTAACCCCTGATCCCTATGTCAAAAATCATTCTGACAACATCCAAAGCTTCCTCCAATTCTAAAATTCCTGTGTACACACTCATGCTACTTTGAAATGCAATCCATCACTGCTGGTTCTCCTTTGTGAAGTCATTTTTTTAAAGCAGTGTTAAGGGACCCATCCTCTCTTGTTGCTACTTCATCAATAATACTGTCTAAGACAGATTTACATCTGACTGTTTCTTAATTCAGAGGCAGGATCTGACTTAGCAGTAGGCTGAGAAACCTTGTAGTAAGGGCTAGGACCAGAGTCCTTAAGAAAACTCCATGTCCATGTCTTCATTCTGGAAGGGAATATTCAAGGAAGGACAAGGCAGAACGTGACAGCTGAGATCCACATTGACCTGAAGTGACAGGAATGTGACAAGAGAGCTGAAATTAGCAGCTTCCAGAGAAGAATGGGAAGATGGAGCCCAGCAGTAACACAAGAGAGAGGCACTGAGTTAATTTATGTTCAAATGCTATGTGAATCTGGCATGTGAAATGTACAGGAGGCTGTGAACACCAGATAGAAAAGATGAAAGAGCAGATGAATGGAACCTATTTCTTGGTGCACACCTATAGTGAGCTGCATTCATTTATCAAAGCAATGTTTTAAAGACTAAAAATACTTCATGGAATTATTCATTAAATAGTCATTTCAGTTCTGACATACTACTCCTGCAGAGATCATAGACAGAACTCTTCTGCCTTTGCTTTAGTTCTTGATATCTTCTCCCCAAATACAGCTCTGCATGTTCTATTACTATTTAAAATATATTAATTGAGGGTAAACTATCATTATAAGCAAAGAACTTTTAATAAATTTATAGGAAGGTCCAGGGTTATGTTATCTTTAAAGTACAAATATTATCTTTTACCTTTTAGAAAAAAAAGTTATTAGAAATCACACATTTGTAACCCAGTACTGCTATTCTAAAGGTAAGTATTTTTCATGTTGGTATTCAGCTGCAAGTGGAGAATCTCAAGGCACGATGATAATCTCTCAGATTTAAGGTTTATAGATTTGCTCAATCTAGGCATAAGGCACCTGGTTGTTCTTCAGCAATTTTAAATCATTTCAATACAGGAATAAATACTGAGGGCAACAAACTATCAGGAAAGACACTGTCACTCTCTGCGCAATCATACAATCCAACAGAAGCAAAACAAGAAAAGGCAGAGATTTAGTTTGAATCTGATTAAATCTTCCAAATTATTTATATTTTAAAGCTGCCATTTTCAGGTGGCAAGTAATTCTTTTGGGGGGGAGGGCATCACAACAGACAATAATTGTCCTCCTAAAGAGAATTTCTGCAATACTTAAGAAATTTATATTAATTGCTACATGTATGAAGATTAAGTGTGTACTGGATTTTGAGGTCTCTGCCTTCTACAATTAGAATGAGAATATACCAATTTTAAAAGTCCAAGGTTTATATAAATTTTCCCATAATTTTAATATCACAAACAAGTTAAAAACATAGAAACCAATGTTGAAATTGCAAATAAGCCACATGAGAAATGTTTAAGGTACGAAACATACAAGTAGAGTTAATCCAAATACAGGGATTCCTGAAAATTTAATAGTAATGCTAGATAAACCACTTGCATACATAATTTTATTATTCTAGTTTGCGTTACTTAATGTAAAATTGCAACTTCATGTTCTGATTTTAAAGCTGTCCCAAAATTTAAGGTCATCACAATGTTCAGATCATGTCTGCCAAAAATAGGGCTTTTTTATCTCTGCAGCATGAGGTGTGAAAATGATTGTGAAGGGTGTATATGGGTTGGGAACAGTCTCCTATTGTCATAGTAAAGCCAGAATCTTTCCATACAGAGGTTTGGTTAATGAGATTTTAGAAGCAATTTAAATCCACAGACTAAAGGAATGATCTAAATGTGGTTTGTGGAATTGATTTCACTGCAACAAGACTAGATTTAGATGTGGTGCATGATCCTTTCTTTTTTTTTTTGGTACAGTAGAAATATATATTTTATTTTTTCTTTTTTACTTGAAAAATAAAATTAAAGGATGTTTATAAATTTCTTTTTAGGTATTCACTAGTTTTTACTGAAAAAAAAAAGACTGAGAAAGATCTGTAATTATTAGAGGTTATGTATATTTACAAAGTATGTTTTTTCCAATAAAGACAGCTCATTTCATCATAAAATATAGAGAGTCAAATATAAAAATTACTAAAGTTTGTTGACAGTATATTGTAAAACCAATAACTCCAGGCAATAATGTCAACTCTTCAGATACACTCAGTCTTTATGAAAAAAACAAAGATAATTTCTTCACCCTTCCCTTCCTAAGTAACTGTTAGGAGGACTATGTGCTGCAACATAGATTCCAGCACAAATTTTGGCTGGTGACTATGGTGCTAGGCCAGAAATTTCCTTGCTGTAGCCAACATCCAGGAAGAGGTGAGCTCCTGAGTGCTGAGAGGCCAGCCAGGGATGGATATTGCTGCTAATGAGGCTTAGGTTGGGTGAGCTGCTCTCCCAACCTTTGCACGCCTTGTGTGGAGCATTACACCTGAGGTTAGCTCACCATAACTCTGAGAAATTATTTTCATCTTCTACCTTTACCTTCCAAATCTCCTTTTCCATCATACCTCAAGGGAAAATTAATTAAACTCCTAGTTTTTATTTCACAAAAACTAGTTTTGTTTCCACACAAGTGGGTACTCACAGTACAAACTTCTGTTTTTATAACTACAGGTGCCAAAATTAGTTTGGGGCATCAGTTAAAGTGGTCAGTGAAGGGATGTCAGTGTCTGCGTAATGTAATGAAGAGATCTAAGCTGAGCAACTAAGTTTTTTCTCACAGATGTACAATTTGTAACAGTACCTGTGGCCTTGCTATCAGAGAAAACCCAAATGTTTAAATGAATTCAAGGAGTCTAGACAACCCCTTCAACCTTACTGACCACCTGGAATGCTCATCTGAATTTGGAAAAAAAAATACCAACCACCTTTGATTTGAAAACTCTCTGAAACTGCCAGGCTACAACAGGAAGTAGCAAAAGAAGCTTTTATTCTTTCCCAGAAATCAGCATGTATATTGTTGGAAACAGAGCCAGGTGTGGCCTCGGGTCTGGTCCAGGGCAGATCTTCTGCATGACCCAGTAGTATCAGCATTCTCTCACTGGAGATTTGCTAAAGCCGCAGAGGGAAAGAAAAAGGTCACATGAATTCTGTTTTTCCTTGGATTTTCACAGTTTCAATGTAGCTAAGGTGTCATAAAATCTTACAGTTCTCCATGGCTCTAGAGATTTCTCCAGCCACCATTTGGAGTAGCTCCCTCAGGAGAGCTGTAATTGACTCTGCAACTCACCAGAGAAGTATGTGTTAATCCTGTTTGCCCAAATCCTCAATTATAGTCCAGAATGTTTGATTACGTCTTTCAGCTTTACTTGTTAGTGCTGTGCAATACTTGTGTTCTGCCTTGTTAGAGGAACACTAATCTCATGAAATGGTTTAAGATCTTATTATTTTCAGCATTTGTTTGCCATCTGTATTAACCTAAAACTATTTGTTTAACCATATCTGAAAATGAGGGATATTAGAATCTTTTTTATATGCAATTTAATGTCAGGAAAATACTTCAGGACTCAGGGAAATGAAATTTTGATCAACCAGTCAAAATAATTTGATGAGTTTCCCTTATTTTACATTCAAAGCACAAAGCATCTGTGGCTTAGGGCTAAGGGCGAATTGATGGCTTCAGTAACAAAAACAATACATGAAAAAGAGGAAACTCTTAAGTACCTTGAAGCTGGAAAATACATGGGTTGGGCTCTGTTCTGCTTTACCTTCAAAGAATTAAAAGCGAGTCCTTTCCTACAATTATGAGACTGGAATTGAAAATGCATGTGTGTCACAAGCCCTGCTGTTATGTCCTACAGCCCAGCAGAGTGCTTTGAAGGAAGCTTAGTCTGCTCCTGCCTCTGAAGTGCAGAGTTCCTTGAATAGATACTTCTCTTGAACAAAACATCCCCACGAATTAATACTAGTCACACTCTGTAAGTCGGCTTAGAAAGAGCTTTCAGGGCATTTCCTCAAAAGGACCTCAGTGTGTGCTGCCACGATAAGCTCCAGTCCTCTGGGATCTTGCTCTTCCTTTAAGAATACTAAAAATTGAGCCACCTTTTTGTCATTTCAGGCTTTATAGGCAAGCAAGCTGGCAGACATTATTAACTTTGGGATATGTTCCCTCTCCCCCTAATATCCAGCTTGCTAATGGAAATGGGTGTTTGAGGATCAATAACCTGGCAACTCCTCACTGCCTGATCTGCTAGGAGTAAGAGCATGGCGAGTGCTGTGTGAGACAGGCTCTTGGCCCACACCTGAGACACAGGAAGAAAAAGGGTTGATTTTTTTAAATTTTTTTTTTTTTGATTCCTTAAACCCTTGTAACTGCTGCAATGGTTTAATTCTTCCAACACTGGATGTTGTCTTTTATTCGTGCATTATTAGAACATTAACAAGCATATTCAGAGAGACTCTCTGCAGCCTTCAAGTGCCTAGAGGCAGCAGAGAGGGAGATTACTGCAGGGGGCTGGATTCAACATTCCTAAAGTTAGTCTCTTGCTTCAAATCATCCTGTGGAGAAGTCTTCATTACTTTAGTCCTTAAAGGGAATACAGCAGACTTTCTTCCCAAGGCTAATGTTAACCTTTATGAATATCTTTCTTTTCTTCCCCAGAGAGACATCATTTTTAGATCACTGTTTTAAATGGAAGCTGATTTTCTTTGTCTGTGAATGCAATGAATGAAACAACAAAGCACCTTACTGCAGGGTTGTGGTTTTTTTCCATGCAGTGTAAATATTTGCTTCCAAGCTGTAAATTTGTCAGTCAGATTTTAGTCTGAAGAAAATATTTGCAACAAAGATAGCAACCCCAAACATAACTAAGATTTAGAATCAAAATAATAGTCCTTACTCTAACATTATGATCACGTACCTACATAAAAAGTGCAGCCCTTCTGTTGCATAATCTACTATTGGTCCTGTTATGTGACCTAATTAAAACTCTACCTCGAGGATGTCCTTGTCATGCCTGCCAAAATATTAGGGTAATTTAGGAGTTCCCCAAGGAGAGACCTGTGCAACTGCAGACAGCAATCAAATGCCAGCTTACTTAAAAGTTGTGAGAAGCTGATTTTCACAGTGCAGTGTAGGAATTACTCCTTTTTCCATCATGGAAATCGGCTCAGATGCTCTGTCAAGGTTTAATCCTATCCAACAGATAAATCCCACAGAGGCACCCATTCACTCTCCCCTGACAGGATGGGTGACAGAATTGGAAGGGTGAATGAGATAAAGTCAATTTAACAGGTAAAATAAAGGTCCTGTGTGCCAGCAAAGAAAAACAGGTTGTTCATTCACCACTTCTCATGGGCAGGCAGGTGTTCAGCCACCCCAAGGAGAGCAGGGCTCTGTTCCCTGTGACGGTAACTTGGAAGGCAAATACCAATGCTCCAAATATTTCCTTATTCTTCCCCCAGCTCTATATGCTGAACATGATGCCATTTGGTGTGGAATATCCTTTTGGTCAGCTAGGTTCTATTGTCCCAGCTGTGTCCCCTGCCCGCTTCTTGGCCACCCTTCCACACTGTGCAAGGACTGATCAGCAGTCACAGAAACATCCCTGTGCTATTAGTGCTGGTTCCAGCAAACCCAAAACACAGCCCCATACAGACTGTCATTAAGAAAATTAACTCTACCCCAGCCCAAACCAGATCATGCTCCTTCAAGGAATTTTTGGTTAGCAATTGATTTATAGAATGAAGTTTGCCATAGAGTCTGTAATGACTGCAATCCCCAGGAACCTGGGCTCACACTTTCCAGAATGAAACAGGAGCTGACTTCTGCTCATGGTGTCTCAGTGTCAGTGAACAGAGGCAGGGCCTAGAGGGGAAATATGATAATGCATCCTGGGGATGCATCAGAAGTGAGAGTGAAGGAGTCAAGCATGGAGAGAGGCAGCAAATGAGAAGAGGACGACAGAGAGAACCAGAGGAGGACGGGGACCAAAGTAGGAAAACAAGAAAAGAGTGACAGTATCCTCAACTCATGCAAGTTAAGTGCCATATAAATTCCATAATGATGCAAACCACCCACTGCTTCACTCTGAAGCACCTGGAGTGCTCTGCTTTCCTCAGGTAATCCTCCAAGAAAGCAGGGGAAGCAATGTGTAAATACAAACTTCAGTATGTAACTACTGTTTTAAAATTTGTCAGACAAGAATTTCTGTGCTACCAGTAACTTCGTCCTGTGCTCAAAAAATGTTTTATTGGTCAGCCAGTTAAAGCTGCTACCTCACAAATCAAATAAATAATAATAGAGGGTACCAGGAGATATACAGGTGCATGGCCCTGTGCTAATCAGCTGTGTGCATGCAGTGGCTGAGATGAATACCTGGAAACTGGCCAGCTGTCAACCCTATAATCACTCAAACATCAGGGATGGTGTTTTGTGAGTGGGCCCCTAACCCTTTAGTGAGAAAATCAAATTATAATTGCATGCATTCTAAAAGAAATGACTGTACTGAGCAGCTGAAGAGCCTCCCACTTTCTGAAATACATTTGCAGAAGGTATTTATTGACTCACCTTCAATCCAAATTCAGTTCAGAAATCTGAAGTTTGAAGGACAAGTAATTAATACAAATGATCAATGGTAAATATTCTAGCTTGTTTTAAAATGTAGTCATTTCTCACCCTTCAGAAAATCTGGAGAGGTGGAAAAAACAAGTTTGTTGTGGGTAACCAGTGAATAGCATGGTGTCCTCAGTGCTCAATACAGAAAAGGTCAGACTACAGTGAGAACTTCTACCGGAAAGAATTTCAGATTTCCCAGAGCTCAGTTGCTGCTTCTTTTTGCCAAAAGGAGTTTAAAATCAGTTTCACACTCCCCCAGCATTCTTTCAGGGAAGAGTAATGTAAAAATTAGGGTGGCAAAAGCATCTGTACCTTCACTTTGGGAAAAAAGAATCAAATTATTTGGCTTCCAATTCTTAAAAAGATACCATGGGAGTTCTAAATCCTACAGCTGCTGCGTCCTCAAAAGGTGACAGAGTCAATAATTTTGGAAACTTTTTTTTTACATATTTACACTAGGAACATTATTGAAGTGCAAAATAGTGGCCAAGAAACCTTATCTGTGCAAATTGTGACATCAAATTCTCATCTAGGCTGCTGCCAGCCAACCTCTGGGATTGCAGCCTGCTGGGTTTCAGTGTGGGTTTTGTTCTTTATTATTTTGATGTAGCATTGCTAATGAGTTGTGAAATGTCTTGTGCTGAGCATTCAGTGCCTTGAGCACATTCCTGCCTTTGGCAGTTGTGGGAGAGGGTTAGGCAGAACTGCATTTTGCCATCTGGATGATTTCTTTTCCAGAGGCCCTGCAGGGACAGGGAGATTGTAAATCTTTACTTGGCGCTTTCAAAGGGTTAACAAAGAAATTAAAAAGCTTCATTAGCATCAGAGAAGGATGACAGTCGGCTGCTGGGCTTACACACATTGCAGTTTGAGACGATTTTGACACTAAGGAGTTGAGAGGCTGAGGACAAATAAAATGTAGCAAGTTTTGCAGGCAAAGACAGTTACCTTAATGAGTACATGGACAGTGCTGAAGGATTGCAGCACAGTACAAGATTCTTGATAAAGCCATCCGGACACGGGGGCAGAGAGGACAGATCAGGAGGAAGGAACTTGTTTATAACCTTGTGCAGCATTATTAGAAAGTTGCTAATAATGAATTTTGCAGTTCAGTTTTTGGATTTGAATCCCATTATATAGTTTTTGAAGTGATAGATATTCATTGAAATCCCAGTCTTATTTTGGATACTTATAATTCCACACTCAAGAGTCAGAGAAATTTAAACCATTACTGTGCACACAAACAACATTAAAAGAACTATATTAAGCTTGTGGAGATAAATAATGTTCTTTAATGCATTACTGTGCATGTGTGCAATTTACTTGCTGTTTTGTTTCTCACAACTATTTTCATCTCAGGGATTCATATTGATATTTGCATAGGTCAGCAGTAGACTGGGAATCATTAAAGCAGCAGAATGTGTCACTTAAAGCAAATGAAGTATTTACCACTGCCAGCAGCAATATTGGTGTGAGCCCACAATAGCTTTGCCAGTGCTTTTCATAAGCATTTATTGAACAGCAAAGGAAAGGTGAGACTTGGGACTCTGAACTTCTGTTTCTGTCTCAGTAAGGAGTGATATATTCCAGGGGACAGAAACTTCCCTCATTACTCCTTTCCCAGCCCACACTTTCTAAGTTGCAGTGGTTGATCTTTCCCAGGTCTTAGTCCTGAACCACCTCAGTGGTAGTCCATACATGTGGGGTTCATCTCACTCAATGACATTATATTGGGTTTTTGTGGCCAGTTTTTTTGTGGGGAGGGGGAGAAAATGTAATGAAAATGTCTATGTCTTACCTGGTTTTCTAAGAGCCGCCCATAATCAAGGATAGAACAGTATGTGTTTAAACTATTTAAAACATCTATTTTGGGCTGAGAAGTGTTGTGCTTTGCTAGTGTCTTAAAGGACCTACATGGTTTAATTGAAATAATTACCAGCTACCCCAATTCCAGAACAAGTATGCTTGTTTTTCTCTCTTTTCCTACAGCATTTCTCCAAGCAGCAGCTCCTCAATGTTCTCCTTGATTCAATTGCTGATCAGTGATAGCCTGGGATTCAACAAAATCATTTGATTGGCACCTGATCCTCCTCCTCTTCCTGCCTTTCTTTCTCTGCCCTCATGTGGTTTTCTTTGCACAAGGATGGTAAAGACCCTTGAGGCAGAGGAGCCCTGTGAGGAGCAGCTGAGGGCACTTGGTCTGTTCAGCCTGGAGGAGGCTGAGGGGAGACCTCACTGCAGTTACAGCTTCCTCATGAGGGGAACAGGAGGGGCAGGCACTGATCTCTGCTCTGTGGTGACAGAACTTGAGGGAATGGCCTGAAACTGTGTCAGGGAGGTTTATGTTGGATATCAGAGAAAGGTTCTTCCCCCAGAGGGTGGCTGAGCACTGGAACAGGCTCCCCAGGGCAGTGCTCACAACACTGCACAACACATCTTGACTTTGCCTACACTGCTGAATAAAAGTGGAAGAGGGACTGATTTCTGGCTCCCAAGGTCCAAGCAGCATGGGCAGGCTTGTGGCCACAAGACCAGATCCCATTAGAGCAGATAGTTTGAGTCTTTGACCTGTCCTGAGGCCCCACATCTTGTCTGAGACTCATGTGGTCCTAAAACAAAGGGATTATTTTGTGTGTGGCTCTTTGCAGGCCAAGGGCTTGCAAGGAAATGGTCTCCACTGCAGCTCTTTGGAGAGTTCTCTTTATAACATGTAAAGGAGGGTACAAATTGCATGCTGTAGGGCATGACAAAAGGATATATAGGTGTATTTAAGGACACAAAGCCTGGAGACATGTTAGAAGACTTTTTTAGGTGAACAACACCAAACAGTGCAATCATCTGCTCAACAGTATATTTTTGTACCAGTTCTGGGAATGAACAGTCTATCAAATTTTATATCATGTTTTGGGTGGTCAGTTTGGAGGATTGGAATGCAGTACTCAGCCTTCCTCCTCTTGTTTAATTTAGAAATATGGACATACCCACAGAAACCTCAAATTCTTTCTGTAAGTGCTAGTTCAAGCTTAAGAAACTGTGTAGTTATTTAAGCATAAAACTGGGAACTTACTAATTTGTTCTACTACTTGAATCAACATTAGCTTTCCAATCATGGAGTAGCAAAGTTATAAGAGTCTCCATTAGTCACGTATGGGGAGTTATATTTTTATATAGTTACATCTATATTAATATTTGCATTAAAATTTTCTATCTAGGCACATACCAGATGCACAAAACAGCACCATCCGTCCTCTGCCAAGTGTGAAAACCAAAAGCATAGAAACACTAGATCTTCTTAAAAGTCAGAATTTTCAGAAAAAAATTTAAATGCGGACCAGCATTTTTCTGTAGCTTCAATTAAAAGAATAATTAAAATAAAACAGCTTAGACAGTGTCTCTGCTGGTCTAATCCCTGCCCAGTGCTCTACAGCACTGCCCAGGATCCCTAGAGCAGCAAGTGCCTTTGGCAGAAAACAGTAGCTCAGTGCTCAGTAGGTGAGAACACAGTACTGATAAGCATAAATCTGCACCAGGTGTCTGGGGAAAAAATACACAGCTCTTGCTAAGTCAAAAAATACTTTGGTTGTTATTCTCCCAAAGAAGGAAAACACTGGAGGTGCTGGTATCTTGAAACCAAACTGTGATCCAGTTCCTTAAATTGACAGTTCCCTTAGTAGCCTCTAATAGCCTCAATTCAGTCAGATCCACTACTGGAATGTCATTGCTTGTAACACTGGAATTGTGTCTGTCTCTAGCAGTTGCCAGTGCTTTGAAATGCAGAGTCTTTTTATGCAAAAGAATAAAAGAGGAAAATATTGCTAGAAAACTCTCCCAATATCTTCCCTAAGTTTCAAACAAAAGTAAGAAAAAGTCTACTCTCTGCTCCCAAGAATTATTTTCCTGACAGAATTTTTTTTCTTTTTACGTTTTTTTTCAGAGCTTTTGAAATTTATATTTTAAAGTTTAGCACATTGCATTAATAAATCAGAACCCTGTGAAAACTAATTATGAGGCATAGCTATATGTCAAAAAGATAAATCAGAACTTAATGGCCAGGATAGAAGATATTTTCTAATCAGTCAACTAGAGGACTAATTAATGCTATAATTTGTAAATCAACCAAAGAAATACATCCATGTTCTTAGCTGGAATGCATAAATCTGATGGCAAAGTTAACACTCATAATTTGGATCATTTTGTCTAATGTTTGTAAATCAGTCTGTTAAATATGATTTGAGCAAGATCTATAAATTAACACACTAAATTAAAAGTGTGTGGTTTCTGATGACAAATAAGGATTTACAAGTGTTGGAGGTAACCAAATAAACAACAAATTTACATTCCTCGATTAGATAGTTAACCATTATAAATCAAAGCTGTAAATAATGTTTATCTCCTCAGATGTTCATGTTTCAGAAAGCTCATCCTAAAGAAAAAGAGAAAAGCGTTGAATTTAAATTATCTCCTCTTTAGCATACAAATAGAGTACATAGTAAAGACTGAGAGAAGCATGACTAGATTCTCCTATTTAAATGGCCACAATACCAGCTTTTGTTCTGCCTTCTTTGCAAGCTTTGCAGCAAGAGATATACTGGTATATAACTTGCTATAAGACTGTGGTTCATACTATTAAGCATATCTGCAAGTAGGAGAATGTTTTTTTCCAAAAAATGAACATGACCTGACAAGACAGAAGAGTATCAGACTTCCCTCTGTGGATTTTCTTCCTTCCCCTCCCCTGCTCTGAGTGTCTGTGCAAACAATGGAAAGCTGAATACGTCTCATGCCAGAAGGCAGCAGGTTACTAAAATACCCATGACATATTTATGCAAGAAACATGCTGTAGAACATATGGGCCTTGGGAGCCTTTCCCACCTTCTGTCTCTGTGTATTTTTCTCAGCTGTGAGAAGGCCTGATGAAGAGATTCATTTAATTGGGAAAATGAATTTTAGGCCAGAATGAGAAAACAAAGCAATCAAAACAGGTGACTGTAGACATGAGCCTGAACTTCAAAGCACTTTAGTAGCTCTAGTAAAATAAATTTTGCAAACTCCAAGTCAAATTCCTAAACATAATCCTGGGTTAACAGGTGGAGAAACCTCAGCCTTAAGGAGGCTGTAAACAAATCATTCATCAGGAGCCTCCAATTTTGAGTGCTTGACTGGACAAATACATGCTGGGCTCCAAGCTGAAAACAGAAACATAACAGCAACATAAATCAATGGTTTCTTTTGAAAATGAGGTCATGGATTGGGGAAGGCTGGAAATGCAGCTGTGTCAGCACTAGAGCTCACTCACTTCTGTCTTGCTGCTGAATCCATACTCTTTTCTGAAGACCTTGTCTCAAAACCCCCACTTAGCATGAGAGCTTTAAGAGTGTAAAGAATCACAAATGGGTCAGGTTGGAAAGGACCATGAGAGGTCATCTGGTCCAGCTTCCCTGCTCAAGCAGGGTTTCTCTAGAACAAATGGCACAGGATTGTGTCCAGGCAGCTCTTGGATATCTCCAGTGAGGGAGGCTCCACGCCCAGTGCTGAGTCACTGCACAGTGAAGAATTTCTTCCTCATGTTCAGGTGGGACTTCCTGGCCATCAATTCCTGCTCCTTCCTCCTGTCCCATTTCTGGGCACCATGGGTCAGAGCCTGGTCCATCCCCTGGTTCATCCCCTGGTCCATCCCCTGCCCGGTCCATCCCCTGCCCCTCCCTGCAGACACTGACACACAGGGATGAGGGCCCCTTTCATATCTCAAGGTTGTGCAGGCCCAGCTCCCTCAGCCTTTCTTCAGTGAGATGCTCCAGTCCCTCCATCACCTTTGTCATCTTCCACTGGATCTGCTCCAGGAACCCCATGTCTCTCTTGTCCTGATGAAGCCAGATTGGACACAGCACTCCAGGTGATCCTCACCAGGGCTGAGCAGAGTGACAGCATCACCTTCCTGACCTGCTGGCAGTGCTCTTCCCAATGCACCCAGGATCCCATTGACCCTGTTGGCCACAGGGACACGGTGCTGGCTCAGGGACAGCTCATTGTCCACCAGACCCCCAGGTCCTTCTCCCCAGAGCTGCTTCCCAGCAGGTCAGTCCCAGCCTAAGCTGGTGCCTGGGGTTGCTCTTCCCCAGTGCAGGACCCTGCATTTGCCCTTGCTGGATTTCAGGAGGTTCTCTGCCCATCTCTCCATGCTGTCGAGGTCCTTCCCAAGGGCTGCAGGGCTCTCTGGGGTATTGGCCCTTTCTCCCAGCCTTGTTTCACCAGAGAACTCACTGAGGAGGCATCTGCCCTCAGCCAGGTCATTGATGAATAAGTTAAATTAGTGTTGGGCTCAGTATCACACCTTGGGGGACACCACTGGTGGCAGGCCTCCAACTGGACCCTGTGTCACTTACTACCAGCCTCTGGGATCTGCAATGCAGTATTTTCATACTTCATAGTCCACAAAATGAGGAAGATTTTTTCTGCAAATTATTCACCCTATAAAAATTTAGAAGCACCCACTTATATACCCAGCTTGGGATCAGTTGCTGTTACACAGAGAACCTAATTCCAACAGGTGAATATCTGAGCAGAGTTTGTAAGAAAAGCAACAGTAGCAAAATGAAAGGTTCAATTTCTGTCAGATTTCTGCTTCTTTTATTCCTTTGCTGTATCCTCACCATCTCCAGGGTCTCCATCTCCTAAAGTAGGATTTGCTATTTATCTTTAATAGGGTAGAGTATAAAATGCCAACCCTGATTATTAACCAGGTTTCCTAGATGTCAGTCCTACAATATCACTGTCATGTATCAGTCAGCTCATTTGAGGTTTGGATGAGCACAGTTAGCATACGACAAATTGCCCTAATCATTGAAAGTAGTTTCAGTAAGTAATTTTGAACACAAACTTAAACAGTTTGTTGGACTCTTGGGAAAAGAGCCTTGGGGGAAAAAAAAAAGAAAAAGGACTGTACATGTACAGAGAAGTATCCACTGGAAACAGAAAATTTTTGAATGTATTTCATTTTTAAGAATGCTATTTATTTTTATTTTATTATATATATGTTAATATTCTGTATTGTTATAATTATTTAAATTGTGGTAAATTAAATAAGATTATACATAGAGGGATGTTTTTTCTTTCCTCTTTTAAGATGATTGTGTTAATATCAATTTCTGTATTTCACCTATGAAATTGGACAGTACCCTTAATTTAAAGATTTCTGGGCAGCCATGGGTGAGGAACCACAGTGGAATAGTTACCATTTACATTTATGTAATCAGCACACATGGATAAGTGTCCCTGTTCAGGCAGCAGGAGATGTGTTGTCTACAAGCATGCTGGCCTCACTTTACTGGGAGAGCCATGCATCCCTAATTGAGCTAATTAGGGAGTAAAAAGATGGCAGTTTTATATTTCCTACTTCTCTCTGTAAGAGGGGCAGCCAAGGTGACTGCTGGTCTATGTTGGTGCTGTTAAGTCTGTAGTGATCTGTGAGCATCTGAAAACTTCCCCAGTTCTGGTAATCCAAGTGAAAGGACAGCTTTTTCCGGGAATATGTGATCTCTCTTTTTCTGGATCTCCTGTGGAAGGGTCAAAAATTAAAAGGGAAGTGGAGAAAAATTAACCCCATAGCTGTCACTGCACAACTCAATATTTCAAGAAAAATATATATTTCTAAAAAAAGAAGAAATAGAAAAAAATAAAGCAGGAGGATTAAGGAGAGAGGATATTGAATTGTATTTCTAGCAGTCTGCAAATTGTTGCCAGATTTGCATTTGGGTAAAGGTTTTCTGACAAAACAGGCTATTTGATGCACTTGGAATGGACCTCTAGTTTAGCCCTTCTCCTGCAGAAATTGATAAAATACTCTGATGAGTAGTAGTCAAAAATGGGAGCTAATACTGCAATAGCAACATAACTCAAATCCCTGGAGTCAGACCATGAATCTTATACCATCATAGGCAATTTGCTGAAACAGTAATCATGACAGTTTTGATGCAAGAAAGGTGCTGCTGCATTCAAGGTAGAATGTTCAGCTTCCTCTACAGGGTCACAGTACAGCTGCTTCAGCGAGCAGTGAAATGCTGTGCCCAGCATGTTTTGCTACAGAAGTGATGTAGTGATTTCCCTTTATTCTCTGGTTTCTACAGTGGAGATGATGTGGCCAAACTCACGAGGAACAAATATCCATCACCAGCTTGAGGTATTACCATGGATTTCCATCAGGAAGATATGACATGAGCAGACATATACCTGCCTAAAATCCATGTTCCATTTGAGGCACACATTGCCTCCAGACCCAGGGGCTCAAATCACCACAGGTGTGGCTGAGAGTCACTCCCACTCCCTCCTCAGCTCTCAAGGCCAGGAACAGTGCTGATCTACACTGTGTCACATCCCATTAAGTCATTTCACATATGATGTGATGCAACCTGACATAACATGTTTGGAGGGCTGAGAGAATGTTATCTCTGTGTCCACAGGCGCTGAACACCAGCTACTAAGCCTAAGCACGCAGGCAGCGATTTGGGGAATCAGTGAATAGGGCTTTTCTTTTCTTTTGGGGGATTACATTAAGGCATAGTCATGAATCATTTTTCACTTACTTTACATAAGTCATACTAGGAGTCTTAAAATTCAGATTTTATGCCTTTTGATATATGTTTTTGCACCTCATAAGAATCAGCAATCATGCAGAGAACTTGAGCAAACCCCAGGACTCCAATGCTAGTGCAGACATCTGGGTTTGAAAAAACACTCCTTTTAGCACTAGATTTATGAAGTCTGGAGGTACTGGATTTCTAATTTGTAGTTTTTATTTATGTTAGAAACTGGTTTAGGTTTATCTAGTAGAGACCTATGAACAGGCTTAGACCTATTTGTACAATAAGCGAGGAGAATGCAAGGGGCTGAGTGGTGACCTACCAAAATTAATGAATGTAGATTCTGTTTCCATCTTTACCTGTCACTGAGAATACGATACCTATCACCTAATTTTTCTCTCTGGGCTACAAATAGTGAAACAATATCATAAAACAAGATCAATAGATGTCTACTATTTTTAAATATAAGGATCTCTCAGTCATATTTTTCTCTGCTTTGGTTTAATTATCAATATAAATAAACTTCAAAATAAAAGATAATTTGATTTTCAATTAATCCAATTTTTTTTATTTTCAGAAAATGACAAATCAATGTACTTTGATAGCTTTGATATTTTTACCAAATGTAAATTTGATTAAATCAATCCTGTCAAATGATGTATTCTGATCAAAAAGGCATGAAAACCAAAAGCAAAGTTCCTGGTCAAGTTAACCTGATAAATAGTTGGCGATTATTTATTTTTCTCCAATGAAGGCAGTTAGCGTTACTGACTGTTGAACATATGCTGCACTTGAAATTTAATTGCTTAAATACATTTGCACTGAAACCCTACACAGAGACTGGAATAGGAATATCTGCACCACCTTCCCACCCTCATCCTCCCATTTTTTTTTCCCCTGGTAGACAGGCACATAAAGAGCACTTGCCAGCATGGCAATCCCTATGTCTAATCCTGTTTGGGGTGGCTCTGGCTCTGGTCTAGCCAAATGCCACATGGGACACAGGTGTCAGCTGGAGCTGGGTGCAGCACTATCCCGGTATCCCTACCTGGAGTTCCTCCAGCAGCCCAGGGGAAGGCAGGGAGATGGGGGAGAGGGGCTGGATGGGGCACGGCCACCCTCATGTTCAGTGTGTCCCTCCTCGGTGCTCAGTGGCATCACACAGCTGTTGGTGAGGATGTCCCCTCCATTCTGCTTACCCTGCATTGTCTGGGCCATCTGCCTCAGCGCTGTCACAGAACCCTAATTCCTCCTGTAACCTCTCTTTGCAATAGCTCTTGAGGTTTCCACATCACCTGCAGACAAGCTGCACAGCATGAGAAGCAAGCAGGCAGACTCCGAGCTGGGAGTGCCGCAGTGGGAACTGTTCCCTTCTTTACCTCGGGAGAGCAGAGCTGTGGTTCAGCGCTGTGAAACCATGGCCTGCAGCCAGCACCATGCCCAGCCTCCCAAACACTCCCTGTTTGTGAATTTGCTCACTAGGTGTGAATTCAGAGGTTGTGAGAGCCAGGCAGCATCCCTGTTTGATTCCCATCTCTCCCTCCCTGTGTGGTACCCACGCCTTTTCTACTCCCAGCGGTGCGTACATGCTGAGAGCATCCCTGATTGGGAGTGAGATGTCTCAGTCTGGAGCATCCTGAACTCACAGTATGTTCTGTTTGCTATTTGCCATTACATGATGCCTGCCTCTTTGATCAGTCATTGTCACAGGCTCCCATGTGAATCTTCTGGGATGAGCAAGTGAGTGAATGTGCCTCAGAGACAGCAGGTTTTAGGGGAAGGTTGCAATTCCAGCTGACTCAGACCAATTTTACTGTCACCTTTTATCAAAGGCAGAAATCAAAACTTATGAAGGAAACATGAGTAAGCTATACTATGCTGGAAGTGTTCTTTTTAAATACATAGGCACATTTACTACATGTAGAAAAACAGATATACCTACAGATCTGCTTATCATAAAATGTATGCAGGTAATATGTTATTTTTCTAACTAGTCAGTTCAAGTCACGATTTACAGATGCTTATATATTCATTAGGCCATTAATTAATAACCATCATTCAAGGTTAACTGGAAGAGAACAATTATTCCAATTTCATTTAACCGTGAATACCTCCTGGTTACTCATCTAGTGAGAGAAAAGAAACTGCATTATTTTCTTTTAAAGATGAGGGATTCAATGTTCTCTGACAAAACATGGCTTGTATTGTTATCCTGAAACCATCATTACTAGATATTTTTCAAGCCTGCATTTCCACAACTGACAGCTCTGAGACAGCTGTGTAAACAGCATCACAAATAATAGCCCCAGTAAGGGCATATACACTGTGCTATCACTGCCCCTCATTAGTGGAGTATTTACATTTTATGAATAAGTAGCAAAAAATATTTTTAGCTGTTGACCGAAGTCTCCGTAATATTTAGAAGGGCCAGGATTTCATCATGTCCATGAGAACCAGTTGCACATGCTCTGCACTTCCCTAATGCCTCTTCTGAGTGGTTTAAAAGACAGAGGAAAGAAACAAATTCCCCTGTACTGAGCTTTCCAAATCTGCCTGGCTGAAAAACTACCCTGATAGATGGTGAAATACAGTTCTCATAATTTTTTTAACACGGAAGGCAGGAGATGCAATAGCTTTTAGACTACACTTTAACCCAACTTAGAGGCAAAATGCTTCAGCACATAACTGAAGCAGTACAAAGGAAGAAAATGCAAATCCCACATCCCTCTGGATAATTAGTAACCTACCCAGCCCTGCACTCTTTCTAAATGTTGCATTAAATAAGTACATGGAGTTCTGATTAACCATTAGATTGCTGACAATGTTTTTCTCCTTTTGATTGACATTGGACAGATTTTTCTCTTGGGAAAAAATTGCTTCACATAGATTTTTGTAATTTGTGTTTGCTATTGTAATTTTCTGCTATTGTAATTTTCTGCAATTATTCTAAAGTCCATTACTTCAAACTGATTTTGCTACCTGAAAGAATATGACCTCACAGTGTGTCTAATGGTATTTTGATAGTAGGAAACCATAAAAATGTGAAATATAAGTAGTCAACTTTACACTGTAAAGGAAGTTAAGCAAATCCCACCTTTTGTGTCTGGGAAAACAATCAATTTGCCATGGGAGCTGCTCCAGACATATTGCTGTTGGTTTTGGTTTGTTGTTTTTTGGGGGTGTTTTTAATGTGTTATTGATTTTTTGAACAGTTGAGTATGGTTTATAATAGCAATAATCTGCATTAAGCTAGCCATCACACAGGATAACACCAAGTGTATAGAACATTAACTTTTGCCTTTAGTAGTTAACTGAGAAATTAGCTTGAATATGGTAGTTAGATTTTGTTCATTTTGTTGTTAGTAATGAGTGACATTAAGGTGAACATTACTTGCATATTTCCAGGTGCTTTTGGAGTGGGGGGGGGAATATAAATGATCAGCTGTCACTTTATGGTTTTCTAAGGCATTAGCTGGACAGTAGTTTTGCAACTGGATCGCATAAAGGCTGCTTTTCATCAACTTAAGTATGTGTTTATTTCCTACTGGAGTTGCATGGACTGAAAATTAAACATGCATTTAAGGGCTTTGGCCGAATTAGTTTGTTTAAAAGAGCTTTGTTTCCTAAATTAGATGTGGCAAGGGCTTATTTGCATGTATCCTAACTCAAAAAATTGCAACCTGGTCTTCGTGTTTTCCCCTAAAGCAAGTAGAATACTGGCCAATTTATCATGTGCATTAGATGTGAAGAATCTGGGTTGTATTCAATTCTGGTATTATTAAGAAGCCTTAAGATAAGAATATTAAAACTATGAAATACACAAATTATTACAAAATCATATTTCAAGTGTACCTCACTGCAGGGTGCAGCTGTCATCTTCTCATGCTCTGATATCTGCCCTGCAGCACAATTTACTCTCTCCACCTCTCTTTTCCTGCTTTGTATTTTTTTACCTTTTTTAATAAGCATATTGCTTTCTAACACACTTAGCATGCAAGTTTAGTGAGTAGATCATGTTAGTTATTGTTTGTTGTAGCTAATTTATTATTGTTCATCTTGTTGTGGAAACTGTAAGTCAAGATTTTTTAATCCTGTAGCCACAAAACTATTCTGCCATGGTGTCATCTCTTGCACTGTGACCTAGTCCATTTCCACAGAGACTTGAAGTTTTCCAGAATAATTTCGTTGGCTTATCTCCCTACTGGTTGTTTCATTTTAGTATATATGTACTAGAGTTAATATTTTTGAGGAAAAAAAAATCCAGTCAATATCATATAAAACATTACAAAGTCTCATATTCCTTTTTTTTTTGTTTAAAATATGCTCAAGTTGATAGACAGTTACTTACAGGTACAGACTGTGAAAATGTCCAGGCTAGGATATGCTCTGATCCATAAATATTAAATACTACAATAGTAATAAAGATAATTTGCAATAGTTTGTTTCTGTTCTTCAGTCTGAGGTGCTTGGTCCAGGCCTCTAAGCTCATTTGTCTTTAATCAGCACCTGTAAAACCTACAGTTTTAAGGGAGTCATTACTCATAGAGAAAGCTTCTCTTTTTTTTTTTTTTTTTGTAGAAGCCTGAAAATTGAAAGAGCAGCCATGCAGCTCTCAGCATGTACAAAACTGAAATATATTGTGTGTTTCTTGGTGAAGTACTGGGTTTGGGGGGCGTTTCTTGGTTTTTGTTTTCACATGAATTCATGATATACACGAAAGGTACCACTCTTGAAGGATATATTGCTAAAAGAACTCTGAAAGCCAAGGGGCAGGAAGCATTTAGGCTCTGTCTATCAAGTCTGATATTTTGATCACTGTAAATTGCAGTTTCTACTTTTGGCACTATTTTTTGGTAAATTTTTAGAATTAATTCACTGGATTTAGCATTCAAATAACAACTTCAAGGCAGGAAAAATCTAAGCTCTAAAAGGATTACATATTGGTTGTTAAATAGTTTATTATGACACCTCAAAAGCTGTGTTTGGAGGAACTTAGTGGAGCTATTAATTATTTTCTGTACTTATTACTATTAATATTATTTCTATAAGCCTTGGAATTAAAAATGTAAATAAGATATTAAGCTGAGTATTTAAAAGGTTTAAGGGGAAAAGGGCTTATTAGGCTGTTTAGTGTTTAAGTGACCTCCAAAGGACAGATAACAGAGTAGACCAGCAAATTCAGATATTCAATGCAAAATAAATTAACTTTTTATTATCACATATTAACACATTATATATCCATCACTCTGCCAAATTGTGATTACATGTCTGGAAGCTGTAAAAACTTAATTAATTTCTCCATATTTTTATTAGAATGCAAATACATGTACACAGAAGCAGGGTGATTTGTTGGTGGGTGGATACCTTGATTTCTTTTAGACTGCAGAGTAAAAGCACAATGAGAAAGACAGGAGAGACAGCACAGCAGAAGCTATGGATTTGGAAAAGAAGAATGCATTAAGAAAAGACAGCTAAATATATAAAGGCAAGCTTTGGTTAGGTCCACTTTACATTAGATGTTGTTGCCAGCTTAGTATATTTTCCATACTGAATATATTTTTAGAATCTGTAGTTTTATTCATAAATAAAGAGTTATCAGCTTCCATATAAACTGAAGCCATTTCTCTTGCAATGGCTGCACTTCAGAACCACCCCATCCTAAAACTGGAAGGAAGCATTGCACAGCCCAGCTAGGTTAAAGCAGAATAAGAGACATGTCTATCAAGCTGACAAACATTTGGAAATAAATTTCAGGGTAATTCAGTAACAGCTGCAGGAATCCCTGGATGAAAGACCATTTATGAAAGTCGAGCTGATGGTGTGACTGTGACCATGCAGTAAGGATCCTGGCACTGGCTCGTGGTCTCCTCTCAGGAATGTGCTACCTTGGCTGTGGGCTGGGACCTTGTGTGTCCTCAGCACGCTCCCACCTCTCTGCAAAGGCACCACTCAGATCCCTTGGCACAAACCTGCTCTGGGGTGTGATCTTTTCAGCCATCAAGTGGAGGAATGGTCATGTTGAGAGGGTATTGTGCAAAGGCTCACAGCTCTGCAGGGACTAGAATTCCTTGTCAGATAGCCAGTTCTTTCCATTTCACAAGCACTGGAACCTGTCTAAAGAAGTTGTTATAGTCCTGTGGATGAATGCTTTGTTTGCTTTAACTGAAAATTCTAGTAAACTGCTGATTTTGAAAACCTCTTGCCTTTGCTTTTAAGCACAAAGATGAGAGCATAGTTTAGGATTTTTAATCTGAATGGAAAAGATTAAGAGATTTCAGATATTACTCAGATTTTCAATTTGTAAATCTATTCTTATTCTATTTCTTCAAATATACAATTGTCATATAATTATTAAATCGTGACTTTAAATAGCTCTGGAATGTTTATTAATTGCCACACTTGCAGCATTTGAATTATTTCCATCTGTCAGTGTATTAAGAGAGAATGAAACATTCAGAGGAAGAATGGAAATATTTTTCTGGGAATTATGTGAATGGTGTTGAAAAAATAGAATGCAATCTGAAAACAGAGAAGACCAGGGCTGAAGTAAAGCCCCTGACAAAGACCTAAAGAACTCAGAGGCAATATGTTTATCTTTCATAAAGCAAAATATAGCCTCTTATTGAATCTGATGCATAGTATATAAAACCTAGCAGATATCTCTAGTGCCTGGATGATTGCAGTTCTCAGCAGCCGTAAGAGAGACAGGTCTTTATCTCTTGATCTTGTTAAGGACACTCCAGGCTTTGCTCAGCCCTTGAGAAAGGAAATGTTTTAGACTGCACTGCAGTGATTGTGTTATTGCCTGCAAGGAAAGTTGTTTACCTGGGATTATATTTTATGTAATCATATAAGGGCATGGCACAAGGTACAAAGAATGTTGGAGACTTGGAGTCAAAATCTGATCATGCAAATAAATTGAGGCATGTGGAGAATTATGTGGAGAATGTTTCACATTTAGAAGACCCAGGCTTAGCTATGAATTTCTTTCATTTAAAACTCTTTTCATGTACTTCTTTGGTGCATAAATAACAACAAGTCAACATCAACCATCTGTTGCACATTAAGAATTTTAATTTTAATGCATGCAGTGATGCCCAGTGTAATGGTCTTTTAGACTTGGTTGCCAATATCAGCAGGATGAGCTTGATAATTGACAAGGGCATGTAATTGATTCTCACAGGTGGCAATGTACCACTTATTACTGTGTATACTGAGAAAAGAGTCTCCAGAGATGGTGGGGTTTGATCTCTAAAAATGTAAATAATTTTGGCTTTGAGGGATGAAATTTGGACTTTGAGGCACAGTCAAGGGCTAGCTAAAGGAGGGGAAAAAGGTGTCCATTGAAGAAAATGGAGCCTGAGCTGCAATCTAGCTATAAATTTCTGGCAAAATACCTTTTCTGCAGACCCAGTTTTCAGCAGCAGCTTTGACAAAGTGAGCAGCAATGGAAACTCAGAGCAGGTGCTTCCAAGAAAGTGTCAGTGCTGTCATCCAAGAGGAGTAACCAGGATCTTGTGTCTGATGACAGTTGAAAAGGCAGTATGGGGAAAAAAAGAGTCTTGTCAGCACTGGAATTGCTTTTAAACATGATGTTTGGCTTGTTCCACAAAGACAAAGGGGAAATATGCATCATTGCTCATATCCCAAGCTGAACAGAAATGGGAAATTCTGCTACTTTTTGAAGGGAAAATGCAGGCTTTCAACTCCAGTACAACAAAATAAAAGAATAACTATGCCTTTTTTTCTTATCTTCACAAATGGAAACTTGAAAGAGCAATAAAGTAGTTTTCTTAGAAATAAACTGGCACAATTTTTTGCATCCATCTATTTAAAATAGCTCTTTAATCTAAGAGTCAGACATGTGCTAAGCTCTTTCATGTTCAATACACTTCAAAATTTTCACCGCAGATGGTTCACCTGTGGAAAATATTTCTCATCACTTCTTTAAATTTCTCCTCACATAGCAAGGTAGTATCTTCACAGTGGAATTCAGGAGCTACAAATTACAAGGGGAGACAGGAGATGTCCAAAGATGCCAAGACAGCATTTGTTCTGAAGTTGGGAATAAGATATATGACCTTCCTGTCATCTCCAGGAATGATAGATAAGTGAAGTGGGCTAATGGAGCAACACAAAAGTGCAGTGTGAGCTATTCATCCAGAAAAATGTTATCTGCATTTTAATGTTATGGGTGGTAGCCACCTTTGAAGCTGGTTTAAGAAAATAAGTTTTGGAAGTTTTGCTTCTTCACTGTAATGGATGACTAGGCAATAAAGTCAGACCTGCTACAATATCAAAAGAGTACTACTACTACAAAAGAGACACTTCCATGAAGTTGGGCCAATACAGCTTGCAGGTTTATCTGAGCTTTTGCTTTTCCTACAGTTTTAGTGACATTCTCTGGGTAATTATATATGCACAATAAGCTCCTTACTGGGAACCTGCTTCCCAGTTTAGCAGGTTTTCCTTTTGGTGGTAAAAGCATGCCACTTTTATTCATCTCCCATTAGTTTAACAATGGTGAAGAAGCTGCTCCAAAGAGAATCCTGCAGCACACCCTGAATGTCATCATTAGTCTGGAAGTTCATTTATCAACTAAGTGCTTCAGCTGAAATAAAACATTTTCCTCTCTTGAATACTTTGAAACGGGCTCTTTAGCTTAACTTTTCCCACAAGATTGCAACCACCTTGGCACATTATGGTCAAAGACTTGTCTAGTTTGACCCTGACTTGCTGAAGTTATTGAAAGTGAACCTTAGGTTGGCATTAGAAGTCTGCAGGAAACTCACAGAGCAATCAACACAGCAACACTCTTGGATCAGTAACAAGCCATGTATGAACTTCCTTCCATTTCCATCCCTGATGTGGTGAATGTCACCACCCAGACTGGAACTTCTTGTGCTGGAACATGGACATGAATGGGGGTTTGTGGGGTATTCCCAAGGGCCTGGGCCAAGAGATTTTGTCTGTGCTACGTGTAAGGGTAGGAATGTAGCCATGATATTTTCTGAAAAATCCTTTTGCCAGGATTTTCTCCTGAGAAGCTGAGGAGCCTCAGGAAAGAAATGTAAATAATAACTCTCTGCAGCTGTGGAACTCAACAGGTGCATCTGTGATTGTTGGTGCATGTTGGTTGTTTCTAATTAATGGCCAATCACAGTCAGCTGGCTCAGAATCTGTGGGAGTCAGGAGTTTTTGTTAGGATTCCTCTCCTGTCCTTTATAGCCTTCTGATGGATCTTTTCTCTCTATTCTTTTAGTATAGTTTTAGTATAGCATATAATATAATGTAATGTAATGTAATGTAATGTAATGTAATGTAATATAATATAATGTAATGTAATATAATATAATATAATATAATATAATATAATATAATATATCAGCCTTCTGAAACATGGAGTCAAGATTCTCCTCTCTTCCTTCGTCCTGGCACCCTCAAACACAACCATATAGGAGGGCCCCAGAGCCGTGTATAACTCTCACTATCACAGAGCTCAGGCACAATTCCTCCAGACCACTGCCCTTTTGCAACTCTTACTGTTTCTGTCCTGCCCACATGAGGTTCTGCTCTGGTCTATATAAGTTCTTCCAATTCATTGGTGTCCTGTACTTTTAATGGCAATACAATTAATTCTTTTCCTTGGGGCATCTTTTGTGGCTTAACCTGTGAATTTGTTTTTCTGAGTTTATCACCTCACTGATTTATTTATATATACTTATTAATCTTAATCTGCATAATAATTTTAGAAAAAAAAGTATTTTCTTCTGTACTGGAACTGGTCTGCAACAATTACTTTTATCTAAGAATTCTGTGAAGAGTGGAGAAAGAAAAATTCTTTCTTTTAACCTGTAAAATGCCATAAGTGGCCTCATTTTTATAAAAGCTGTCAAGGTTTTGTAAATCATAAAGAAATTAGTAAGACTGAAACCTGTTTGTAGATGTCTTGTGTGGATCATTGCATACATTATTTTTAATGGCAAATTTTACCACTATTAGCTCAATCAACACAAGAATTATATTTCTGAAAGCTAAGACAACTTGGATTCATTTTCTAGGTTTCTTTCCAACATGTTGGAAGCAAAGCAAACTA
Organism: Passer montanus; assembly: GCF_014805655.1. Lineage (NCBI taxonomy): Eukaryota > Metazoa > Chordata > Aves > Passeriformes > Passeridae > Passer > Passer montanus. The sequence goes on from NW_024366048.1 coordinate 415,807, forward strand.
CTGTGTTTACTGAAGAGGACAGCTTTCCTGTGCAAGTTTATTTTTATTCCTCTTCTTACCCAGTTACAGGGAAAGATCCTATAATTATCAACTATCTTTTAGTGGTGATTTACTTGGCGAAGATTGATTAGCACAATCAGTCACTCTAAAGCAATTTTCATCACCAAATATTAGATGGTTTCTTTTCCTGCTTGATTAGCAGTCCTGCTGCAGGTTACACTGTAGATGTAATTCTATAAACATGGCTTGCAAAGTGTTGTTATATGAAAAATCCTCATCTAAATATAGAAATTCTTAAATATTTATGGGTACTAATTGTGTGCATGCACATGTGTACACATGACTGTGGCTCTGTATATAGGCATATGAAGAAAATCTGAAAATGTTGATTCCATTCTAAATATGGAGCTAAAGATTTGTATTCAGAGATTAATCTTCCATATGTATATATGAATAGTATTTTTGTTTGATCTTATCATCCTGCCCCAGCATAATCTGGGTAAAAGAAATAAAAAAAATCCTTACATGTGCTTAGCAGAATATAATTCAGATTTGCCCTTAAAAACACCACTAGCTTAATACATTATGGCTCAGGAAATGTGTTGTGCTGCTTTTGGTTGGAGTAAAGTTCTCCACCCCTTATTCTGTATAATTTGTGTCATACTTACATCCTACGCTATCCAACAATTTAGAGGCATATCCAGTACAATCTCGACACCTGATCATTTTGGGCCAGGCTATAGGTTTTGACATTACAATTAACTCCTCCCCTTGCTCCTAGCCTTCCTGCTATAGCAATTTCATAACACTCCACTCAAATAATGAATTATTTTCACACAGGTTTCATGTAAAACCAGCAAAAACCAGCCCATATTGTTCAGACTGATTTGGTTTCTTGTGGTTTTTGGTTTTGCTTTTTATTTGGAATGTTTGCTTGTTGGGCTATTCTAAGTTTTCACCTTTAAAGGCTCCACAGTTTGTATGTGTTTTCTAGGGCTGACTTAGGTGAACTGCTACTCCAGCTGAAGAAATCATGTGCAATTCCTACCCTAAAATCTTCCACAGATTGAAAAGAAAGCAGAAGCAACTGTGTTCAACTACAGATTCAGCAGAGTTGCTAAAGTGTCTGCAGCTCCAGGTATTGCAAGGCAATAGATCAAGTAATGCAGCTCACCCTCAGAGCCATGTAAATAATACATTTGCCTATAAAAATGTTCTATGTGCATTAACAAGCCACATTTTATGAGCAACTGAACAACATTGATTTTGTGTTTTGGGGCAGTTTCCTCTGCTGTGCAAACAGAAGGGTGAGTGAACAGCAGGTACCTGCACAGGAGGCACAGAATATCTGTCTGAGGGGACATTCATTGCCTTGAGCAACTCCTTAACCTGGAGCTGATCTAGAAAAGAAAGAGACTTCTCCTGCCAGACCATGCCTGGGGCAGCAGCCTTCCCTCAGCAAGGAGCTGTGGCTGTGCTGAGAATGGAGAGTCTGGATGGGAAGCCAGTGTAGGGGATGCAGGACTTGGGAGAGGGACAAGTTCCAGGGTGGCTGCAGCTGGGCCCTGTCTCCCACCTGTGCTGGCAGCCAGCATGAGGAGGTTCCAAGTCTCCTTCGGCTCCTGAGATCAAATTTCCCCAGAACTGATTTTCCTGCCAAGTAAATTCAGTTTTTCACTTTGTCTTGACTTTCCTCTCAGTGCTTTGACTTTCTGTTCAGTTCAGTTGGAACTGCTACTCAGTTCCACCAGTGGACATAGGATTTCAGACCAAATTTTTTTTATGAAACAGAAATGAAAACTTTTTGAAGCTTCAGTGCACTTTTCAGTTTTAAAATGGGACAAGTCTTCCAGTCCATAGTTAAGCAGAAGTGAAAATATCTGTATCTATATCAATCTCTCTATATGTTCTACTCTCCTATAATTCATAAAGCCAGATAAATTCAGGAAGACAATCTTTCCAAAACTGAAGAAATCTTCTGTTTTTCCCTTGAGCTGCCAAATTTATAGGCCTGTTTTCAGTGAAAACTTAGCACTATTTAGATCTCTTACTTTTCTGTGTACTCATGTTGTATCTAATATAAGAGTTAATGGAGTTGTAGCATACTGCATACCATAAGTGAACATAAGAAAATTAGGTTTTCATGCAGAATCACATAATTGATGTCTCATAAAATACTGGGAAAAAATTAATATTTTAGATATATATAGATACATCTAAAAAGATGAATTCATATATATCTAGAGAGATATATATAAATTCATATATCTAGATATATATAAATACCCAGTACCAGAAGAAAGTGTGTCAAAATTATTCCCTCTGATCTGAGGACAAAAACTGTGTGTTCCCATAGGAGTCCAAGTCTGAATTCTTGCTTACCAAGTAGCAAAAAATAATAAGTAAGCAGCCTAGTACACACAATTCATTTTTCTAAGCACCATACCTGGCTGTAAAATTATAGATACAAAAGACTGAGGAAAGAAAAGTATATATGTAACATTTTAGAAATGTAACTCTGTTGTATTACTGTAACACAAAAAAACCCAGTGACAGAATTATCAAAAAGAAATGTTATTATTCTGTTTAATTCCATCACTCTTCCTGACAGACAGGCTTTAAGTCACTAGTGTAGAACACAAGTTAACAAAAAGATTAGAATAACTTCTTGAGTCTCCAATACCTCATTTTTTCAACTTCTAAATGCATAGGATATTAGGAAATATCACTTTTACAATGTACTTTTTACAATGTCTGAGATGTCAGTAACAGAAATTGTCAGCTGTCATGGTTTAAGCCCTGCTGGAAACTAAGCTACACTCAGCTCAACCACCACCTCTTCCCCAGAGCCCACTGGAATGGGGAGGAGAATCAAAGCAAAGCTTTTCCTTTGAGATAAGAAGAGGTTAATAATCAGAGACAAAGTAAAATACAGTAATAATGGTAAATGACAATAAGAATTATGAACATGGGAAAAATAAGTGATGCACAATACAGCTGCTCACCACTTGCTGACCAGTGCCAGACCCCGCCTTGTGAACGCAGATCAGCTCCCACCTTTTACACCAAGCATGATGTCACACAGGCTGGAATATCCCTTTGGTCAGCTGGGTCACCTGTCCTGCCTGTGACTCCTCCCAAATTCACACTCACCCCCAACTTCCTCACCAGTGTGACAGTGTGAAAAGCCACAAAGGCCTGGGCTCTGGGTATGCCCTGCTCAGCAACAACAAAAATATCTTTACACTGTCAATGCCATGTTCAGCACAAATCAAAACCATGGCCTTATACCAGCTACTGGGATGAAAATTCATTTTACCCCAGCCAAAATCAGCACACTAATTTAATTTCCAATTGCAACCTCTTTGCAGATTTTTTTTTGCAAACTCTCACTGTGAGAAGTAGTGATGGCAGCAGGCAGCACACAGCAGGGTGAAGGTTTTCATGTGAGGTCTTATTCCATTTCTGAATCACCTAATCACCTCTGTACCACTACACATACCACAGTTAGTACTCTACACATACCACAGGTTATGACCCCTAAATTTACACCAGGAATTTAGCTGAAAGCAGTGAATGCATATAGAAGGACTGCAAAAGTTTTTAATTAGCCAAATGAGAGATGCTGAGATTATTTCAAGAAGTATTTGTGGTAAATCACTATATTGCATTTGAACGAAAATGAAGAAAACTCACTGATCTGTAATCATTCCTGTTTCTTGCAGAAGCTTTGATTATTGAGCTGGAGAAGATCTCTGAGATCACCTCCTTTGTGGAGCACAATGTTCCTTACAGAAAGCCAACAAGAAATGTACCTAACTTATTTCTGAACACCATTAGTGAAAGTGACTCAGGTTCATCAGTAGAAAGCATTTTTCCATCATCTAATTGCTTGTTTGCTAAGAAATGTTTCCTTTTATCTAATTCTGACCTTTTATTTTTTAAACAGTTAATTCTGATTTGATTTCTAAAAAGAAAGCAAGCAGTTATTCCTTTAGCTTTGTCTTCAGATGTAAGGAACTGGTAAATAGCTTCAAAGACTATTAAGTAATGCCAACTTGTACTCCAGCTCCATGATATATAATAATCACCTTTGCCATGGACGAGATTTGAGAAAAAACAAACAAACAAACAAACAAACAAACAAACAAAAAAACCAACCAAAAAAACCACAAAGAAGCAATCTGGATAGGTATTTGATTTTTTAAAAAATCTCCCAAGTAGTCAACAATGAAAGTGTTAGACATAGGAACCAAACTCAACCTTATATAAATCATGCATTTTCTGCTGAAGTGAGTGATATCTGTAGTTTTTGTTAGATCTGAGTGGGTACTTTCAAAATACTCTGGCAGACCAAATACTGGAAATCTCAATTATGTATTTGCACTGGAGAACATACTACTAAATTAGATTTATTAGCACAAAATCCTGTGATAAGCTGTCAAATTCATTTGAATTCTCCCTGTAACTATTAGAATCCACAAAAGCAGGAATTAGAAAATGCATAACCAACATCTAATTCAAGTCCTGAGCTGTGTATTTGAAATATGTGTTGTAAGTTGCAAATTAAAGATGATATCACATCAGGAAATAATAAGTGTCTTTTATGACTGGTTTTCATTGTGATACAACTTTTGCAGGAAACCTTTTAAATGATAGGCAGGAAATGAAGGTTTTCTGCTGTAGAACACTACAAATTCCCATTTCAGTGAGTAATTATGAGTGTTGCCTGATATTAACTGCCAGTGTGGTTGTTTATACCCTGCTCAGCTCTCCTTTTAGATCCCAGGCTTATATCACAGTATTTTCTCTAAACTCATAATAGTTAGGACTAAAATGTGCCTATAAGTTGCAACATTTTCCTAGAGACCATCTGGTGCCCAAAGTCATGGGAATGTTGGCTGCTCTGCCTGACCCAACAGGCCATTAATCTTAAATGCATTACTCTTCATTTAGTGGATGAGAAAATGAAGTCAAGAACGTCTCCTTTGGCTTCAAAGAAGAAAAGCTTTAAAAAAAGGAAACATTTGAACATAGATGTCAAAAAACTTAGTGATAATACCTAATCCTGTGGAGCTGAGGTTGAGAGCTTAAGAAGCTTGTTTCTAATTTTCAGATGAAGGATAATTATTACACAGCAAAAAAGAAAAAAAGAAACACAGTAAATGCTGTAACATTAGAATTGAGATAATAGAGTAGTGATTACAGAGAAACAGTCCTTTTGTTTTGGTCACAGTTGGATTCATAAAACAGATCTTCCTTTCCAAGGAGTGAAAGTCCTGACTGCTGCTGTGAGGGGTCCAAACCTGCAGCTCATGTGCTGCTGGATGTGTGCCCAGGAGGTGCCTTCCTGGAGCTGGGGGTGTTTGCCTGAGAGCTCTGGGCTGGAGCTTGTACCTGAAGGACACCTCTCTGAGGAGATGTGCTGCTGTATTCCTGCTGGGGCAAAGTGCTCTGTCCCTCCAACAAAGAGCTGTCACCAGTAAAAGTGGATTTCTGCTTTCTTCCCACACGTGAGCCTCAGCAGGGGCTGCAGCCACAGACACCAGCTCCATATCCAGCACCTGCACCTCCTCCTCTCTGCATGGCTGGCTGGGGATGGCTTCACCCAGCAGTACTTTTGGGCCAGTTTTCCCCTTTTCCTTCACCTAACCCATAATTTTAAAGCTGCCCAGAGGGTTGGTTGAGAATTGTTTCTTGCACTTTTTAAGGAGAAGCCCAATGCGTAGATGATGCTTAGAGCAAATTCTTTTTATCCTCATTCTATGGAGAACTAAATAGAGCATTTGCCTGCCAGTATTAGTATTCACATAATCAGACATGGTTACACTGTATTTATTTTATACAGTGAAAAAAAAAAATTCTTTTTCCAGAAGAGATTAATTTTATTTTAATTTGTTGTTGTTGTTGTTGTTTTACTTTTGGGGTTTTTGAGAGAAAGTATCATATCTCAAATTGGAAGATGTACACTTAAAGACATTACAACACAGGAAATAGAACAGCAACCACTAATCCAGCAAGAAGTCTGGATATTGTCCTTAAAGACAAATAATAAAACCCTGATTTGCTGGTGATGATGCCAGCTCTAGACAGACAGTGACAGTTGAGCACCAGTGATGGATGAAGCAATTTCTCTGTGTGTATACATAAGCTGTAGTAAAGCCACCAGGATTTGGTATTCTTTTCAATGATTTTAATTGGGTTTTGCAATGAAAATTAGCAGATTTAGGCCCATAATCACGATGAGTCTGATTCTAAATATCTACAAGAAAGCATTTAAATAAATAATATTCTTAAGTGTCTCCAACTATATAAATATCTGACAACCAAACAAATGCTTTTGAAGTGAGATACACAGAGACCTTCCAAGCCTCTGCTAAGTGGTTGATTTTAATTAACTAGAGGATGTGTGAAGCTACAAAAAGATTTAGAACATAAAAATCTTGAAAAGGGATGCATTAATAAGCTTACCAGTGGTGGTATTTATGACTGCCACTAGTAAATAAGAATATATGTATTTTCTCTTTCCTGCACAAAATTACTGACATTAAAAAAAAAAAAGTCCAGATGCACCAATGTTTTGGCCCTCTTTACCTGTGCTCAAAGTACTTTTTGTTATTTCTCTGGCATATTGGATTCTTGCACGGGGAAAAACACTTAGAAAGGACTTTGATCTGAGAGCCACTACTGTTTTAGACTGATGCTTAGCAGAAATGATGATTAATTTTTGCCACACCAAGTATCATAGCTAAGCCTTGAAATCTATTTCTTCATTGTAACCATTTGATAGCAATCTATGCACAATGTTCAGATCTAAAATTATTGGTTCAACTATTGTAAAAGAATTTTGGCTGACAGACAAATACTGACAGAAAATAACAATACCAGGATCCCTACTAATAGTTGTACTTCCTGTGGCTAAACTTATCTGAGTGGGACTAGAGTAACCAAGGTGATCACAAGGAGATATATTAATGATTCATTTAAGGGACTGAAGTTCCTCTCAGTTTGTCCTGTGGGATGTGCTTTCCATCCCACACCTTTAAAATACACAGGAATAGTAACTACTTAATGATAATCCCACTTTCAAGAAAACTTTAATTCCAAGTAAACTTTTTTAGAGAGCATAAGATATCTGATCTTGTTTTTGGAATTCCATAAAAATGCACAAAGATACAAAACTAACAGTCAATTGTGAAAATTTTGGCCATTTCTATACAGGCCCATATATCTTGATTTGTTGATCTTGTTTATAAAGGTTAATAGAATTATAGTAAGTCCCATTGCCTATGAATATAATTACCGAAAAATTGACATGTAGTTAAACAGGAACCTTTAGCAGGTCCTGCTGCTGGGTACATGTTGCTCTGTTAGAACCTCCCTGCTGAAGTGCAGACATTAATTTTACCAGTGGTTAAAAGAAACGTTGGATTCTGAACAACAGTGAAGTACATTGAAAGGAATAGTGGGCATCAATGCTATTTAAATTATTTCCACATCTTGCATTCATATGGGACTTTAACCAAGACAGAAGAACATGAATTTCTGACTCTTTTCTTCCTTCACTGAAAATATGTGGTAGACATATATATATACAGTTTATAAGCATATTACATATATGTTGTCTTTTATATACATTAAAAATAAAGTAAAACTATAAAATATGAAATTTTCCATTTATTTACACTGTTTTCCACAACAATAAGTATGTGAAAAGGTGATTTAAAAACCCACTGTAATTTAAAATAAATTATAAGGCAGTTCCGACATCTAAATGAATGCCTGTGTTTCTGGAAAAAAATAGATTGCCTTTTTAAAAGGATGAAGGCACCTTCTGCTGTGACTAATCTTATCCAACCATCTGAGAAAGGCATAGCAGGAAGGAATTTATTGAGTGTAATTATTCAGTACACAGGTAGCAGTAAATAGCAAACAGAAGCTTCTTAGGGCATAGAGTCAATAGAAGAAATACTTATTTACTGAGGGCTTTTGCAAGTCTGTTTTCAGAGCAGAATCAACATTCAGCTCTTAGGAAGGACACATCATTATCTGCTGTGGAAAGATGTTGGACTAACAAATTAGCATCGGTTTTTGTCCCTGTACTATCACTCTAAAATACAGCAAAATATGCATAATATAGAGGTCTCATTTTATGAAATATAAGACACCATAGTTCTTTACACAAGCTGTTAATGCAATAAAACCAATTCTAATTAAAAGCTCCTGCTGCATTATCCTCTTCTCTGGCCATATAGGATGTATAGAATTTCAATTACAATACTTTGGAATCTATCAATTCATCATCTTCTACATGGCTGTTGTCAGAAGCTTTATGATCTGGAGATATAGGATGGCTAAAAATGTCATTTAGACTTCATAGTCCCTCTGAAAGGAAATCAAGTATTCATTACATTGATCTCTTCACCATGTAGAAAGGGAGCCTAAATGTGCCTTCCAGAAATTTGGCATATGCAGCTAATAGAAATTTTCCTCTCTTCCTATTGTTCTGCTCCTTTTTCGTCTTCTTTGACTGCTTCAAACAGAGAGGTGAGTCTTCTGGTAAGAGGTTAGTCCTTATTTCTTGGCCTCATTCTAATAAGATAAGAAGTTACTGGAAATAGTCTGTAGCTCTTGTTCCCCTGAGAAAGAAACTTCCTATTTTTGTAAAAGGTTCCTTCCTGTCCCTCACTCTATCTATGTCTATTTATCCTAAATTATCTTCCAAGGACTTGAAGACCCTTCAATTTTACATTTCATTTTAATTCTACAAACATTTTTTACCTTTTCTTTTAGTTCCTCAGTTATGCAAGTGGAATAAAATAATTTTCAATTTTTAATAAAATATTTTAAAGGATATTTTATTTCTTAGTACTAAAATGCTATTCTAAGCACCTTTATTATAGAGATCAAGGCAGTTTAAAGTAAAGACAGTGCTGATAGTATCACCTTTCTTCTTTCTCTTCTTTCAAGCCCATGAAAGATTTCACATACATCACTTGGATATTTTGCTTTACACTGTCTCGTAGATTCTTCAGGGGATATGTGAAGAATTTATATGGTGGTAATCTTATAGATGATGCCACATTGACTTGTATTCTGAAAGCTTGACAAAAAAATTAATTTGTTAATGGCCTAGTGAATAGTCACACTGGGATTTTACATATTTTCTTCCTTGTGTGCTGGCATTTTTGATAGTGGTTAACAGCTGTTCGGATTACAATTTCATATTTTAAATCAAATTTAATCACCTTTACCTAAATGCAGACTCATTTTTTGTCATTTTTCTTTGTTGCTGGTACCATGTAAAGAAATATGGAATAATCCCCCAGTAACAGCATTTAATTCACAGCAGTTCCGTGGGTTTCGAGGTGACCCGGATGTGTTATTGCACGACATTTCATCTCCTTCATTCTGCCTCTTTTGCATGACATATCTATTATTTAAAATATAGGCTGGTGTCTTCCCATATATTTTTCAGTTTTCAATGTCTTTCCTCCCATAAATATTCTTTGCCCTCCCACTTTATGGCTTTTCATTGCCATGATATGAGCTTAGTCCCATTGCTTCTCTCAGTTCTGTCATCCTCATATTTACAGCCTCATTGTTATCAGATGAGGTATCTCCTCTGATGGTCCCATTTACAATCCTGTGCTGCATTTTTATGTTGTTTTGGTTTATTTTATACTTTCAATTGAATTACAGCTTTCACTAGTATTAGACTTTGACAACTTAGGATGCCTTTCATCTATTATCTGTCCCAGCCCACATTATTCTCAAAGCCTTATACTCACAGTTTGATCTCACTGTGAACTGCATTAAAAAATCCATGTGGTTTTTTTTTCTCATTCCATTCTCATTTGAACATTACATTTTTAATATGATATACCTATTAAATGAGCATTAATTTTGGCATCCTTATGAATAATCCATATTTTCCATGTCAGTGATAGAGAGCATACAGACTACCAGGTGTCCAAACCTTTGAATTCAGTAACATCTATGTGTATCTGAGTTTCCACAACTGACTACTCTTAACATTGTGATAGGGATTACAAAACCTATTGTACTGCAGTGACATTGCTGCAGTTTCATGTTAGCACTTCAACCTTGCTGCCACTTCTTGCACAGTCTGAATACCTCCTTGAACATAATAATTCTTTTCATCACTTTGAAGGTATTTCTGGTGTTCAATTTTTTTTATTATTTTTACAATTTCTGCCAGTATCCTTGACATTTAGTCCCTACCCATCTTCAGCTTCCACTCCAGCCTTCTTAACTTTTCATTGCATTTCTCCCTGTTACCTCCCCAACATTTCATCAGCTTTCCTCATAGCTAGCAGTGCAAAGGGATTTGGAAGTCTGTTGTATTTTCTTTTAATTTCTCTGTAGACTCTTTCCAAATTAAAAACACATAATTTTGAAGCATGCAAAAAAGGCAGAGTTCCCAGACACCTGAGTAGGAAAGGTCAGCCTGATCCAGGAGCTTTCATAAAATCTTATGAAACTCCTGCTACACATTAAGTTGTTTTTTAAAGTTCCCAAATGCAAATATAACATCTACCAAAAGCAAGAACAAATCCATATGGCTCATTAGTACAAAAAATAAACCAATGTATAGAGTTAGAGTCATCATTTCAAAGTGATGTGAGACAGGAAGACTCGAATATTGGACAGAAATTATTGTTTCCAAATTGCATATCTATTTCTAATTTTCATAACAGTCCTTTGTGTCTTTCTCACACTGGGAAGTATTTTTCTTGCCATAGAATTCATCCATTTTAATTAAGTAGTCAAATTGTAAAAAAACAACCCATTTTGCTACTACATTTTGAAATTCACATTCTTCTTGCTTCTTTCTTGGAGTGGGAAGAGAAAAATTCACTATGACAAACCCAGATTTGCATATTTTTGAAGCCAGGGACATGGAGTCACTCCAAGTCATTATGGAGGTGCTAGTTTATCATGTCCACATGCACTTGTTCATACATAGCACCATCTGATGCTTTTGTGTGAAACAGAAATATTGGCGTCGAGTTAAAGTTGACACAAAATTCAGCAAGTTTTGAAAATAATTATGGCACAGACAGTTTGGATCTGATCCCAGCCTTCAAGGATGTCACAGAATTTCCATAAAGCTGAAACTTATTAAAAAAGAAAAAAAAAAAAACCAGAAAAAACAACCCCATAGATTTACAACCTTGTGTGGTCATACACAACAAAACAGCGTAGCTTGCTTAAAATAGCAAGGAATGGAGATTTATGGGAAAATACTTTGAAATTCAATTCTGTTTTCTTTGGTAATAGTGAGGTCTAAATCTGCAGCATTTAAAAGTTTCTGCTCTCTGCTAGCTTTTTTCTGGCAGCTTGTGAGACTGGTTCCAGCCCTGTTCTCCTGGCAGATGGAGCACAAGGAGGGAAACATCTGCCTCTGTCTGCTGGGGCATTGAAGACACATCTAACCTAAAGTATGTGAGTACTCCTTCCAGAGTGGGAATTGGTGCTATAAAGCACAGAAAGAAGCTAGACAGTATTTTCTTCTCTACCAAAACAAAGTGAATTGCTATCAATGAGAAGGTGACCCAACAGATGTAAAATCACTGGCATTCCCACAGAGAAATCCCTGTCAGGCACACTATTTCAGTGCGGAGGCAGGGCAGTGGTATAAGTGCGATGCAGGCTGAAAAGAAGCTCTAACTCTTCCAACCAACTACCATCTCACACCCTTACTTCACAGTGGTGGGAATCAATTTGCTTTCAGTAACGTGTTGCTATTTCTAGTAAATTTTTGGATCCCAAATGCCATTTTTAGAGAGCCAGACATTCGACATAACAGGGCCATGGAATCTTTTTTTCTCAGCCCCCAGACCTGCAGCTGCCTTCAGGCAGAGGCAAGCCCTCAGCACTTGGCTCCCTGGCTTCCTAATGCTCCTTGTACATTCAGGCTGCATCTGATTGTGAATCAGTCCCTTCATTCTTCGCACCAATGGGGCTCTTCAGACAGATGAATCCCACTCAAAACAGAGAGGCAATTTCAACCCACATTTTGGATGAGCAGTGTGAAAGGTCTGTAATGGTTCATCTCCAAATGAGCAGCATGCCACAGACATCTGTTCTGTGTGTGCCTGTGCAGGCACTGCTCACAGCCAAGGCTCCAGCAGCAGGGCAACACCAGCAATGCTGCTGCCAGCAGCTGGCTGCCATCCCTCTGTGGTCCCACAAGGACAGAAAGCTGTGGGGTTTATATAATGTTTCTGTAAGTGATAAATGACAAGGAAAAACCTCACTGCAATCCTGTACTCCTGAAACTGAAAGGGAAGTTGAATTTTTAAAAAATTATTGATTTATAAAATTAACATCAAAACACAAATGTTTGCCCCTGTGATGGGATAAGAGGGAAGGAAGAGGAATGGACTGATACTGCAAAAGGGTATGGGTTATTTATTACCAGTGCTTGTTCCCAGTTAGTGTGCATTCCTAATGTATTAATCTATTCAACTCAGTAAGAGATTGGGGTATGCAAAGAATCTGTGACTGGGTTTAATTTTCATGCTAGTCAAACTGATTTTTCTTCAATCTATCATATACTGTATTTGACATATGGCTTTTCCCTTAATCAGCAATTGACTAGTACATGCTTTGTGCTCCAGTGAAGGTAGGTTTAATACACTGGACATCAGAATGAGCTCTTTTTTTCTTTTGAATGACAAATTTAATTTTTGTAAGATGTACTGTACTATTTTTTTCTACTAATTTCACATTCTTCACCTACTCTTTGGTCCATCATTTCATAACTAATGTTTTCCTTCAAGTGAACAAGGATCTGCAAACATCAAAGGTGCCTTGACATCTCTCAATTGACCATGACAGCTTCTTTCATTCTTCATATTTCTTAATGTGGAGACATCCAGAAAAGCAAGAAACACAGGACTGTGGTAAACAGACTTAGGAAAAGTGAGTCACTGTTTTTTCAATGATTTTAAGAGTGGAATTTCACTGTCCAGATTAAGTGGACTAGGGGATTGAGCAATTTACCTGGTCAGCTAGTGGAGAGACGCACATGTTAAAGGAAAATTTAAGTCACCTTCCATGAGAGAGTTTTAATTTAGTTTGTCTAAAACTGATTTTTTGAGTCAAAATAATTTTTCTGGTTTCATTCTGAATCTTGGTTTTATGATTTTTTATTTTTTTTCCTTATGAAAACAAAGCATTTTGGTGGGTAAAAAAACTACTTAAAATACATCTAGGGAAAAGTCTTAATAAATATCCATTATTTTCTTAATTGTCTAAGAATTTATCACCTTATTTGCTTTGCAGGCAATTCTGTTAAGAAATGAAATTTTGAGACTTCTCAATGCAAAACTTTTTTGGCTGTATTTCTGATTGCAAGCTTCACTTTTATTTTCACTACTTCTTGTATGACTGACAGAAGCCAAATGAAACTCTTTTACTGGCAGTCTTAATATGAATAACAAAGCAACTGGAGCTGTGAAGCACCACTTCTTGGCTAAAAACAAGTGGTGAGTGTACAGTGTGGAGGAGGGAGAAAGAGGAAAGGGAACTGCTAGGTCTCAATTTTCTTTTTCTTAAATGTTAAACATGCATGAAGTTAGTCTGACAGAAGAGGAGATTACAAGAAATGGGTGTAAATCATTTTTTGTAGATTCTCAGGGTATCAAAAAAAAAAAAAAAAGAAAAAGCCAGAGAGGGTTTTAAAAAACCCGAGCCAGGTGATTGTCCTTTCCCTCACTTAGGAGAAAGATCTGAGCAATTTGCTTTGAAGGCAGCACAAAGACTATGACTCAAATTCTGACATATTATAATAATAAAATAGCCTTGCTAGACTAGTAATAGGATTGTCCTCAACAATCAGCCTTCCCCTTCCTCATCTGCATTTCTACTAAGGACAATACAGAAAGAAAGGAAATGCAAGGGACAGAAGGGCTGCAGTTTAGGGAGAGGGAACTGCAGGACTGCTGCTGGAGGACAGGCCTGGTGCCTTTATCACAGGCCAAATGGACCACAGGAAGGTTAAACAAAAAAGCCTGAGGGTGCACAGCACTGGAATATTCACACCTGGAATAGCAGCAAAACTTCCAGGCTTGGCTGTCCTTCCCACTAGCAGGAGACCTAGAACCACAGGATGGATGCTGGGGCGGAATGGTTTTCTAGGTGACCTTCATGTTAACCAAAGTAATCAAAGAGCACAGAAATATATCCCTTTTTTCAAATGCTGAGTTTTGTCATTAATTTTAATTAGATTAGCTGTAACATTGAAGTTAGAAACATTCTCTTATGTAATACAGCAGGGTAAAATGAACCAGCTTGCTCTCTTTAAATACTTTGTCATTTAAAGTAGAGTACTAGGAGAAAAAAAAAACAAACCAAAAAACAAAACACAAAACAAAACAAAAACAAATGTCACATTACAAATGCAATGAAAAAAAAGCAGCAACATCAATTCAGCCAATGAAAAATACATTTCTGTTGATGCTCGAGGGCATATGAAAAGTGTTAAAATATATGAGTGAGGAAATGCACTCAGTCAGATGTACAAATGACAACGATTTGGGGAAAGATTCAAAACATTGTGAAAGAAATTCCAACAGGCATCAACAAGCAGAACAAATATACTTTCCCAGATATGATGTCTGGGAGGTTGCACAGTAGCTCATTTGGCCATATGAGGTGACAATATATCAGGAGATAATGTTCCTACAATCCCAGCCTCTGCAGAAAAGGAGAAAAAAAAAAGAAAGAAATGAAAAGGATATTAAAATTTGTAGCAATGATGCTCCTGTTCTTAGTTTTGGATGAATCAGTCACATTGAATTTTCTGTTTGTCACCAGCTTAACCATATATTTCCCCTTGGTATGAGCGTACCACCTGGTGCAAAGAGTAGTTTCTACTCACCTTTTTTATTTTCTTTGATATGTCACATTCTGTTTCATCACAGTTTTCAAAACACATTTTGTTTTCTTGCATGGACATAACACTATTTTCCATTCCTACTAAGATAAACTTTTCACATGCTTTTTCAGTATCTGCCTCATTTTTTTCATAGTGGCTGTGCATTTTGTGTCACAGCCAGTACTGAACCACCCAAGGTTTTCTCCTGGCGTGTAGTGACAGGTTCACCATGGATAAGGGAAATGCAGCAGCTCTTAGGTGGTGCTGTACTTCCCAGTTTGGGTGCTGTTTGGCTTTGGAGTCTAATTTAAAACCAAGCATGTTAGCAGCAGTGACCTCAGCCCATGCATAATTCAGACCCTACCCCACTTCAGAGAAAAAGAACTGAACTGCTGCCTCAGTGCTCCTGAGCAGGGAGATATTATCACAGGGGCTGGTGCTAAGACACTATGCAGAATAGAAATCCCACAGAAACCACTTGCTTGCTTGGATCCTTGTTTAAAGGTTGCAAGGCTGGAACCTTCTCAGGGGGCCTCTGTCACACAGCTTTTCCTATTGAGTCTGCAAAAAACTGATAATAGAGGCAGCTTGGGACCAGGCTTTGACTGCTTGCTACAGCTCTCCTGTAAGAGCCGTGTTCGTGACAGAAGAGAGAAAAGCTTAAACCCCTCACTTTTCCTTAGGCAGTGTCCATCATATTCAGGCCAATTTCTTCAGCTCTTTGACTTGGAAGGACCCTTGACAAGATGTGTGACTTAGGATGGCATGAAGAGCAACTCTCCACAAATTTGCAGGTGGCACTGAGCCAGAGGAGGATCAGCCAATACACTGGAGGGCAGGACCAAGATTCTGAAGGAGCTGCTCAGGCTGCAGTAATGCTCTGGCAGAAATCCCACAAAGGTCAAGGATGCAAATGAAAACCTTACACCTTAGAGAGGATTATACCACACACCAATACAGGCTGGGGTATAAACAGCTGGGATCAGCTCTGAATAAAAATGACCTGGTGATCAAGATGGGCAGCGAGGTGAACAAGCACCACCAATGTGTTCTTGCAGCAAAGAAGGCCAACAGCATCCTGGGTTGCCTTGCTAAAAATGCAACCTGCAGGTCCACAAAGGTGATTCACCACTTCTGTTCAGGATTTGTAAGACCATTCCTGGAGAGCTCTGTCCAGAATTTTGGCTGCCCAATTCAGGAAAGGTACAGTCATGCTGAATGAGTCCTGCTGATGGCAATGAGGATGGTCAGAGCACTCTATATAAAAAAAGCTGAGACAGGGGAGATTGTTGAGCTTGGAGAAGTAAAGACTTAAGAAGATCTCACAATTTCCTGACATAAAAATGGTGGTGCCAGACACATGAACTAGTACAACAATAATAGCAGTAGCAGCTCACTTTCATTACATCTTTATGTATCTTGGAAAAATATGTATCCTTGGAAATGCTTCAAATTGGAATTGCTCCATTTCAAGTTACATGCATAATAATACATTGTACTTCAAAAGATAGTGTTGCTCCAAAGTGTGGCACTTAGACGTGTGGGAATGACAAGATTTAGACGGATTTAATTCAGCTGTTTCTACATGTGCCCTGACTAACGTAAATGGTGGCATACTAATTAATACATGAGCATGAGTTATGTTTCCGGAGGATCCTTGCCTCTCCAAGGAAATGAAGCAGGCAGACAGTAGGTCTTAGAACCTTTACTATTAATTCACTGAATTTTATCTCTATACTGAGTTTTTATTAAATACAATGGTATTAATTCTCTTGAAATACTTTGATGGTTTTTGTGACTTTAGCATATGGTTTCTCATAAACAGTATAAACATCTCTGTTAGATTTAGAGGTGGTGTATTTTTCTCTGTTTCCTCAGAGAGATTCCATGTACAGACTTACTGAGAATCATTGGAACTGCCCACTGATGGTAAGAGTGGGTGGTGCTTTGCACCTGGTATTTGGAAATATTCAACAAGCTTTTAATATCTTACATGTTAGAAACATCCTTGTACTTGATTTCATTTTCCAGCTTTAGCTCCAAAAATGCAACCAGGTAAGTCATTCAGATGTTTCAAAAATTACTTATTTGTACAGATGAAAGGCACGCTGTGTGAAATTGCACTGAACCACAACTTATGTCATCAGCAAAGGTCAGGTCTTCCTGAGGACACAGAGGAGATCCTTATCACTTGAGCTAATAGCTTCAGTGGCTGTTTCTTCTCTGGACTGATCGCCCAGGGGGGCAGGGCAGACTTTTGCAGTTGAATCATTTTATGGTCAATTATTCCATTGACCATAGGAAAAGAGATAGCCACAATACTTAAGTCAAAGAAATTTCTGAGGCAATGGTGCTTGTTACTTTCTCATGAACTCTGCTACTTTGGCTTTCTCGCTATGTTTTCCCATTTTGCCTCTATTCACTTAACCTTCCTTGTACATTTATACTACCTCTACCTTTCCAGCCCTCCTTGCCCTTTGTGAAGCCCAGGCTTTCCCAACCCTTGAACCTCCAGTGTTGGATGGTGCCTTAGGACAAGCGGTCCCACCATGTGGGCTGGTTTTAATAAGCAGAGTGTCTTTGAGGTGGGCTGACATGTCCCTGTGCCTTTTCACTCCCAGAGTGGCTCCAGCACTCTCTGAGGTTCTTTGGGAACAGAGGGTGGCCAGAAGGTGGAGGCTGGAACCTGCCCAAGCATCCACTTGCTGATACATCGTTCATTCAGACAGAGAAGCTGTAAATGGATGCCACACACTCACCTCAGATGAATTCTTTGGAGACTGTAAGATCCCAAAGCATCTCTCTCGAGCACAGCACACTGCACTGAGGTGTGCAGGCTATGCTTGGGGTTGTTTTTGGGGGAGGCTGTATGTCAACCTTCTGCTTCTCACTGAGTAAAATGTTGAAGTCTTTGGGATTCTTTTTTTTTTTTTGGATGGTGAAAATGTCTATTTTTCAGATTACATATGACTGAATTTTAGGTGTAACTCTTAAACAAGAAAATCAACCCGAGGCAGGTATCTTGTGGAGGCAACTGCAGCCCAAACTGCAAAGGTTTAATTAAGTAAAAACTGAGTTTTTGCTGCCAGAAAGTACTGGCAACACTAACTATAGGAGCCAGAGTTATTCCTGCATATTATATCACAAGTTTTCACATATTCTAGCAAGGTGTTTATTTTTTCTCTCTCTTTTATTTGAAATACTGGATCAGAACCATGATTCTGCACTTCATGTGGTTTTGAAGTGTTCAGCTTGGCACGTCTATGTTCTTTAACAATTATTGTTTAACTCCTTTCTCTTTTTTTAAAATTATTTTTGCTACAGTCTTCCAATATTTAACACTTTATGTTTGGGATGCAATAGAAACATGACTCAGACAAGCAAATTGGTTAACATATGCGTCTGGTACATACCTAGTGAAGTAAGACCACACATTAAAAACCAAAAAATAACAAACCACAAAATTCCACCCCAGATCTCTAATTTCTTTACAAGTTCTAGCAGCAACAGCTCAAGGAAATGCGTTTCTTTTTCAGGACTAGTGACAGACTGGTGATAGTTGAATTCACAGATACCTATGGACAAGAGTCCATTAGAAATACACCAAACTTCTGCTAACATCATGTTCCTTGTATGCACTGTGATACACCTGCTATGGAATCAGGGTACTGAGCTTCGGTGGTTGCACTTCTAGCAGAGGAGACATGTAAATGGAGAAATTGTTGCAATATGCTGTAAGTGTTCTCTAACATAACACCACTGAGAAACCAGGACTAGACCTCATATGCTAACTCCTACGAGCAGCTGTAAGAGCAAAGCTGTTTGTGCTCCGAGAAGTTTGTCATGTAAATAGTATTTTTTCTTTCTGTTTCAGCCTTAAACTGTGAACAGAATGAAATTAAACTTGGAAGGAAGCTGTGCAAACCCCTAGATTTTCATCCTGCACCTTTTGAAATTAATGTGAACATTAGAAGGTAAAAAAAACCCACCTCTAAGTACTATTAATAAGGATATAATAATTAGCACTCATGGACAAGATTTTCCCAGCTTCTTCACTAGATAAAGGCTCTTCTGGCTTAACTTTTATCCTCCCACTCTCTAGTTCTCCCTCAAACGTTAAGTAGCAACATTCACTTTAAAATCCGCAGGTTGAATCTTCCTGCTCTTCTTTTTTTAATAATCCTTTATGGACATTACACTCCACCTTCGTGCCTCTGTGTGTTTGTATCTCGAAGAGCTGCTTCAGACAGTGAATTATACTAGTACCTTGTTTAATAACTAACCTAAACATTTGCCCTTGACATTCTCAGCACCTCAGTGCTAATTAAACAAAATAAACAGAGACTAAATGGAATCCGGGCAAAGTACTTATCCTTCCTCAAAGATTTAATTTGGGATCAGCAACGCCGCTGACGGGAGACAGAAGCGCGAATCGCAGGTAAGTCCACACACGAATAATGAAACGCTGAATTATTTTTTTAAACCCTCCACTAATATCTTGTGATTTAAAGGTCACTCCAGAAGAAGAATCAAGGTCAGGCACGGCTAATCCTGCATCCGAAGCGGCCTTTTCTTTCGCCCGGTGCCTCGCCGTAGCGATGCCGCGGCGGGGCCGGGGGTGCCGGCCCGGGACCCCCTCATGGCCCACCCACACCCGGGGGCTGCGGCGTGATCGCGGGGCCGCCGGGGCAGAGCCGGCGCCTCTCCCGCTCCCGGCGCGGCCGAGGCCCCCAGGGAAGCCGGGGAGGCCGCTCGGGGGCAGCGGCAATCGATGCGAGGCGAAGCGAGCGGCTCCGGGCGCCGCCTGCGGCCGCTGAAAGTTCCCCAAAGTCGCCCTCGGCGGGGCGGAGCGGGGCCGGCAAGGGCCGCGCCCCCGCTCCTTCCCCGCGGAGCGCGGCCCGGCCTCCCCCGGCAGGGGCGGGCACGGGGCGGAGCGCGCCGCCGGGCGGCGCCGGAGGGCCGGGGGAGCTGCTGCACCTGATACACCGGGGCGGGAGCGCGGCGGAGGAGGGCGGGAGGGAGCGGCGCTGCCGCCGCCTGCGAGCGCCTCTCGCCGCCGTTAGACAGCGCTGGTCTCGCCGCTTCTCCCTCCGCCCGCCCCTTCTGCGCGGAACTGGGCTCTCGCTCCTGTTCCCCTCGGGGCCGGCGGCAGCGCGTCCTCCTCGTCTCCCCTGGGCCCCATGGCTTCGGCCGGCAGCGGCATGGAGGAGGTGCGCGTCTCGGTGCTGACCCCGCTGAAGCTGGTGGGGCTGGTGTGCATCTTTCTGGCGCTGTGCCTGGACCTGGGAGCTGTGCTGAGCCCCGCCTGGGTGACGGCGGACCACCAGTACTACCTGTCCCTCTGGGAGTCCTGCCGCAAGCCCGGCAACTTGGACAGCTGGCTCTGCGAGTCGACGCTGCACAGCGGTGAGATTCGGCTGCCCCCGCTGCCCCGCTCCCCTCCGCCGCCACCCCTTTGCTGCTTTCCCCCTCGTCCGCCTCCCGTTCCCTTGGGCGCACCTCGGGCATTGAGAATTCCTTCCCCTCGCCGTGCCCTGGCTGACCCACCAGCATCCCTCGAGCTGCCTCTCCTTCCCCCTAATCTCCTTCGGGACTGTATGCCAGCCCTTCCTGGGGCCAGTCCCCCCAGACCGGAGCAGTGCCCCGCTGACCCCGCTGGTTCCTCGCCTCGCCCCCTGCCACCCCTGGTTCCCCGCCCGGCTCCCAGCGCCAGCCGCCGCTACCGCTGGGAAGAGTCCCCTGCACCTTTGTCCGCCCGCTCTCCGCACCCCTTCCCTTCCCTTCCCTTCCCTTCCCTTCCCTTCCCTTCCCTTCCCTTCCCGAGCCTTTTCACCCGTCCCCGTCCTCCCCCAGCCTCCCGGACCCGCATCTCGCCGGCGGTCGGGCTGGGGCGGAGGCGGCGGCGCTCCCAGCGAGCGGCGTGTGCGGGAGGGGCAGCGCCGAGCGCCCGTGCTCGGAGGGTGCGGGAGGTGTGAGGCTTCAGTGAGCGAAACGAGTCACTTACAGTGACTGGTTCCGTATGTACCGTGGTACTCAACTAGTTTTAATTATTTTTTTCCGTGTGGTGGCTTCCCTATACAGTGAGAAACTGTTTGGGATCGAGTATCTTATACTGTCCCTCCGCCCCCTTCTGAGAAGTCTCAGATTTTGGAAAGTTGGGGCTTCCTAAACCAAAACCGGTTGCTACTTCGTCCAGAGTGGGGACGCCTGGGCTTGGACTCCCTCCATCACGCCGGGCGTGCTTGTGTGTGTCTTTCTCTAGCACGTACTGATCTCCCCATCGTCTTTCACGCTCCTTTGCCTTCATGCCACACTCCCTGTTGTGATTTCTTGATGCTCATTCCTTCTTCACCTTTTTAGGTCTTTGATCACAGATTGTTATTTTTTTTAACGTCACTTCACTATTGCTTGGAGTACTTCAAAAACGGGTTGTGAATGATAAAAACAAGCTGCCTGTTGAATATTCTTCAGTAAATTCTTTTGTAGTGTGATAATTGTTTTGGTTTTCATGGGTGGTTTTATTTACTTTATGCCTGATGGCAACTTCTGTAGCCCCAACAAAAACACTGACAAATGCAGTCAGCCTCCCCCCCCCATCGTTTTTATCCCCATTCCTGTCCACACACACACACACTTGCATTGATACATCGTTTGTTTGGATTGCTGTGCTCTTTGGTTAGGTAAATGCTGCAGGGAAAAGATGTGTGATTTGGGAGGGAAAGCAAAGGACTGACTATATTCTTGGTGTGTTTTGTTTTCCTCTGTTCTCCGAAGTCCTTGTACGGGTTCTGAGAAATAACTCATCTCAGTTTGAGTTGGAATTACACAGGTTCCTTTGCTGCTGTGCTTATTTTGTTTTTTCTGTCCTGTGAGTAATATTTGAGGGCTTAAATGTTGTTTGGGATTTTGTTTTAAGTAAAATAAAATGAATTGTAAGGAAATTTCGGTTTCAGTCAATTACCAGGGTATCTGCACAAAGTTTGGAGTGCTTTCTTTTCCTTCCCTGGTATAAATGGAAATTTATGTAGGAATGTCAGCTTCTACGTGTCTCCTTAGCAACGTGAATCCTTTGCCCCTTCTCCCTGTCTCCTGAAATAGTATCCCCTTGATTACAGAAAGACTTTTCACATGGCTTGAATGAGAACCTGCTTCCAATCCCCCCCAGCTCCACACGCTCTACTGGGCTCCCCCCTCCATCCATCTCCCGGTCACGCATGCGTGTGTACACACACATACACACAAAAGTGGGACGGGGAGAGAAGCAGGACAGCTTATGGAACAGCAGAAAAGGACACTAATCTCTCTTGTTCCTCTATTGGTCACCTGTCTGTCTGTGGGGATGTGGAAGATGAATGGATGAGGATGGATAGGAATGAGATGTAGCTTTCACTGGATGCTGTGTGTTGAAAATCTGATCTGTCCTCTGCTGGTGCCTTCTTCTATCATGTGCACAAATTCCTGCCTATCCAGTTTTTTCAAGTTCCTTGAATGAGCTTTACCCATTTTCCTCACATACTTTCCAGTCTAGTAGAGGCAAGTTTCACAAGCTACTGTGGAAGAAGTGAATGATTGTTTTACTTGAGGTGGCTGGGATAAACCCTTCATTTTCCCCGTGTTCAGCACAGAGCACTGCATTTTTGCCAGACCTGAAATATGAGAAACTGCGCTGTTTTCCTCTTGCCTTTTGCTACTGTGGTACAATTGCCATTAAAGCCAATAGGAAGGCTCCCACTGAGTTCACCAAGTTAGATTGGACTCATATTTGAGACCGTTTTGTGTGCTGGCGTTAATATTTAAGTGCACTTTCCGCCTACGTTGTGAATCCAGCAAGCAGTATTTTGCAGATAGTGGAGAGCTCCCACAGGGAAAGCTCTTTTAGCTTGATACCGGTGCAGGCAGCTTTGCAGCTAGCTGTGAGAAGCAGCAGCACACACAGGAAAAAAGGCATCTTCGCCCATGGTTTTAAGAGATTTACTTCATCATCCCTTGAAGGAGAGCACCTCAAGTGGCACCATCAAGGGCATGCTCATACTAGAAGCTGTTAAAGCATATTCGAGGTTTAATTAAAAACTTCTGTAGTAATTAAATGTAGGACCCCTGACTGCTGTCAGAAGGGCAACTTGGTAGTGGAGAGCAGAAGGAAATGCACAGAGCATGGTTGCATTGGCTGTTGTAGCAGGGAATAATCTCGTTTTTCCTG
Source organism: Passer montanus (assembly GCF_014805655.1). Lineage (NCBI taxonomy): Eukaryota > Metazoa > Chordata > Aves > Passeriformes > Passeridae > Passer > Passer montanus. The sequence continues at coordinate 438,915 of NW_024366048.1, forward strand.
GAGCAATGCTAGTGCTTGGAGCATGTTCACATTTGTTCTTTCCCTGATCCAATGGCTTTTTGGTAACATGCAAGTATTGTTTGCTTACATACTACTTGTAAACTTGTGTAAGTACTTCACAATAATTATGGTTCAAGTATGTAAAATAGTCAAGTTAATTTTTTGACATCTGAAAATTATAAAGTATCTCATCTCAATTTGTTTTTCTTTTTCTTGGAGTCTTTAGGGTCTGGGTAAATCTCCCACTAGCAGCAACTTCAGGAGATGAATAACAAAGTTGCCAGTGTGGAAATTCATTACAAAATCTTAAAATTCACAAATGCAGTTGTAAAGCTCGGAAGTTTCACTACTTGTCTTGGTATCTAGCCATTTTCTGTGATCAAAGCTTACCTTGGCTAATGCACAAGTTGTCTTTAGATCAACTGTATTTTAAACTTGTGTATCTTTAAACAAATGTATTTTTTAGGCCTTATTTGAAATGCATTATATCTGGTTTGTGAAGGTTCATGTACAGATTTATCAAGAGTTATATATGAATATTTATTCCTGTCACAGCATTAAAATTAAATGCGTCCTGTATAAAACTGCCTGGTGTATCTATACCTGCACAGGTACTTGTCTTCTTACTGCAGATTAATAACAGTAAGTTTAAATTTATGCAACAGACTGCAGCCACTATGGCTCTTCAAATCAAAGATACACAAATGTAATGTGGAAGAAATAAAGAGCTCCATAGAATCTGACCTACAGGTGAACATTGTCTATTTTGACTTAAATATGTGTATATGCTATTCATAGAAAACAATGGCTCCTTTGCAGCCTTTCAGTTTATTGTGAAAACAGCATATATAAAAATACATTTGAATGGTTTTGATTAACTCTATTCATTTTGTGAATGTGGGGTATATGGCTTTGTTACTTTACAACCTGTGGATTTCTTTATGCAACATTCAGTTTTCTTCAAGAATATTATGCTCTTTTAGAACTGCCCATGAATACTTGAAAAACAAAACATCTCCAGGAAATACATGCAGCAGAGTCTCTGAATGTGTATTAAACTTTGTGATGAGCAAACAATGAAGGTAAGCTTAGCCTGTAGCATAGTGCAGTAAACAACTTGAGTTTAGTTTTATGCTTGTAATTTTGTTCTAATTTGTTCTTAAAATAAAAATAGCATCAGAGGCTGTTCATTCGGTAGCACTTCAAGGGGCTTAACCTTAATTACACAGTAGATGCAGACACCTGAATTGACATGCCAGAATAGTTTTGGATGGTATCTCCTTGTACGGAATCTAAGGAGCTGTTCCAAGAGGAGATTGCTAGCTCAAAAGCATCTTCCTCATTAGAAGATGTGGATCATTGCTCAGGTTTGATGTTGACATGTCTTTGTAAAAAGCTCAGCAAGGCTGGTAGTTTGCTATAAAATAACAGAAGAATGAATGTGATTTTACTTACCTGAAAAAAGTGTCTCATGATATCTAAGGAAGCATTAATAAAACATACCTTCTAGTTTTGAATACTGTAGTCTGTCATTTTGTGTATTAACTCTAATAATCATCCCCCCAGCACTGTATCTGAAGATGGATATAAAATCAAAAGCCATACTACTTCACACTCAGTGTCTAAGGCTCTGAGCAGGCTGATCTGATTTTAAGTTCAGTCTGGCTTGAAGGTTTGCTCTGCTTTCCATGGGGAGCTGAATTAGGTGACTTCCAGATGCCCTTCCCAACCTAAATTATTCTTGTGCTTCTGTGATGACTTGACACTCTGTTTATGCCTGATGTCTATCTGGCTTCTTCAAACTCTGCAGAATGTCTTGAATTGACTTAACTACCCCTCACAGCAGCCCCTGATAGAATATTTTAAGAAATGCTCCTTTTCTTACATATGGACCTGTTATTTTAGCCTCAGACTTGCCAAGGCCAGGAGAGCAGCAGATGCTGTTCAGCAATCTGGACCTTTTAGTATGGTGGAGGCTGCCATTGCAGCCACCCTTCTCCAAGCAGTGAGAGACAAGGTTAGAGCACATCTGTGATGTTTGTGTGAGTTCACCTGATCGGGTCAAGAGCACCACACACCTTATCAGTGATAATACTTTAAAAAAAAATAAAAATAAAGACTTGTAGCTATAGTGAGTTGTTGCTACTGCTCTTGTTCATTGCAATTTTAAAATCAGTAATGTATTCTGTTGCTTCAAGTTTTGTGTATTAAATATGATGTCCCTGGAGTTAGGGATAATGCAAGAAGTTTTTAATATTTGATGAGATTTTTATATTTAGAATTGCATAGAGAGTGGCCTTGCCTCTGCTACTGATTTGTGGCCCAAGATGACCACACAAGATTCAGGGTAACAGAAGGAGTGGTAAAGTTCCAACCAGCTGTATTGCTTTATGCATTTCACTTGTTCCACTTAAAGTCATAGTTCTTATGGGAATTACACCTCAAACTCTTTAAAATGCTAAGTGTTTTTCTCAAGGAACAATGGAATGTGTTTTGAAAGTTGCAGAAGATTGCTAGTTTTCTGGAAGAACATTGATAACTGTGGAAAATAGTTACATTCCAGTTCCAATGCAAAGCATAGTTTTTCAGATTACTGAAAAGTAGTAGCTTTTAGAGAAGAGGTCAGAAATAGTGAGCTTACTGTGAAAAACTTGTATAACACTTCTCCCACACTTTTTTCCTAATGGCAGAGTTCTAAGAGTACCAGGTTTTTGTGAAGTTCTCAAAGTTGTGGGTGTGTGCAGTTGTTTAAGGGTTTTTTATTATTTTTATTGAATGAATGAATATCGAATAATTAAAATGACATAGTAGCAAGCTAATCTCAGAAGAATGCAGTGTATCCAATAGAGGAAATGCCTGAGTACATGCTGTACTATACTGTGAATGAATTATAGATTACATGTTTTTCTGTAATGCTGTGCTTGTCTTGAAGTCCTGTGTTGGCAAAAGCAGTGTGCAATGCGTGTTGCTTATAAATGGTAAAATAAAGATCTATATAATGCCACCATTTCATTTTTATTTGAAGCTGTGCTGTGTTTAAAGGACTTGGTGATTTTAGAAATAAAGGTGGGCCACAGAGCATACATACAACATACCTAATCCCAAGCCACACCTCTGCAAAGTGTATATATTTCATATAAATAAGGAATGCAAGCTTTATTCTTCAGGAGAGGTTTGTGTCTGTGGGTAGATGAGCAAGCACCTGCTGCATCTCAAGTTGCTCATGCATCTGCACCCCCCCAGGCATTTAGACCATTTTGTTGTCTTGCTGTCTCTTTCACACAGCAGTAGAGTTGCTTACCGTGTTTTTACAGATATAACCAAATTGTCCCCTGCACTCCCAGTGGCATCTTTGGATGGAAGGTGGGGGGGCACTGCTTTCCATGGCGAGGTGAGCAGTCTGCATAGTGGCTGCCTAGTTCTTCCCCCAGACTATCAAGCACGTCCTTTCCAGGCTGAGGAGGGTAACTGGGAGGAGAGCACCTTCTGCCTGGAGCATCCTGCCAATAGGCTGTTTTTTATCTTGCCTGGAATAGTCAACCTCTTCCTCTCTCATCTCAGTTACCTTGCTCTTGGAGAAGAGGAAAGCCATAGGAGGAGCCCAAGTGAGAGGGTTGCAGCTCTGTAGGGAGCTGCTAAGGCCTTTTTCCCTCAAAGGTGAGAGAGCCCTGAGTCTGGGGGCATCCAGTAATGGTCAGCATTCCTGTGCATCAGGGGAAAGGTGCATCAACGGCATTGGAAGGGACCAGTTAAATAACAGGCTCTCACTGGAGCACGACTCAGATCTGGATTTCCTTGTACCTATTTGTTCACAGCCCTCGTAAATATTTTTGTGATTTGGGTCTAGCAGAGAGAGGAGGGCAGTTACAGCCTACCCTAGCAATCAGGAAATCCTGCTGGGAAAAGGGAGCAGAGGTGTGAGGTTAGAGTCTGGAGCCAGAGCTGCGAAGCAAAGGCCTTGCAACTTCAGAGAAGCTCTAGCCCTGGTGTGTGGCAGCTAAAGAGTTATCTGCCTTTCCTCCTTCACTGGTCAGCTGCCCTCATTATCCATTAGCAGTCTGCAACTCTGTAAGACACAGGATCTTCACCAGAAAGCTGTTTTTTGGATGTCTCTCTGCTTGTTCTCTTTTTCTTTGACTGATTCCAAGTGACTCTCCAATCGGCAACAGGAACACTAAATCATCCTACAAGCCTCTTGTACAGTAAATGCAAAATGACTGATGCCTTATGTGGAGCCTCTGAATTATCCTTGGGAGGCACTTAGAGATTTTGGCACCCAGCATAAAATGCTTAAATTTCTCTTTGGGTTTTGTCAGTGTCCTGGTGAATTGGAGCTATGGGAAAGTCTTCCTGTTAGTCTCATAGGTGTTGTGCAGCACTTGGGTTGTGCAGGGCTTTGTCCCAAGTGCTGCTGTGTGTAGATGACAGATTTCTTAGGGAAAATATCACATCCTTCTTTTTAACACATCTGTGACTTAGCTGTTTCATTTGTTTAAATTTACGGCTTTTAAAAGAAAGCCTTGGTGTAAAGTGAGTTCTCTCAAGGAAATTATGCTTTCAGCCAGAGCTGGCTGGTTCCTGTAGCTCTGATAATGCTTTTCAAGTGTCTTGAGTGACTTGAGTAGCCACATGCACAAGCAATTTTCCTACTTCAGAAAAATCTTATTCTCAATGCATAAAATAAAAAGAAGTATGTCTATGCAGCAGCCAGCACTAGTAATCATACTATACTAATCACCATAAAATAAAAAGAAAATATAAAAGCCAGAGTATGTCTATGCAGCAGCCAGCACTAGTAATCATACTATACTAATCAATGAGCAGAAAATACTTATTTATTGTCATTTTTGTACAAGGCTCCACTGTGAAAAGCTGTGGCTAGGGCAATTTATGGAGGTTTGGTATGGATCTTGCCAGGAAGCACTTGTGCCTGCAGTGTGGGATCCCAAAGGACTGCACTTGCAGGCTGGCTGTACAGGACCAGAGGAGTGTGGATCCAGGAACTTACAGGCACTGGGCTTCCCAGCTTGTGCCAACATCCCCTTCACCCAGGGCAGAATTCTTCTGAGCAGCTCTTAGAAAGCCTCAGGCTGAAGCTCCAGAGGTGACCTCTGTGGAGTAATTTCATGTGAGAACTTAATGGCCCCTGTTGTTCCTCAGCTTTCTCACAGAATTCAGTGGACCTTTGCCTTCCACAGAGGCCTCTGCTCCTGCTGAAGACAGAAGAAATCTCATTGATCATGCAACCAAAGCACTTTAAGGAACTAGAGTTTGCCTTTATATTTTTATGTATACACTACACTTCTTAAACTTGTGTTGGCTATTTGATATCTAAGTTTGAATATGAAGCAGTTAAGAATATCTCTATCTTATTTATTTAAGTTGATTTTTATGGTACTCAGTGGCTTATATTTAATTTCTTATGTGTGGGTGCCTCAAGTTTCTCTGCTTCACATATGCTTTCAAAATCATTATTCTTGATTTTAAATGCTATATTGCAATTTCGTATTTATTGTCTGAGGGCAGGTACTTGATAAATAGAAGCAATTCAATGACTCAAAACAACTTACTTGAGTGTTGTGTTTTTGTTTCTTGCCATGATTTGGTTTTGTTTAGAAGGTCAGGCATTGCCTTCATCATGTAACAGCTGCATGCATTTTGGTACTTCATTGTTTATGAGGAGAAGACTTGGTGAAGAACCACTGTATGGAAGAAAGGAATATTTGATTGTTTCTTAAGAAGTTAATTCAGTTCACATGCACTGTCTGAAAGAGCCTTATACACAAATGCTTCACATATTCCACAGTATGTTTTTATGCCCACCACTTCTTTACTTCATTTACTTCATAGAATACCATGTTGAAAAACATACTTAATTTTGGGGTACCTTACTGAAAACATTACATCTATACTAGCCTTTTGCATTGATCTTTCTTGTATTAAAAAAATAACCTAGTTATTAAAATAGACATTTCAGGACTTTGATGTGTTCTCTTCTTTTATGGCTTTCCCTGATTTTTTCCTAGTAGTGAAGTATTATTTTGTCCAAGAAATTGAGGGAATAGCACTGCTCTTAATTAAAAATTACAGCTCAAAGCCTTGGGTCATTTCTTTTGGGGAAAGAAGGGACGAGAGTTAGAAATGTCAATGTACAGTTGACACTGTGCCTCTGGGTCACTAAGAAACAGGCAGAATTTCCAAATAGCAAGCAGACCAAGCTGTTACCCAGAAAGGCACTGTTTTATGAGGAATTAACTGAAAAGAAACAGTATTGTCATGGTTTGGTGGCTTTTTTTTTAACTGAAGATGGTAATTCTAATACATTTTTCACCAAATATGTATTGAAAATATTTCTCCTAGGTTCATATTTATATATATTTCCAAATACTGAAGCCCACATCCCTAAACTAATGTGCAGATTGTTATAGTTAAAAATATGCAAACACTGTAATCGCTGTCAGAACTGCAGTATATCTTTCTCATGGTTATAGACATTGGGATGCTTCTTGGGGATTTTCAGACCTAAAAATAGGATACATTAAGTGAGGCTTTTCTTAAGAAATCTCTTGAGTTACCTAATAATTGTCAAAAATGTCTTAATTCTAGTTTGGTTGGGATCGGTGGCACTACTTAGTGTATTGCTAAAATGGTGGAGCAATGAAAAAATCTAAAGTTATCTAAAGCAATAAAGGAAATCTTATTTGGCCATGACATTAGGTCACAGTGCTTTTTGAAGTCCAAAAGTTTATTAACATTCCTGTGAGTTTTACTAGTTTTTTACTAGTTCCTAATATTTTGCTTAGATAATGGATGTGTATTTTAAAAACCTGTAGTGGTGAAAAAGACTGATGAAAAAGACTGTGAAAAAGACTGATGTGTGCTCTTCAAGTGTAACCAATTGTGTTTTGAATGCAGAAGAGTAATAATTATCATCTGTAAGGCCCCATTTTATTTCTGTTTTTCATATTTCTATCTCTGTGAGAATAAGCAGTCTCACTGAACTGCTGAGGCTCCTGAACTTACAGGTCTTATTAGTAACTTCTTTGCAAGATTGGTGCATGCCTGGAAGAGGTGCAAGCATATTTTGGATGCTCTAAAATAGGTTTATGATGTTTATGTTTGGTGTATCAGTAGCACTGTGTAACAGAACAATCTCCTGACCCATTTTGGTGCTGTGTCCTGCAAATCACTCTTGGGTAGTCTGAGGAACACTACAGATCTTTATTGTAGAAAAACTGTGTTTTCTGTATATGTTTATATTGTAGATATTTGTGTTTGTGTAGATTTACAGGGTGCTCTATCTTCAGAGGTATGGTTCTTGGATCTTTATTTTGTGTAAAGACCAATGGTCTGGATTAAAAAAAATAAAAAAAAATTATAAATGCTGTTAAGTAGAAGACCGATGCAGAAGATTTTGCTTTCTTAATCCACCATGAGCTTTATTTTGTTACCAGATAACTGGCTTCCGTAATTGAAAGTTAACATTTTTCCAAGATGACAAGGAGATTTAAACATGTAGTTACTATGGTAGCCACTATAGGAAAGTTTAGTCCTGTATTCTTTGTGCACTGATGTCTGACCTTCACAATGTTCTTCAGCCAAAGTCCCTGCAGCTCAAGGCAAAGGCTGGTGGCACTGTATGCTCCTGTGAAAGGGGCTAAAATAAACAGGCAATTCCAGATGTGCCCAGAGCACAGCATTCAATACGTGGTCCCCAGCTGGTAGTGAGGAGCAGTAAGAGTCTTGGTTTTGTCCTGCTGTCAGCATCACTGAGTAGGTTGTCTTACTCAAGAAATTAATTTTGTTTATCCAAGGCAGTTCTTTTTTAGTTGGGAGTGTAGGTGTCTCCCAACACTCATTTGTCCTTTTACTTCCCACATCAGTACTATAGAAAGGTAGTTTGTTTATTTTTTAACCTTTCTAAAATCTGTATATTTGTCCTGGAAGTTAAACTATATTCTAACTCCACACTTATGTCATCTTTGCCTAATTTATTATCAGTTTTTTTGTGATTTTTCCAGTGTGGTTTTGGAAAGCAATAGGATGGTTACTCTTTTTTTCCATTTAGCTGCTACTCCAGTGTCATACACATTCCCTTTGCATTAGAGTTTGGCACCTGATCAATGCAAAGATTACATTTAATATTTAATTATTTGTGGTGACTTTAAAAAAAAATTAGTTTCTGAGTTTTCCTGTCTGGCCCTTTGATTTATTTCATCAATTTTATGTGTCTTTTAACTTTGGTGTGATATGGATTTATGTGGCTGGTCTTGGTATCTGTGTAGTTTTCTAGTGCAAGACTTCCTTTCATATTGTTCCAAAGTGATCTATTCTGTTTATTTATTTCTGGTTTTTACATCTGTAATGCACCTTGATATTGGAAAAATCCTTTCTAAATCATCAGTACACTAACCTCTTGGTGTTTCTGAAGGCTCCAGTAAGAAAACAAGGACTAAAATACCTTGGAAGGTTGAGTACTTAGTAATTAAATTATTAGTAAAGCACATGCTGGGATTTCTGAAAAAAAAATGAAAATAAATGTGTGTACTTGCACAAAAACACCTTTAAAATCACTTTCTTTTCAAGCAATGCTTTTATAGCTCTTCTGCCTACTTTCTTCTTTTAATCTCCTTCATCCTTTTTCATGTAATATGTGAAGGGCTTTTTGGTGATAATAGCTGCCGGCATTCCATTCCCAAACTCCACAGCTGCACTGTCTGTATCTTCAGCAGATTAGGTTCCTCTTGAAACTGGATCCATTGTTTGTTTAAAACAGTGCTTTTTACTCATTTCCAAAAGAGGATGTTCATTGTTGTTGTTGTTTTAGTAACCTTAAGATATCTAAATTTAATTTCTAAATAATAATCTTATTTTCTTTGAACTTTGTAATGCGTTTGGACATTTAATCCTGAGTATCACATGACTGCTAGTATTTTCAAAGTAGTGAGATGCAAACAATCTATAGGTCCTTTTCCCATAAGCTGAATTTATATAATCTTCCTTGAACTAGTAAATAGTAGTGATAAGCAGTAAGTAGTGTTCTGATTCTTTTTCTTGATTCCTGCTACTGGAGAGAGGAAAGGTCTTTGATATTCTTTTGGGAAAAGAGACAGCCCCAAGCCTGTGCCTTTCTAAAGTCCCACAGAAGCTCTTAAGTTAGATTTTGGATGTTGTATCCATGCATTATGGCCATTAGCTTACATGGATTCTGATTTATGTGATTTAAGACTACAAATATGTTGTTTATAACTGCATCTATTATATATGAGAGTAACTAGAAAATATCCTGGGCCAAATGCAGAGGCTGCTTTTGAGGAAAGACAAACTGCTTGAGGATAACTGACATTTTAAAATGGGCTTGAGATTTAACTGTGTTTAACATTAACTGCAGCTAATGATTGTTACTGCCTTTAGAAATTCTTCACTTCCAGCTATCTTTTAGTGTTGATAAAATATTTTTTTTTAAACCTTTGAGCATCTGCTCAGTTCTGTTACTCATACTGTGTGGCCTTGGTACTTCCCAAGGGACAGGTGTGTGTGATGAGGCTTTGTGCATTTCCCTTGCTGTGTCATCCTGACCAGCTCAAGCAGAGGTTTGAGTTTCACTCTCTTTTGTGAGAAAGTTACAGCAGACTGAGGGGCAGCTAACACAACATCATCTAATTTTGAGCCAGTCTCAATTTCTCATTCTAAATTGGATAAAAACCAGGGGACCAAATTACTCAGTTTTACTTGAGACAAAATCCCAACGAAGCCAACTAAGGCTTGAGTAAGCGTGGGAGGTTGTGGTACTTTGCTTCTGAGTTACATCTGTTTTATGAAGGTGATTCACTAATTAGGGGAAAAAGAAATTCAAGGCACAGCTCTTTATTTACTCAAGCCTTGATGCAGCCTCTGTGCTCCTCATATTCTCTTGTTTCTGTCAGGCCTGTGGGCTTGTTTTACTGAAATTGTATTATTATTTTCTTCCCCTCTTTGTCTTTTTTCCCTTAGACTGGCAGATAGCTACTCTGGCTCTGCTGCTGGGTGGTGCTGCCATTATTCTCATAGCTTTCCTGGTTGGGCTGATCTCCATCTGCGTGGGATCTCGGAGGCGGTTCTACAGACCAGTTGCAGTCATGCTCTTTGCTGCAGGTAAGCACCAGCATCATTAAAAACATTTCCTGAGAGCAGCTGAACTTTCATGGAGGGAGATATGCCTCGTTCTGCATACTAATTCAGAGGTGTTTGGTTACTTCTGTCTTAACTCCAGTCAGGTTTCTCAGGCTGTAAGTTCTGCATAGCATTAATCATTTTTGCAGTTGCACTATAATTAGTTCATAAACAATTATTTATTTGCATTATATTTATTGTTTTATGAAGTACATGCAGCAGGAGAAACTACAGAGGATAAAACTCAGAGGATAAAACTTAAAATACCATTTTTAATCTGTGACTTTGTGCTGCTTGATGTCCCCATTTTTATTCTTCATGCAAAGCCATTTTTATTTTAATGTTCTCTCTTTTGCAATTTTAAAACAGAGAAATTAATACCCAAAGGTGAACCCTGGAAGCTCTACATGTGAAAATAAATAGGATTATCTTTCAAGGTGTTTATATATGCCCCTGTGCCATAAGGAATTAATTTTGTTGTGTCATCTTGCTTGGTTATTAATTTAACAAGCTGTCACAGTGTAGTCCCTGTTTGGTTTTAAAAACACAAAAATGGAACAGTTTATATAAACTATCAGAAAATCTTAAGGGAGACCTAAGAATCTGAATTGTCTGTAAGACTGGTCCAGTGAGGTACAATTACAATATCAAATCATCTCCTTTTATATATTCTGGTGCTTTGGGGCTTTGTCAGCATGGATGTTTCAGATTCTCCTGAGACTCGCCAACCATGGTTTGCCTTCATCCTGTCACTCACATCTGCATTGGAGCCAGCAGCTTAAGCCCCTCTGATAGTCCATAATGAAGAGGATGACAGAACCTTTGGGATGTATTAAAAAAAGCCACTTAGGAGGATATGAGAGGATGAGAGTGTGGAATTGGAGGGAGTTTGGGATGAAGCACAACTCCGGGAAGGCTCCTGCTGCCCCCTGCTGATTACCTTGATGGAACCGAGCCCTTCAAGATGCACTTTTATGTGCTCAAGACATATTCCTAGATTGCATTGCATTTGCTTTTAGGAAATTAAAGCAACCTAGGATCAGATTCCCTGAGTGGAAATCGTCTGGTTTTATTCCATGTGTTGCATTACTTGCCTGGTTAAATGAATAAAGGTGCCATTGTTTTAAAATTTAGTGTTAATTCTGAGGTTTGTAAGGTATGCTGGGCAGTTCACTTTGAAGGAAATGGGGTTATTTAATTTTTGTACTGGTTTCTTCTTTGGCTTTTGGCTTCATTTCTCATAACATCATGTAGTAACTCAGTAATTATTCAGCCATACACGCCTGTCTTGCTGTGCTGCTCATTTAGTAGTTAAGTGTGTACTAAAAAAAGAAATGGCTTTCCACAAGAAAAGATTTCCTCAAATCCTACTGTTTGTCTCTTGTGCTCTCCTTGCATAAAATTGCTTCTAGTCTTTACTACAAAAAGTTGATGGTGAAGGGGTTTAATGCTTACTTGAAGTACATGAGAGGAGAGATGATGAGGCCAAGACAACCTGCCCCATTCTTCTTCATTATCTAGCAAATCTGAGGAGAATCCTTTCAGGATTTGACACTTACATTGTTAAAAGGCTTTTCCTACTGATTTTATCTTTGATGTCAGCAATTTGTAGAGATGAATATGGATAGCATATCTTGAAAGAATTATGGAAAGAATCCTCCACTGAAGAGGGGAAAGTTACGATTGTAGCAGTTTATGCCTTATGCAGCTTTCCATGGATTCAAGCCTTCATCTGTGGATTTCACAAATCTTTCAGGATAAACACCACCCTGACCTGTGAATGTGCTGGCAAGACCAAATATTCTGTGTAACTCTGGTTGGCAGTCTATCAGCTGCTTCTGGAAAAAGGGCACAGTATGAATTGCCCAGAGACATTTAATGATGTGTGGGTGTTGGGTAGAAAAGGTCTCTGTGTGGAAGAAAGGACAAAATGGAAAAGTTATTTCCAGGTGCTTTATAAGCGTCTAAACAGTTGGCTCCAGGCTATTTTTTTTCCTTCAAGTTTTGATTTTTTTTTTCCCCTCAGCTTCAGGTTTCAGTTAGCAACTTTGTAGGTGAGGGAGAAGATTGACTGTGACTGGAAGAGATGAGAAAGAAAGGGACCAAAAAAACCCAAAATTCAACCTAGATGCTGAGAATAAGCCAGCAAGTAATGAAAAGATGTGAATGTGTTTTCACACAGCTGACAGTATGTATTTTAATGCTGAGAGTTAGAGGAATACCTCAGGTAGTGGAAAAATGGAGCAGACAGGGAGGCAGTTGCAGGAAATCTTGCATGGACCCACCTTGGCTCGTGTGCCTCTGTAGTCTAGTGGAGGTCTCCAGTTCATGGACCTGCTGGGGTGTCTTAGAGCTCATGAACCAAACTGGCCCTAAAAACTGCACCCTCAAAGTGCAGGCTCACAAACTTATCAGTGCAGGAGTTTCATGATACACTTACTGTTTAACTAAATGCTAACCTAGTCTAATTAAGGGGCAGAAAGAGAAAGTGTTCTTGCTGAAAGTCCATAAAAGAAACAAAAGAAAAATTAAAGATGCTTGCCTTTTGGTGCTGTTTTAACAAGTGTTTGGAAGAATATCCTGTTGACATTAGCAAGCTTTTAATGCATTTCATAAGATGCTTTTACATGAAAAATAGGGGAAACAGTGGCTAAGTGAAAATATTACAGGTAAAAGAGTAATATAAAATGGTGGCAGATAATAACTGGAGAATACTTAAGGAGGTATCTTTTAATTCTGATAGAGAGAGCACAGTCCAGCTGGATTACATCCTTAGTTCTGTGGTATTACCTATTTTCATAATGATGTGGAAGATACAATGAAAGTTTACTTGTCACATTTTACAGTAGAAGTAGAAAAAATTGCAGAAACATTGACAGCCAGAATTTGATTCTGTAAAGTTGATGGAATGGTCTGAAAAGTAGGACTGACTTCAGTAGAATGTAGTGCAGGTTGCTACAGGGCAACAAAGAGTCATAATATCAAAGAAATACTGTTGGGGAAAATACTCTATAGGTCATGTGCTCCAATCTCCTTGTTGATGCAGGATGGTCACTAAGAGTGACAGCTTTTTCTGGTCCAGTTTTGAACAAATTCAAGATGTTGTAGCCTTTCTGAGCATGTTGTCCTGGGCCCTTACTGCCCTCCTTACGATGGTTTACTTTGTTGATGTCCATCCTTACTCTCTGAGATTAGTGTCCACTCATTACTGCCAGCTTGCTTGCACTGCATAGAGGAATTTTTTTGTTTGTTTGTTTTTCCTATCATTGTTGCAGCTACATTTTCAGGTAATCTTTTAAATACCCAGCACTTACTAATGAAGTGCTTTACTCATTTGAAATGGGCAGGAGGTAGAGAACAGAAGTACAAAACTTACTAGCCAGCACCAGCATTTTCATAATTACAAATCAATTAGAAAGCCACATCCATAACTGGGGTTTCTTTTGACATCAAAACTTATCATCAGACATTTGTACAAAGAAAAAAAAAAGATGACTGAAATTATATTTTCCTACTTTTAAAGCATTTCTTATTATTTCTTAATGTTTATTATGATGAGTATGTATAATTGCTTATATTTCATGTGAATGGAATAAAACTAGTATTCCTGTTCCCATACTGCAAACATCATAGTGCTTCATAAAAACATGCCTACATTTGAAGTGAACAATCAAATCTGAGACTATTAGTCTTTGCTGAACAGCATTTGAGTAGCAGATTTCTTTAAGATTTCCTTTGCAGCCTGTTTTTTCTACAGGAAAAGACTTGTGCTTCTGAAGAAGAATAGTACACAGCTCCCTTAAGAAGGTCAGCATAGCATGGAGTTCCTTTAAATTCATTAGAAACAGATCAGTATTTGCAGGCATGGCTTTCAGCATCTTCTGGGGTCATGCTGGTCATTTCTCATAACTTTGCTGACTGCTGTCTCCAGCTTACACAGCTCCCTTCCTGCTCTACAGGGAAAAACAATGACAGAAGGCAAAATCAGTGCAAAGTGATGACAGTGCTGTGTAGGGTGGCTGCTCCCACCAGCCACTTGCTGCCAGCACTTGCTCTGAGATCTACAATAGCGTATCTGGATCAATAGTAGGAAAAGCTGGAACCCTCACTATGGAAATGTCAAAAAACCCTCTTGTTTGTGTTGCTGCTTTAGCAACATGTTCCTCTTCCAAGAGAATCACTTTTTTTTTTGGTTGTGTTTTGACAAGTCCAATCTGTAGACTGAAATTAAGCATACTTCATATGTTACACTGGGGAAGGTGGAGACTTCCTTGGTTTGCACTTGACACAGACACACATGGAGCAGTTTCTGCATTGACTCAGCAGAGATGCTGCATTCCCAGTTCAGGAAGGCACTGAAGAAAAACTCATATATTTCTATACATTTTCAGAAATTCTTTTTGACCTTGAATGGTGTTAAAGATGTTTCTGAAAGTTGAGCATATGTTGAGGTGCTTTTGGATGTAAAGATGCTCTCATTATACAGAACTGGAATGCATAATCTTTTCATAAGAGTAGGTGCTTTTCCCAGTGTACCCTCCCAGAGTTTCTCAAATGTTGCACAGTATTTTGTGAGCTGAAAGACAAAAAATTATATTCAAATGGAATAATATCAAAGTAACTGTAGAATTTTTAAAAAGTCCTGTGGATTTTGATATCCACATCAGAAAATCCACTGTGCAAACATTATTCAGATTGTCAGTCTCAAGTAAGGGTCCAAAGACTACTCTCTAGGCTAAGGTGGATGAGCTGAAATTTCCAGTGAGTGTCTTAGAATTTTATCACTGAGGTTCTGATGAACATGGGATATGATCTCCCCATACCAGTCATGTCCTCAGGACAGGTGAGCATTTGTCTTCAGGGCCAATGAAAGGGGCCAGTTGGGCAAGGGGGTGTGTGTGAGTGAAATGGCCAATATGTGTCTGTGGACCTCAGTGCTATAGGAAATAATGATTTTTAAGCCTTTTAATATCTTGGATTTGACCTATTTTATTATCTTCTTTCATCACACAGTATTTCTGAACCACCCCCTAAATTCATAATAGTTTGCCAGTTTAAAGTTTAGTGACTGATCAAATTTTATAGTTTTCTTGGTATTCTGTGCAAGAATGTCATTAATTCTGCTTACAGAACACAGTAATGAATATGAAATATGTGATTCACTGAGTCTCTACTGAGCACAAGTATATATCACCTATGACAATGAATTATTTCTAGGCTAAGTAAATTATTTGATTCTCAGCAACATTTCTTAATATGTATTCTCGCTTCTGGTTTTGACTTATTTATAATGGCAGTAGAACAAATTTTGCTGTTATGGAGGGAGTAATGACTGCAAACTAATAAATATAAAGGAGAGACAAAAGAATTTGGGAAACACTACTCTAACTGTTTATTTTGTGAACATTTTAAGGATCATCATTATATCACAGCAATAGTATTTGCTCATCAACGAGGAAGTATGGAAGAGCTGCTCTGTTCTCTGTGAATGAAATGAAGGTGATTTAAAAAGAGCAGCACTTACAAGCTAAAAATCACCAAAAACATTTTAAATGTGAATTTCTGTTATTTGATATTTTCTTTGTTCTAGGGAAGCAAAATAAGGCTTCTTCTGACATTTGTATTTTTTTTTTTCTCTTTCAGTTGTTCTCCAGGTCTGCAGCTTAGTCCTTTACCCAATCAAGTTCATTGAAACGGTCAGCTTGAAAATATACCATGAATTCAACTGGGGCTATGGCCTGGCATGGGGTGCAACTATATTTTCATTTGGGGGTGCCATTCTTTATTGCCTGAACCCTAAGAACTATGAAGACTATTACTAGAATCATTTAATGAAAAGAAAAATAAAAAAAGGATTACCCCATCTTTTCTAGCTCACAGTTTTTTTAGAACACTTGTGGAGCACCAAACAGTCTGCTCTGTTGATAAAATAGCCTTTGCCTTTTGGGTGTGAACACTGTAACCAGCTTTTACAACCATTTAGAAGAACTGCAAACACTAGGATTGCTGATCTTACATAGGCAGATGCTGCAAGCTGCTGATACATAAACTGCATTTTTCCTGACAACAAGCAAAAGGATCTACGTGACAGCGATCATTGTGAGAAAACTAGTTGGAATGAGAATGCAATGCCAGCATCTGCTATTGCCTTCAGGGGAGCAGCTGGTATGGGCTCCATTTAGAAGTTTCCCTGTATCATAGAGGATTCAGATGTCTGATAAGCAGGCAATGGCATCTTGTACAATAGGCTGAGTTGGCCCCTTGTTACTTGCTCAAAAGCGCTTTTAAGGAATTAGTTGCAAGGGACTGTGTTGAGGGCAGTGAATGTAACTGGTTAATGACTTGTCTAATATCTGCATTCAACAGTCTGCTGGTAGAATAATTAAAAAAAAAAAAAGAAAAACCCAAACAAGCCACCAACCCACACAGGATTTCATGAATTAGTAATCGACATCACCGTGCCAGCTGTAGCAGATTGTTGAAGGAAGTCCAAACCCAGAGACATGTGCTTCTGACTGTGTAGTTGGAAGTTGTCTCATCTCTCAGTGTTTTGCTGGAGGGGTGAAGATAAAGGGGAATAGAAAAATACCTGTTCTGTCCCTGAGACATCTAAAATGTATGAATGAATTGCAGTTGTCCTGAGTACCCATTTAACTTGCAAACATTGTCATGAAGAGAATGCATATGGTACAAGTTCAGTTATATTTTTGAAAGGTATTTGTTATTATAAATTAATAGATATAATACAAATATATATGCAGAGGGAGAGAAATTATTCATCCTAAAATTGTAATAGGAGCTGTGATGCAGTGGTTAAAATACAAACTTTGTACACATTCTTGAAAGTCTTGGATTGGTACCCCCAATTTTGATTGGTGTTACAAAATAAACACACAATGGTTTGTCTTCTGTATATGCCCTGGTACAGACTCTGTGTTAAGGGAAATGCTTAAAAGTTCATATTAAGTTAAGGTAGAACTGGACAAAAATAACTTCTTGCTATTCCATGTGTAATATAATACTTGCTAAAAATTCTTTTCTAAGGGTGTTGCAAATTAAAAAACTGCCGTTTTTAAAAAATCTGGTTAGGTTATTAGTGTCCCTGATCATCAAGAATACAGATGAGACCCCATCATATCCATATTAAAACATTAGCACTTCAGGAGGTAATCTCTTGTTTTTAAAAACTGACTTTCTAATGGACTTTTTGGTGATTATGTACATCTGATTACTCTTTGCTTAGTATGTTTCCCACTTAAAACATCCAGAGACTGTACTCACAAAATGAAACCCAAGATAAAATAGGGAGAACCTTCACATGAATTTAATCCGCATCACGTTTATTTTTGTTTACAATTTGCTTATTTGGATATTTTCAATTAATTATAAACATATTTTTATACAATTGTAATCCTCAGAAATAACTATCTTTTTTAATGGAGAAATTTAAAATATATTCTGTGCGCACCTCTACAGAAGCAGATATGCTGGGGTTGCACATCCAACTCTACACAAATGGTGTTGCTGCTCCCATGGAAAAGGCTCCTGAATTACTGGGTATTAAGATGGCATCTCTTGTGTTTCTGCTGGGCCACCATCTCCAGGGAGCTGAGGGTCTGCAATGGCCACAGGGCTGCCTTTAGGAGGTCACTGTGCAAGTATTGCTGGCTTGTGGAGATGGTTTGTAAAACTCTGGCACACTCTGGAGTTCAATCTTTACTACCGTGGCAGAATATTCTGAATCGGCAGTCTTTGCAGAACCAGCAGTGATTAATTAGATTAGATGGAGCAAAATGACAGCTTGACATGGAAGGGACTGCATGGCAATGCCCGGAGAACAAAAGGGATGGGAGGAAAACTTGGACCCAGTTACTTCACAGGCACCAAGAGAGCATTTGTAACTCTGCTTTATTTCCTGACTTAAGGCGGATATTCAGTGTATAGTTCACTCAGTATCTTTCTGAACAGCTGTGCAGTTCTGCTTTTATTTTGCAGCATGGAGAACATTGTAGTTTGGCATAGGAATTAGATTAGTGCAGAGAAGCCCACTGTGAGAAGATGTCTGTACCTTTCTAAGGAGATGGTGTTTTGGGGCCGGCATTGTGGCACTTTGTCTGTGCTGACAAGAAGGTACAATGCTCAACCCACATCGTAGCCACTAATTTATCAAATTGTTTTTCTTTATGTAGAGTTTGAGTGAAAGCAGCTGCCAGGCCTAAGGCAGGTGCAAATGAATGGTGTGTGCTCTGCAAGTAACTGGTTGTTAATGTGAAAGGTGTTCAGGCATAACAATTTACAAACGTGAATGCCTAAAGACAGGGTTCTTGATTCACAGTTGAGTCAGAGATCTGATTTTCAGTCCCAATATCTGCTTTTCCTCTTGAAGGTGATGCAGCCTACCAGGACCCACCTCAGACTCCTCAGGACCATTGTGTTCGGGCATCTAGTATGTGGATTTAGATACCTACCTTTAGCTTAAGTTGCTACTGCAGTGTCTTTTTTTTTTCCTCTTTACCATTGCAAATTTTGGCAAGCATTCTGTTTCTCAGAACAGAACTAAAGGTAAATGCAACTTTGTGCTGATTCTTGGGGTTTTTTTAGCCACAAAAAAAAGATGCAAGTCTGTGTCCTGAGTGTATGTATGACAAATTAATAATTTTGTATGTTGTGCTTGTGTCATGTCACCATTATTTCAGTTGTTTGACTTTATCTCACTAGCAGAATGATTCTCTCCCACAACAAATCCATTTTTTTCTTTCAAATATATATTAATAAATATATATATAGCAAACTTGCAAGCAGGGCTAGTTATTTGTATTTTTTAAGCTTAAAATATACCGTCCGGTGCTGACAAATACCCAGCACCTCTTCTGGATTTCTTGCACAACTTCGTTTAGCTTTTGTAAATTTTAAAAACAAATATAGAGAGACATATGTGTTTGAAATATAAATGATATATATGGATTAGCATGTAACTGTATATTATTAAACATGCAATGAACTGACTGGTAAGTGAAGTCTAATCTTATGGCTAGCAATGTAATTTATTCAGACTGTATTTTTGTACAGCGCAGTGCACACTAACCTATTGCCTCTGTGTCCTCTATAATGCCTAAAACTGTGCCTAGAAATTTCATTTATGTCTTTCAAAGAAAAGAAAAAAGATTATTAAATGCTTCATGTTGTTGATAGTATTGGTTTTTCTGATGTTGTTCTTTATTTATTTTTGAGAAGTGTATGGTATGTTTATTAAATGAATCCATCAAAATATGGTTCATTTTAAATGCTCATTGTTAGCAGGGAAAGACTGATTTTTTTTTTATCTAAACTTCTACGTTTTCAGTTTTAATACCATTTCTGCATTTCACAATTTTTGTAGCTTACATAAAGTTTTATGTGAAAAAGTAACTGAAATAAAAAAAAATTGTTACACTATGAAAATGTGCCTGTTTTGCTCTGAGTAAAAGATATATGCAGCTCAGGTGGTGTGGTTTCCTGAGGAAGAACAGGCTCGTTAGGCTGATGAATATTCCTGGTATTCATTTAATTCCATGCTAAAGGAGTCTTATCAAAATACACAGAGAGAAGAGATGGAGAGATGGAGGGGTGTCATTGGCAAGTTCCTGTATTTCACCTGGCCATGAAGCAGTAGCACAGGGTGAGTTTCTGGGTGTCACAGAGCCCACACTGCCTTTATGAAGATGCAAGTATTGTAACATCAGAAAACGAAGTGCTTTAGATGTAAATAACAAGGCCATGTGTTGAAATGGGAATCTGTACCGAGCACATTGTTCCAGTGGGGGAATTTATTCATTATATACAGGTTTAGTTCTTGAATTTCCAATAACTAATTATTCTGTCTGTTTTGATTCTGAAAGCTGTGTCACTCTTCATCGTGAGAAACACCTGAAAGGTGGTGTTGCAAAAAAAGGGAAAGCATGTTTAAAGCACTAAAGACAAGATACTGTGTTTTTTGTACTATTGGGTAATGTATCCACTGCATCATTGGATGTCCCCCAAGTGGGTGGGCAGCAACCTGAGGCTGCCAGCAGAAACCAAGAGCAGAATGGGAGGCAAAAGCCTGGCTTGGGTTAGCAGATGAGTGCTGAGTGAATACAGGCACAAGGATGGGTGCCCAGAGTGGAAATCAACTCATAGGAAAGGAACTTGGAGGAGGGAACAGACATGATGGGGGTGAACAAGGATAGGAGGTGTCGGAAGTTTTGTTTTCTTTTGAAATGCCTTAAGAGAAATGTTCATAGGGAACTATGAATCCTCTGGGATTGAGGCATCAAGTCAGGGGTAATGAAAGGCATGTTTATTGAAATCTGCATTAAAATTCTTGTAGTTGTGGCACATTACCTAAGGGTTTGACCTTGTTTTAATGCCCAAATTTTAGGTCATTTGTGTTCCTACATGTTGGCACAAAGTCTTGCAGCCTCCTCCCTCTCTCCAATGAGATGGGAAGTAATAATTCAGCACCTCTCTGTCAAAGCTGCTTAATAGTAGTGTAACTTAAAACACCTGGAGTGGGAGTGTTGGGACAGGCAGCTGAACTCTTTTTGGTGCTTGACTGTGGTTACTTTTTAGTACCATGTATGTTGTGTCACCCTAAAGAGTCTGTAAAAGAGGGCAGCAGGGAGAGAAGTTCTCTTTTTACCTTCTGCACTCTGGAAGGGATCTAATCCTCTGCTGAAAGGAGACTGTCCTTCCCTGTAGTCACAGTCAGCCAGGCATGGGTAGGGTTTTGGAGTACAATGAATAGTGGGAGCACAAGTGAGCATTAAACAGGGAGCCCTCTGGCTCGGGTCAAGGTGACAAACACCTGAGAGAAGTAAGTGACCTTCCTGCCTGTGGTGCTGAGCCTCAAGGGTGACAAAGACATGCAAAAGATCTTATTTTCAATCCCCTGAGGGGAAGTGGACGGCAAAGCAGCTTTTGAAGGATTTTTTGAGCTCAAACCCTTTATGCATTCCCACTGAATGTGAGCATCCTGTGGTGCTTTTGCCCTTGTGGGTGCCTTTGGTCACTGTGGACCTTGTGAGCAGCTCTCTGCACTGCACTGTGCACCACTGAGAGAGCCTTGTCCTGAGGGGAGATGTGCCCACTGTGCTGGACACTGAAGCTGGGCAGGACATGGACAGGTCTGGGATGTTCCTCAGTCCTGCCACAGATCAAGATCCCACAGATGAAGAGTAGATGCAGACAGCTGGGACTCTTGGTGAATGTGACACCAGCTGTAACTGAGATAAATTGTAATGATACCGTGAGGTACAAAAGATTTTCTGCAGGGAGAGAAGCCTTGGTATATAACAATGATGAATTAATTCATAAATGCCCTCCTCAATATGAGGAGTACTTTCTGACTCAGAGCTGCTGTGGGCTTAAAATACCTTTGTCTTCAGGTTGGTGTCACAGGAGGCAGAATCAGAGCCATTTTCTTAAAGTTTTTTCATTGAGAACAAGTCAAGTTTTTTTCTCAGGAAATTTAATAACATTGGAATTATTTAAAATACTTAAACGTATTCCGGTTGTGAAACTTCATCTCTTCTAAAATAATTTCTTGGCTGGTACATCTGTTTTAGGTTTTGGTTTCTTATTTCTCTTTCTACTACTTATCTATTTTTCACATCAATAAGAAAAAGAAAGCTGAAACGTTTGAGCCACTTGGAAGTTAAGAGAATTGGAGGGCAAGGCTGAACAGTATACTTATCTTGGAATAACAGGAGTGTGGGGGGGACTAATTTCAGCTGTATCAGCAGACAGCTCTGTAATAAAAATGTATGAAAAAAAGGTGAAATGAATAGCAGCTAAGAAAAAAAGGCCTCTCTTTCCTAAACACACACACTTTGTTTCTATCTATTCCTATTTCTTCCCTTGATGCTACAAGAAAAGAATTTATCTCAGGATTTGTCCTGGTTATCTTTTGAAGTAAGTGTGCTTGCTGCAAAGCTGTATAACAAAGTAGCTGTTAAACTAATATCAAGAATTTCTAATGGAAATGTTTAGAATACCTAATTTCCAAGGCCTAATTGGAAACAACTTAAATTATTACATCAATAAAATTTGCTGGAGGGAAAGCCAAAAGGGATTCATGTAATGAAATAGAAAGTTCTAGCTGGAGAAAATTATTTTCACTATGGAACATCTGAAAGGCTTTGCAGATGTTGGTTAAAAGAAACACTGCTAAATTTTTCTGAATCTTTTAACACATGGGCATTTTAACATAAAATATCATGCAGCTCACAAAAGGAACAGGCAAAGATATTCTGAGAAGCGTAAGAGTGAACAGATTGTGCTCCATTTGTTTGAAAACAACCCTTACCTGAAGTGCAGTGCTATTATACTCCCTTCCAAACATCTTGTAATTCTTATACAGCTTATTTTTATTGTTGTTTTTAAAGCTGTAGGAGTGTGACAACATGGAGATTTAGGCCTCAGGTTTTATATATGCCATTTCTCTTGGGAACCGAAGACACAAATCCAAACTTCCCTCAGCTCCTGCCTTCATCCTGGCAAAGTAGATTTTGTGAGAAACAACTGCTCACTTTGAAAATTTAAAAAGGTTTATTAAACCTTGACAAAAATACAACAAAAGGACTACATAAGGAAAAATTCACAGCATTGGAAACAGCCCTCATGGACACCACGTGGCCAGTTCATCTTCAAGATGGATGCTCAGTCTGTTATACCCCTGGGGTTGCACCAGCCAGCCCTGGCCCCTCCCAAAGTCTGTCAGTCAGCTCTTCTTTGCCATCTATCAGTGGAAACTGCTTTCTTGTAACTGGATTGGAGGTCAGGTGTTGCCATGCCTCCCCCCTAGGCACCAAGCTTTTCCATTCCCCACTGCCCCATGCAAGGGGCACATGTGCACACCTTCTTCTACCTGTCCTAGACAGCCCAGGCTGTCTGATGGTCACCATACAGGGGGGTCAAGGAAACCAGGGGGAGAACAGAGGACATCTAAACTACAATAACATAACTGTACATAACTAAAGCTTTTCTTAATATTCACACAATAGTCATCCCTTAATTGCGAGAGCCAATAATCTCATTATCCTTCTATAACAATTTGATACTCTTTGTACCTTCTGGTTCTCGAGCCTCATGGACTAAAGCTAAACCCCCAAGAGTTTGCCTGTTTGGCTGTTGTGTGTCTGTACAAAAGCAGTCATTGCAGCAGAAGTGGGAGGGGGGCTGGGAGGGAACCATTCCAATCTTCTCACTGTGATAGATGAGTAATATGATGATTGACTCTCACAGTTAAAAGGCAAATATCAGGTATATATGTTAAGAAAAGTTATATAGATTTATAGTTATGTTTAACCCCCTTGGCTTGTTATCAGGGGACAGCCTGGGTTTGGTACATTTGGGAGGGTCAGCTTGTCACTGTGGCAACACCTGACCTCCAATCGGGATTTAAGGAAGTGAACTCCACCACTGGACAGGGAAGAAGGAGTTGATGGACAGAACTTTTGGGAGGAGCAAAAGGGTTAAAAAGCGAAACCTCCCTTGTGTGGGTGAGCACATGGTGGGAAAATCCTTTACTCCTGGCACTGTATTATTTTCTCTATTCATTCTTCTGTTGTGTTTGTGATAAGGTTTTAATAAACCTTTTGAAATTTTTGGAAATGAGTAGCATTTCTCACATCACAAATTCCCACTGTGTCCCTGCAGTGATTTGCAGAGCTGTGCATGTCTGTGGGACATGGCTCTCCAAGGGGGATCTAATCCAGCACCGCTGCTCCTGGAGAGTTTTGGCCAGCAGCTCTCACAGATTGGCAGATTTTCCCCTGCTTGGCTGGGTGAAGATCTGTGCACATTAAATGTGAATTGGTAAAGGCTCTTCTGGTGGTGACTGACCAAGTCCAAACCCCATCAAAAAAATTATGAAATTGTCACTTGGCAATTCTCAGAGGCACATGCATCTGTAAGAAATGACCTACGCTCACACGCTTCAGTTGATGAAGATTTATACACATGGAAAATCTTGTGAGGAAATAAAATATTTTATAATGTTGACAGAGAAGGATATGCAACTCTCATGTCTTAGACTTATTCTGCATACAGAGAAATGGAATAGCATTGTACACTTCTACAAGATTTCAAATGTATAAACTTTAAAAAAATCAGAATATATATCAGTGGAGATACAGAAATGCTCTTATAGAATGTTGTTCACAGTATTAGTTTTTTTAGTTTTTTAGCAGAGCTTAACAATATAAAGTAGGTGATCATCTTAATAAATTAGCAACAGGCAGACAAAAAATGAGAACTTCACAAACAACTAGCAAGTGTAAGAGTTTCACTGTTTATGGGCTACACACCTTTCCCACAAAGCTGGAGAAGAATGTTTTCTCAGATTTGGGTTTTAATGAGGAATTTTACTTGCTCTTTGGACAAAGATTAAAATTAACACTGATTTGCAAACATTATTTTCTGAGAAATTTGAATAGGTACAAGTTAATCATTTGCTTACAGTTAAAATTTTCACACCTCTGGTTCAGTTTTGTGGGTCTCATGCAGCTGAAGCTCCTGAGAATAGTTACACTAGTTCTTTCAAAAATCTCGTTTTTAGTGCTGCAGCAAAAGTTTACAAAAAAGTCAGATCAGCAGCCTCTGCCTCCCAACACAGTCCCATATCGGGGGAATTGAAAGCAGGGCTCTCTAGAAGCTGCTAATTGCCTGCCAGTCATCTGGTACACCAGCAGTTCACACATTTGTGCTATCGACCTAGCAGATTAATAGTATAACCCAAACAAAGGAACAAAGGCTAATCTGTTCAGTTGGGAAGGGTACTGTGTGGTCTTTTCAGGCCAAGATTAACAGAGAAACAGAGAAATTGTGTTCTTTGTAAAACTAAAGCTGCAGTGACCTTAACTCTGGCAAATAGACTGAATGAGTTCAGCATTATTTGCCAGCAAAACCTGAAACAGCATCTTTTTTTTTTTTTAAAAAATGAAACTACAACAAAAAAATAAGACAAAAAGAAAACCCCATACCCTATGTTGAAAAACCGTTTCGACCAAAATGAAGTAAAATTAAAATTAAATTGGTTTCACTTTTAGGAGTCAGCAGCATAGCTAAAAGGATTCACAGAGCAGTGCTAGAAACTGTTGACCATTATGCTGAATGTATTTATAGTGTCTGTGAGAGTCTATTTTCAGGACAAAAAACAGCACTGTTTAAAAAAAGAGTGTTTAAATTTTCCTCTGGTATCTTTGGGACTTGCATTCTTGGATTGAGGTCAGTCAGAATAAGGGTACTATTATTACTGAAATTAATATTTTTTTAGTAACTGGTAAATTCATCATAGTTAGGCATTTCATCTGAGACTAAGACTCTGTTGTGCCTGAATCGAACCAACACCAAAGGACAGCCCCTGAAAATTTCCAGTCCCTCTATACTGTGGAGTTTCCAGTCAAATTCATAAGTCCGATGGCAGTGAGATTTGTTCTCTAAGTAGGGCAGTGCTGGTCAAAGAGAAAAGGATGACTTGTGTGAGGAATGGCTGCTCCAAAAAGTGTTTCAGCCACCTTTATTGACATTTACTTGGGATTAATTAGTTACCATCTGGAGATAAAGATTCCTTTCAAGGTAAAAGAGAAAATATAGAAACTGGACCTATGGTGTTTCCTGATTTCTTGAGGCAGATTTGCAGTGGCCTCAACAATCTGTACAGTGGATGGAAATGTGGAAACTAGCTTATATTTCAAAATAGTTAATAATTCTTGCAATTTTTGGTCTGAAAAATGCAAGTCAGGTAGCCATCCTTAATGTTTGGCTTGGAAATTTTAAGGTAATTTAAATTATCACTGGGACTCATAGTGCCACCATTTTTGTTCCCTGATTCAATGCACAAGATTAATAAAAAAAAGATTTCTCTATTTCAACCCCATGGGTGGATTAATTTTTTTTTTTTTTTCTGTGAATATTCTGTAATAGTAATTTGATTTTTTTTTTTCTGGTAGAGATATTCTGTTCAGTAAGCTCATTCATTTGCCTATAAAATGTTGATGAGTTACAAGGTATCCACTCTTCTTTAGTGAAGGATGCAATTAGTACTATTTCATCTTGTAGTCATAAAAAAATAGGGAACTTTCAGCCTGGAATCAGAGCCAGGAGACTTTCAACTGCAGTCAAAAAAAGCTAAAGTAAGGGCATATATTAAATGCAGGTAGAAGAATATCTCAGACCTTAGAAAATCAATTGAGAAGTAATGATCATTGATGAACATATAAAACTCGCAGAAAGTCTCATTTATTCATTGTGAGCTTCAATAAAGGCATCTCATTTGTCTGCTACAGAGCTGGAACAGGATGGATTACATGACATAGTGAATATTTTGCTTTGTGTTTTATTGATCTGAGTGGGAAATACAGATTGCACTGTAGAGTATGAACTGGATACAAAACCACTGAAGTCAATGAAAAGATTTCTTTTGGTTTTGGGGGCTTTAGAGCAGCAAATATCTGTGAAGTGTAAGTTTCCCAGTCCATGCAAACTGGTTACACAATCCTGGAAGAAAGTGAAGAATATTCTCTCTCTGGCCCAAATGAACTGTATCAATTTCCTACCCTTTTCTTCTATGAACCTAATCACATAGAACAAAACTACAGTCTTTAATTTCAGAGATGCATGCATGTATCCTCCTACTTTGACTTCCATGGCTGTCTGTAGAATGTGGGCTTAAAAAAATAAATCTGTGGCAGAAAGAGATGCTAGAGAAAAATTTTGTCCACCGTCTTAGAATGAGACTTCCCAGATATTGGTATAACCTAAAATTAACCTTAAATGCTAATCTGAATTATACCAATTGGGTTGTGCCTGGACTAACAGCACTCAAGATATAGTTGGAAAAAAAACCCATTATATTTGTGAGACCAATCACTGGATGCTGGAAAAGATATGAGGGTCATCAGAAGAGGTATCCTTTGCCCCTATGATTGAGTCTGGTTAGAACATCTCCAACAGGCAGCCATTTTCTCAGCCCCTGTCTCCAGTGTTTGAAGAGTCTAAAGGTAAGCCTAACACTGAGAAAACAAAAATATCCCAATCCAAAGTGCAGACAATGGGGAATGGATCCTCTCTGCAGAGACATTGATTTTAAATATATGTGTTCTATTACTTTTTTATTCCACTGATATTTTGAGGTAGATTTTTTTTTCCAGAGCAAATGCAGAATTTATTTTCTCAGCCATCGTCTCCAGTGTTTGAAGAGTCTAAAGGTAAGCCTAACACTGAGAAACACAGAAATATCCCAATCCAAAGTGCAGACAATGGGGAATGGATGCTGTCTGCAGAGACATTGATTTTAAATATACGTGTTCTATTACTTTTTTATTCCACTGATATTTTGAGGTAGATTTTTTTTTCCAGAGCAAATGCACATTAGGTAATGTTTGGAAGAGCTACTGAACTTCACTTCCAGTTGCATCTGATTATAACAGCAACTTAAATCAAAATTGCTGATTCTTCTTTGCAGCACATAAACAAAGACCATGAGATAGCTCTTTTCCTCTTTCACCTGTTGGTGGTGGGTTTTTTTTCCATTTTTATTTCAAGGTATTGGAAAATTCTTTGTACCCCAGAGCAGCAGGGCAAGTTTGTCTTGATACTTGAAGAGGCACAAAGAATGTGGAATTCAGCTCCTACATGGTACAATAATTTGCCCTGAAATACCAGTAAGATAAGATAGATATGATATTCTGTGTGCTAATGACAAATATGTCACAAAATAGTAAAAATCACAAAGATGTTTTTTGTCCTCTGATTTTGACAGCTGCAGTTTGTCTTTAGATACTCATGATGAAATGTTCTAGCTAAAGGTATCAATATGTATATTTTTAAAAAGGCCTTTAAACAGGTATTAGAAATCTCTCACCATGCTATTTAGTCTTTGCTGAGAATTGATAGGTCCTGCTGAGCTTTGCTTCCGTTTTGATATAAGTCATAAGTGATGTGTAATTTGTTTTAGAAACTGATGAGCTCTCAGATACATGCTGGTTTTGGAAGGAGTGTAAATTAAGGTGTCTGATGAACATGTGGCTACTTGTACCTCTTCTGCTGTGTAAGTCGGTAGCAGAAATACTCTTCTGGCAACAACAGAAAGTGCTGAATGTGTTTGTAATGTTTGCTTAATGACAAGGGGAGAGAGAAGGAAGGTTTGGACTCCTACAGGGAAGAGGATGCTTTTGGCAAGACAAGTGATTGCATTTCAGAGCTGGTTTTCAGCAGGACTGTGGGTGGCACAGGCAAAGCTTTTCACAGGAGACTGGGCAATATCCTCTATTCAGACTCAGATGCTTCTCCCTTGCCAGGGCTGCTAAGGAATTAGAGATTTGGTCAGATTTATACAGTCTGTCAGAGAATCACATTTTATCTCTTTCTTTTCTCCATACAAAAGCCCTTTGTCTCTGCTGGTTTGTACCTTTCTTCCAGTGCACTGCCATCAGTCATCATTATGAGTGGGGGGAGCTGAGCTCTGGGTGTGTTGGATGCTGGGCAGCCTCATCAGACAAGAGGAGAGTTGATGGAAGTTCCTCACCTCAAGACTTAATTTGGGTTTCAAACATGAGCACTTGCAAATGGTATAAAATCAATCACCTTAACTCACAGTGCAAGTTACATTCTGATGCTACATTTCCTTTCTCTTTGATGTATCCTCAGCAATGACAGAGAATAGACCAAACCTTTAATGACCTTTTTTGCTTTTCAATACTTCTTGAGTATTTCAGTGTGCCATAGGCTGCATCTTTTGATCTCCATCTACTTCTAAAATTTCCCACTACTATGAATTTCTCGCACTTCAAGTCTTGAAACAAGTCAAATCCTGCTTCTGCTTAGCATGTTCTCTAAGTGTCAGATAAGAAGGTAGCTATTACGGCTTAACCCCGTTTTAGTTATGGATCCAATAGTAACAGACAAGAGAAGTGGGAAAGATTATATTTGACCCCATATGTTGTGAATATCTATAGTAGGCTCAAATACCAAGATAATAGCAGCTTCTCAGAGTATCTATTCCTGGTCTAGTCTGCACATAAATTTTCTGGGAAAGGTAGAGAAAATTGTTTTCTTCATAGGTTTTTCTGGGGCTAGAGTGATTTATCCACTTTTCTTTCAAGAGGCTGGAGGTCTATGAGGATGATCTTGAGCCACCCTCACCATCACTAATGAACAATGTGAGCAATGGAAAACAAGGAAAAGAATGAACAAGGAAAGAAGAGAAAACAAAGGAAATAATTATTATTATTACCTTTTTATAACAGTGATGAAGACTTCCAGAGTTAATTACAGATCTTTAGTACAGAACCTCTCCACACACTTCACAGAAGTTTTTCATATCTTAAATGTAGAGAATCTTTATATCTGCATCTTTTCTCAGCATAGAGCAACAGTATCTTTCAGACAACAGGGGCATCTTGGGTCATCAAGTATCAGGGATACTTGATTTCATCCCATACATTCACATCCTAGGAATGAGATTAAATGGACTGGGTAAAACATTAATTTCCCTGAGTTTGTTACTTAATTACCATCCCAAACTGCTGCAAGATCATCAAGCATGACGAGGGATAAGATGAAAAAAAGTTGTCTTCTGTATTTTACATTCAGCAGCAGCCACACTGTGTTTATCTACAGTAAAAATGCTTGTGCATCTGTTTTCTTCCCAAGGCTTCAATGCATACTAATTATTTTTTCATGTATATTAACTAGGATTTTATAGCTTCGGTGCTTTGTGCACTGTTTCAAATCTTTATCCCATAGCATTTCTCCTATCTTGCTTGCTTAGAGCTGGGAATATTTTTTTTTTTCATAAAAGTCTGGTGCAAATTCCTTTTTGGGCACAGGCAGAGTCTTGTAAGTTTCCTACTACAGCACAGTGCAAAGACCACAGTGTTTAGAGGAGCCTGATGTTCCCTGGGTGACGTCAAATACCACAGTACAGTACATCGAGGTGAATTGCCTTCGTTTAAGATGTTTCCTTTGTCTCCAACCACAGGCTGGACAGGCCCCTCTATGAATGTCAAGGGATTCTTTGCAAGCCCCCACACTGATGATTAACCTTAATGACACATATATTGAGTACACAGTACAGATACTACAGGTATTTGACTGATAATACAGTTCTAAGCTTTGTCCTCTTTGTCCTGATTACACTTCCCATCTTTCTTTGTCTCTGCCTTTCTCTAACTGAATTCCTAGTAGTATATCATCTTTTTTGAAACAACTCAGCAGTCTTTCATGTATCACCCTGATATTATTGGCCTGCCTTTATCATATGAATAAGTTTAAGTGAGAAATGTATATTTTTTTCCTGCTGTTCATAAACAGAGAAACCAAGCATACCAAGTAATGATTAAAGTCAGCAGTTTCCTCTTCTCTCTCCTCATTTAGTCAGTGCTAGAAATATCCTTTTTTATATCACTACTTGGCCTAAATAATATGTAATTCACAATTGGTATTAATACTGCATCTGGCCATTACACCTTGCTTTGCTTCAGTAGTTCTTCCATGGTCCAAGGGTTGCCTTTATTAGCAGATCAGCCTGAGGACTGAGCCTGCTGGAGAACTGTAAATAGGATTCCCAATCCCCTCCTAACTGTTCTGACATATTATCCAATCTTTGCAAGCCCATAAAACTTTAAATGAGAACTACCTACAAATTTAACTTTACAATACAGTCACACTTTGCTGATTTTGAACTTTCTCCCCACACGCATACAATTTGAACAGATCCAGTTTTTAATTTATTGTGGGAATCAGAGGGTGAGGATAATATATTCATGCTAATGCACTCAAAGCATTTATCATTGCTAGCTAACAGCTGCAAGCTTACCTTAAAGAGCTTTTCGTATTACCTGGTGTAGTAAAAGGGATGGGGCTACACAAGCATTCGGCTGGGCCAGTCACCCCTTTGAAAGGCAGAATCAAAACCCATGGATTCTGTTTTGAAACTGATGCCCTCAGTCTAGGGGCACTATTGACTTGTTGGCTGATTCAACACATAAGGCTTAAAATGAGACTGGACTCTGGAAATGCTACAGAAGTATACCATGAGAACTCACCCTATGTGCAATGTCCTGTGGTGTTTATTCCACTTTGCTTTTGCATTGCTTCCATTCCTACCTTCATTTTCTAGTCCTACACCCTGGCCATGGTAGTCACACAATGTCGCCTACGATAATCTGCCACTAAATTGCCTTCTTTTGGGGCAATTTGAGACACCTGTGGACTTCCAGAAGTTTCTTTACCTTTGCAAAATTACGTCCACCTCCTGAAGAAGAAAAACCCCCTATAAGTTTAAGGTTACACTAAAGATTCAGGGAGCATATGTGAAATTCCAAGATTTCCCAAAAACTTCATCTGTGGTTTTGTGAGCATCTCTGGATCTTTTCACATTTGTCTTCCTCATTCTTGTGATGGGGTGGTGGTTTGGTACTTTTTAAATTAATTAGTTTAGGAGGCATCAGTAAGAGGATATATACTACATGATTAGATAAGCACAATAAAGGGGACTCAATGAGCATTTCAGCAGACAGAGCCCATTTTTAACGGTAACACAAACCAGAATTTTAGAACATAATTCCATAGACAGTTTATGTAGAAACGCCAAGGTGCTGATATGCTGAGATATGCCTCATTTACTTCTTTTGTTTGCTGAATCCAGAGCTAGAATCACAAAATCATGGTCATAATGGGGCTTGGAGTGGCTTCTGGAAGCCTACTGGTCCAGTCCTTATTCACAAAAGAGTCAGCTAGATAAGGCTGCCCTGCTGAAATTTTAATAACTTCAAGGATGGTGGTCTGGATTTCTGTTCTGATCACCCATTTTCCTTGTGTCTAATTTCCTGTATTCCAACATGTCCATGATGTCTTGCATCTGTCCACTGTTCATCTTTGAGAACAGTCTTCGTAGCCTGCAAGGAATTAGCTTTAGACTGCCGTAGGTCCCTTGGCCTGTCTTCTGTCTGGGCTTAACAAACTCATATCTCTCAGCTCATCCCTTCTGCCAAGTGCTCCATCCCCTGACCCACCCTGGCTGGCCTGTGCTGGACTTGCTCTGGGATGTCCCTGTCTTGTACTGGGGAGCCCAAAACTCACAGAGCTCCAGTTGTGCTCTCACAAGTGTTGAGCCCTACGCTGGGCGCCAAAAGATCGGAATTACCAATGTTGCTGATGGGACGTGCCTTGGCTTGTCTGGCCCTGCTGCTGAACCAAATAGAGGCAACTGTGGTGTTTCACCCCAGAGACACCTTTGGCTGGCTGTGAGTCACAGCTGAGCACGTTGAGGCAAGTCCAGGCATGTCAGAGCTCCAGTGGTTGTGGGACAGAGCTTATTCTCATAGAGGGTCGCTCCTCAGGCCTTCCTGTGCCGGAGAAGCTTTAAGGCGATGGGGAAGGAAGGAGTCAGTTCTGCTGGAGGGTTTTAATCCAGAGCTGTTATTCTAGCCTGCAGGCCCCTGAATCTAGCAACAGCTCTGACAGAACTCCCTGACTGTGTGGCATTCTCATTTAACCCAGGGGAGAGGGGGTGGGAGGGAATACAGGGACCACCAACTGGGTAGGGAGTGGAGGTCTCTAGGAAAAAAGGACATCTGGATGGACCAATGCCCCCTCCAGGGGTGGAGGGCATCTTTTGAATCTGCCCAATCATTTGACGAACCTCCTGGAATTCCAGGATTGATAGGCAGTACTCAGCAGGGGTCAGGGTGGGGAAGGAAACTTCAGGGGAAGGACTCGGTGTTCTGAGGTAAACCATGACATCATACTGCAACAGTGAAGAACCATGCTCCTGGATCTCCTGGTTGCACTTCCACTAGCCCAGGGTGCTGTTGGTCTTCAAGGGCCCATTTCTGGGTCATGTTGAATTTGTCCACCAGGACTCAAAGACTGCTTTTAGCAAAGCTACTCCCTGATCAGTCATTCCTATCCTGTATCTTGTGTATTGGGCTGTCCCATCCCAGGTGCAGGGATTTGCTTTTGATTTTTCTAATCTATATCTCTCTAATTTTGCTCTAGGGCTGCTGGAAAATATATTATAGACCTTAATAAATCCAAGATAAACAACATTCACAGATCTCCCTCATCTATGCTACCAGTCATCCTAGCTGGTAGATGGTTGGTAGAAGGCAGTCAGTTTGGTAAAGTATTCTTTTCTGATAACTCTGTCTGGTTGTTCCCAGACACCTTCTTGATATGCCTGGAAGGAACCAAAAATTTAAGCTTTATTTTTAAGCCTTAGTTTTAGTGAGGTCTAAGAAACTGGTACCAAAGTTACGAAATCTGGCTAAACACTGACAGAGCAAATCTACTGAGCTATTTCTGAGTAGAACCATATTTTGCTTTATGGTAGAAGGAGTCACATAACTACAGAGGTAAATGAAGGATTTGGCAAGAAGTCCAGTATGAATAATTTTAGGCTCCTTATACATACACAGAGCCAAAGATATGCTATCAACTGATCTGAACAGATTGCATTAGCTGAGATCTGATACCTTGTATTCAAAGCTTATAATATTTGTACAGCTATTGAATTTTCTGAAGTGTAAGGATTGCAGATAATTTAACTTGTAATTGTAGTCCATTCTTAATCTTAACTGCTTTCTTAGGCTGTTATATTTAAATTCATATTCAAGAACTTCATGTTCCTTGTATGAATGTTTCTTTTAATTAAACAGGATAAGTGTTTGCTACTGTGAGTTAAATTCTGAACCAAACAAAAATTGGATTGTGTTATCTCTGGGTGAATGTCTTTTGAGATAGCTTCTGTTTGTGCTGCCTCATTAAAGTTGTCTAGTACATATTTAGCTGCTAAAAAAAAAAAGATACCTTAAGTATTCCACTTAAACCCATTTGGTAGGGTTTTCTCACCTTGTTTATAATTATCTGTACTTTTAAAATGTCAGTGTTATAAGGTTAACAAATCCTCCTTTCTGCAGCAAGTATATTTGAAGGAGACTGAGGGGAAGAAAAATCCTTCCTTTCCCTCTAAGTCGCTAAGGTGGCACAGGCTGCTGCTGCACCTTATCAAAAGTACTGAGACACCTTATTAATTCCTTCAGCTTTGGCACAGCATGACTTGTGCTATGGATTGTATTCATGTGTAATCTATTTTTTAAAGCCAACTCACAAGAATTCAGTGGAATTTATTTCTGTATATATGATTGTTACCTAGGAAATAGCAGCAAATGGTCTCACTGTTCTTTCACGAGAACAGCGTGTACAGTTAGGGAGTAATTGTTTAGTTTTACTATTGGAAAATGACTTTTATTTTTTTTAGATTTTTGACTCTTTTCTCTTTTTTTCCCCAGTATATTTCTAGAGTCTCTCTGAAGTAAAAATAACTCTGCTGCTATTTCTCTAAGCACCTCCAGGTAGAAAACATTAGAAAAAGGAAATGCAGGCATGAGGCATCTATATGTTTCAAAGGCATGTTCATGTAAAATGGAGTCGTTCTGTTCTAGGCCTGCTCTATACCACACTCAAGTCAGAGGCGGTAAAAAATCTTTATGTTCAGATGGCCATGCAGCAGCCTCAATAAAACAAATCCATCTACTGTCTAATTTCCAGTGAACAGGTGTTAAATTAATTAAATCTTACCATGAGTACAAATTCTTACTTTTCCCTCCCTTTCTTTAGAAGAAGAAGTATTTCAGAGGGAGAGTAATCCAGAACTGTGTGCCATGCCCCTTCCTATCAGAAGTGCAGGTGGTGTTTCTTGGTGTTTCTTGGAGTTTCTTGGTGTTTGTTAAGACATGTTAGCTGGTGGAATGGCCTGCTCCTGTAGGAGGGTGAATTGTCTTTGTGTCTAAGGAACTAACAACATAGGTCCTAGATTGGGTCATGCAGGTTTGTTAAAATGGGGACATTCTTTCTGTATATACCCATTATTAAAAATTTGGGATTACAGTTTTTCATAAGCGGTGCCAGGTACAAAAGCTTATAATTCCACCCGAAGAGATCTGAAGAATCACCATTCTTTAGAAAGTGACATGGCTTTCCATGAAAAACTGACTGACCTCAAGCTGAGTATCAAATATAGCTCAAGAGTATTAGGACCAGTCACTGTGAAAACTCTTTATTGTGATGTAAAGGATTGGTGATATATAGAAGGGCTGCTGTTGATGTAATATCCAGGAATAACACTCTGGCTTGACAAATCATTAGCAAAGCTCTAGTGTGGACAGCTCCTCTAATGAGCTGAAAATGAAAACACCTGGCCATTATTCAGTAGGAGTTTCTCAATATATCAAGTAAAGTTTTACTCAGATGCCTCACTAACTACAAGCTTTCTTTATATTTATGAGTGGTGGCAGAGGTCCTGTGGTCATTCTGCAGGCAGAGACATCACAGCTGTGTAAGGCACCTGTCCAGGTACTGCTAGAAGGATGGAGGTGGGCCGGACAATCAGATTAAAACCACAAACAAAACTGGGTAGCTGCTAATGAAGCAACTTGGTGAGGTACTCTATGTAAATTTATTTAAATACTTCATCTCCATCTCTGTTTTGGGTTTGTTTTTTTTTTGTTTTTTGTTTTTTTTTAAGGTGAATAAAGTGACATAGATGTAGAGAAACTTTTGCTAGCTACTATAAATACCCATTGTGAACATCTTTATGTGTGACTTGTATATATACTCTTCTCTATTACATATCCTCCCTGTGCTTTTCTTCACTGCAATCCTTACAATGCCTCCAGCATGCTCTGTGTCACTTCTGTTGAAGGAAATGTGTTGATTGTGGCCTTCCAGTGAGTTCCCAGAGTACAGATCCTACTTCCCTGACACAGGGCAGACTTGCTCCTGGCTTCCCTAAAAGCACCAATGGTCCCTCCCAACTCAGAATGTTCTGTGGTTCTGGGATTCTGATAAAGCTTTCATTGCCTCAAACAATATCCCCAGGCAGTTTTGTTTTTTAAGGGCACTTTTTTTTTTTCAACAGTTTTTTTGGTTTTGCTTTTGCCATGCAGTTGCTGGGATAAAATTTCGTTCTTAAAACACTTATGTGGATCTATAGAAGCCAGATCCAATCTTATACATTCTCTCAAAATGCTGAACAAATACCACTGCCTGAGGGAAATGCACTTGTTTGCTTTTTCTTCCTTGTAATTCCCACATGGGGGGGATGATGTTAAAGGACTGCAACCAGTGACTGTGAACACAATAAAGTAAACTCAGCTTTGTCCAGCTTCCTTTTTTCCTTAACTGTCCTATGAAAATAGCAGCTTTCTCTGCCTCCTTCTGTTAAAAAAATAATTATTTTCTTGCATGTTCTTGAATATTTGGTTATTACAGTTATCCTGTAAAATGTATACACTTAATGGGACTTAAGGGAGGATGAGGAAATGTATTATGGAATTATGGTGTAGGATTTTTGTGTCTTGTCTGATAAGGTGACTTGCTTGTCCTTAATGAATGTTTGTTCATTAATTATGTTAGAATTATGACTTATTATAAATTAATGCATCATAGTGAATTATCTTGATCTTTACTATGTAAGAATTTTTTGGTTTATGGGTGATTTATGATGACTTCTCAGGGTTTTCTATGCAGTACAGTTCACTTAATTGGGAGGATTACAAATCTCTCAGTCTGCTACAGTGCAATGTGGTGCCTCTAGAAGTTAAGTTGCATTTCAGCATATAAAAATCAATTGATAGCTAACACTGGCTTTGCCTGCAAGTCGGAGTACTCTGCAGGCACAGAGTGGTATTATAAAATATAATTCTGGATGTGTGGACCCCCATTTGTCTGAGTCATTCTCTTTCTCTTGCTCCGCTGTGGCCATTAAAGAAATCAATCCTAATTCAGGGTAGATCCTAAAGCATCCTGTGTAAAGCTTTTTTAAACTGCCTCTTAAAACAGAAGGGGATATGCAGCATACCATCACAATGGTGTCTTCCAGGCCAGTGGTATTTGTTATGATCACCAAATAGGTATTTTTTTTTCCTTCTATTGATGTATGTTGGTTCTTCTGTACTTAAAACACAACAGTAATGAAAAAAAAGATCCTCCCCAAAACACATTTTCTTTGGGTATTCCTTTTTCAACACTGATTGCCTTTGATTTTTATCCAGAAGTTCTTGAAAAATCACTGTATTAGATTATCAGTCTTGCCTCTCTTTTTCAAGGCTTAATGGGCAATTACTTAAAGAGCTTCCCTATCCATAAGTAAGGATACCTGCTCCAACTCCCCAAATATTGCTTTCAAATTAGTGATTTCCCCATTTTATTCTAATTTTTCTTTATCCTGTGCAAAGTGAACCGTGAAGTTTTGATTCATTGGTTTAACCCTTGACTTTTCTGTAGTGAGTCATAGCCTCTGTCTGGATGGTTCAACTTTCCTGATACTTTCATTTTGTTATTGTCCTATATGATAGTTTTGGGGGTTGATGCTATTTCACTTTAAACAAATTCCATAAAGGAATTTTATTGGCATCCTAACTTGTTTGGGTTTGGGTTTTGTTGGTTTTTTTTATGCAGCACACCAGGCATTTGAGAGCTGATTTG
Source organism: Passer montanus (assembly GCF_014805655.1). Classification (NCBI taxonomy): domain Eukaryota; kingdom Metazoa; phylum Chordata; class Aves; order Passeriformes; family Passeridae; genus Passer; species Passer montanus. The sequence continues at coordinate 476,577 of NW_024366048.1, forward strand.
GAGCTTCTTGAAGATTTTTGACAAGGTGCAGGAGCACCTTGTGCTACAGCAAGAAAGCCTGGGCTGCAAACAGATGCAATCCCTGCCTGTTTTGAGCATGCCATACTCATTTATTTGTCTCTCATGTGAGAGCTTAGCTCTGCTTTCTCTTCTGTCCTTCCATTTTGGGTTGCTTTAGGGATACAATTCCCTGCAATTCAGACACTAACAGTTGTTAACAGCCTTCACCCTCACATCCAGAATCCCCTGAATGGTTAGTTGGAAAAAGGAGGCCCAAACAATAGTATTAATGCATCCCCCAGAAATATCTGTCCACAGTCTTAAAAGACATGATTAATATGAGAAGTTATGGATACAGTGTTAGAATGTATCCCTAAAATATTTTTGATCCCTGCCTGACATTACTGGATTGTTTCAGCGAATTGGTTAGTGAAGAATTTATATGGAAAAGTCTGCATACATGTACAAAATCAGATTTTATTAAACCAGAAAAAAAGACAACTCTGAACAAGAAAGGGTTCCCTTGGGTCAAAAAAAAAACCAAAAAACAAACAAACAAAAAAACCCCCACAACAACAACAACAACCAAAAAAAAAACAAAACAAAAAACAAAAAACCAGCAAGCTTAAAATATGGTGGGAACAACACTTTTATTAATTCCTTGTGTAAATAATTTCTCCTCTCGCTGTATCTTTTTATTCTTCCTGTCTTTGTCTTGACTTTTTAGGCTATAAGTTTATCATGAAAAAGATGTGGTTTTTTGAATATGTTTACATAACCTAACACAAGGAAATAGTGCTCTGGAAGGGTGATGGAGGATGTGGGCACTTTCCAACTCTACATTTTCCTCTTGGCCATTTTTTTCCCCATGAACAGGAGCTTATTCTGCATGACTGCATCTAGGGCCAGGTGGGCATATAAAATATTTGACTCTTGTTATAATCTGGCTATTGTCAACAACTTTAGGAACCCTTCAGCAAACATTCTTAAATATGTTCCCCTTTTTTTGCACCCCCATTGTGAATTCATCTGAATGCCCTCTGAGGTAAGAGCAGAAACAAGATCTCATACTTAGCCACACCCTGCTTGACCAATTGAGCCATGGAAAGAAACTATCACAAATGCACAAATGCAAAATGTGTGTGCGCAGGCAAGTTCCTTACCTGCCATTCTGTAGCAGGAAAGTCTCTTCAATTTCTCATTTTACTGTCCTGTACCTGTGTTACATTATTAAAAAAATGCAAAGTCTATGTTTTGAGATTTTTTGTCTTGAAATAAATGCTATAATAGAAGCGGCTTTGTCCATTTTTAAGGATTTTTAAATCTCATATGAATTCTAGGTATGGAAGGCTAAGTGCTGTATTTGAGTACCTAGGGAATAATTGGTCATACAAGAAACCATGTCTTATCTATGGTTAAAACTCTCCATAATTCTTAATGATATTAAATTCTTCCAATTTAACTTAAAAAAAGGAATTATTTGTATTGGAGAATGTGTATCCTTTGCTATTCTGTCTTCAGCCTCAGCATTATGGGGCAAAGCATTAAAAAATTCAAATTAACTTTTGTTCTGAGATTATCCATTATTTTTCTACAACAAAATAAATATTAAATGGGATATCTCTACTCTGTCTTACTCTTACCCAGAAATACAAATATGACATAAGGAAACAAGGAAAGATACTGCTATTAACTCTTTTGTATTCTTGACTGCAGAAGAATGCATTTCATCTTGAATGGGAGAGTAAAAGCCATCTAAAAGTATCTTCCAGGGTCATTGCCAGTAGATGTTAATTTGCAGATGTTGTTTACAGCTTTGGAAGTAGACAGTAACTTCGTTTCTTACTTGTTTATCTGTTGTGAAAACAACCCTGTGTTGTCAGCACTGTTTGCAGGGCAAATCCAAAACACAGCCCCATACTGGCTACTGTAAAGAAAATTACTCCATCCCAGCTAAAACCAGAACATTATCTCAATCAGGAATTAATTGCTACACTATTCCTTCTCTGGGAAGAAATGTGTTGAGTCACTGCTAAATAATTCTCTTAGGCCTAAAACCATCCAAGACGATTTTTATCTGTTGCAGATGCTCTTTTATTCACCTGCCTTGCTTATGTCATTAGGGGTCCAACAAGAGCAAGACTGGCAATCCAGTCTAGAGAGGATGGAGGACAAGAGAGAATTTTCCCCCATTTTTACATTAGACTTCTGTCACAGCACTGAACTATTCAGATTATAACATGCAAAGTTCCTTTATTTAGTAACAAAAGACATTTCAGTTTTACCCTTCCCCAGTCATTGCATTTTTCAAACAATTACTGTTGGCTATTGCTGGTACAGAGCTTGGATTTATTACAAATCTTAAAAAATCACTAGTGAATTTTGGAAGTTTGCCTAACATGATTTAGATGTTGACATGGATTTGATGTGGGACTATTACACACATTATTCCAAAAGTGACACATTATTCCAAAAGTGACACATTATTCCAAAGCTAGGAGTCTGGTTTGTGGTTTGGGATCTGACTTGGCACAAGATTTGTTCTCACCTGCTAAGCACACAGCCTTCTTGTAGCCAGGCCAACATAATAGCAGCAGTAATGTTGGCTGGATCTGGGGTGACCAAATATTGTGAAGAAAGGCAAAAGAAGCAGCAGGTGACATTGTAAGAGCTCATGTGACAGACCTGAGACTGCCAACTTCTGCAGGACCCCAACAAGCATCACTGTGAGGTGCTGTCACCTGGGACCTGCTGTTGCTGTGTCCCAGGATGTCTCCCTAATTCCCTACTTCTTGTCTGCCTGAGCTTGTCTGGAGGTAAAAATGTCAAACTTGTTGCCCTTGAACATCACCTGTTCCCCATGGGAGTGTGGTTGTTTTGACTTCATGCAAATGGAGAAAAAATTGAACACTTTGGCTGCTGCAGCAGTGCTGCTTCTCACCCCAAAATGTGCAGTGTAAGTGCCATGAAATGGTGCCAGTTCCCACCATAACTTCTTTGTCTTATCTATCATTTGCATGTCTTTGCATGTCTGCAAGGGTCACTGACTGATGCCAGGTTTTGGATAGCAGATGTCCTTGTGTTTAGCTTTCTGTTGAAAAAAATACCTGCCAGTGCAACCTAGATATTTTTATTTCTGTAATTTAAATGCACTAAGTACAGCATGGAGTCTACCTTAGCACCAACAACTTGATGTTTTCTTTAGGAGACTATTAAAAAGGTGATTAACACATGCACTTTGTTAGGAAAACGAGCAGAAAATTAGACTGCATTTTGATTTCCCCCCCTCTCTATATCAGTTACACAATGTTTTTTTTGGCAACTAATGGTTGGTGGCAGAGATGTAGCTGGGGTCCATAATTCATATAATTGTTGCTCTTTAATTTGATTGCTGTTCAGGGGGGCTTCCCTGATGGCACTTTTTTCTGTGGTGTCACTATGTTGATATGAAGGATGATGATGAGGAGGAATACTTTCTCCCCTGTCCCCTTTCAATGGAGTTTGTTTTAATATGCTTCAAATTTGCTACACCTCCATTTCTAATGCAGTGTTTTGGGAAATGAGCATGGTCCAGTTTTTTGTAATAGGAAATCACCAGGACTTTCATTTGGAAAGCTGTTACATCATCAAAAGAAACTTGCTTTCAAAATTGGCAGGCTTTGGTACAAATCAGCTACCTTTTTGAAACAAAAAATATATGTAGAGCTCATTTTTGGGAAAGAAAATTAACTTTGATGATTACTTATTAACTAATCATCTCCAGAATTATCTTTTTCTCATGGCACTTAGCAAAATTTTTTTTCATGTTTATTGAAAATATCCCTTTGTTAGAAAAATGAACTATAATTTATCATTGTATTGGCAAAGGTGTAAGTACTTAATTGCCAACTTGTTGATTCCAGTGCTAGTTGTGCTTTTGAAATAAATGTCATGTTTTAAGAAATTAATTGAGCTTTTAATGAACAAAAGTTCTCCTGAGCTCCATTTAAATATGAAGTAATGTTTCTCAAGGGGCCCATTCTCAAGCAATACCTACCAAAGTTGAATTTTTTCAATGAAGATTTTTAGTTCTGTAATATTTTCATAAAGAAATCTCAGGAAATAAAAAATGCTATATGGGAATTGCTCCAATTAACTGACTAAAATCCATTGACTGGCTCCAGGGTGCCCATTTTTCCATATTGCAAACAAGATCTTATTTTCTCAACTTAGCCTATAATTTGGCATAGGTGAAAAGCTTTAATTGCTCCATCAATTTTACTGTTTGCTTTAGGTGTTTCTTGCCTATTTTCTTATGTTTTGTAATTTTTAAATTTCTCATTCTTGTAAAGATTTAAGAATCTCTGTCCCAATGACTTTTAAGTAAAACATGTTTGAAAACAACACAGCTGAAAAACACCTTTTCAGTTCTGTACAACTAGACTCACTTAGCATATTCGTGTATTGCTGAAAGTTTCCCTGACTTCTGTGGATATTTTTCTTTTCTTTTGTCCTTTTTTACACAACAGTGAAGTTCCAGTTTCTCTTAGAAAAGTATCATTATAGCAGTCATCTACAAACAGTTTCTGCAGATTTTTTTGGCCAGTTGTAGCTCTGAAATCAGACATTGTTTGAGGTGGTGGAAGCAGGAGTTATGGTAACCAGTGCTGAATAAATGAAGACATAAAATTGTGCCTTAAGTTATCAAATTCCCACAACTATTTCCCACCAAATAAAAACTTCAATATAATTACTGTGAACTCTGTAGAAAATATTTATAAATATTTTTGTTTAACATCTAACTACTAGCTTAATGCCTCTATGCTAAATTTAAGAAAAGACTGATTAAGAATGGACCTTGTTAAAAATTTTTTAACTAAAGAGCTGTTTCATTATTAGTAACAGGAACAACGTTGTGAAGTTAAAGGAAGAAGTCTGTAAATCTGTTTCACCAAAAGAAAGAAAAAACACTTAAGCATTTTGAAATTAGAAGTTTCACATTCCATGGTGTTGGAATGTATATTTTCTTGAATACTTCATCTGAGAACCCAGCTTGCAAGCATTAGGGAGGCCTCTGAGTCAGAACGTGTGAAGCTTTACTGATGTCCAAGATAAAAGAGAGTAGCTCCACAAGGAAACTTCACAGTGTGAGCTAGAGTGTGCTCCTGGGTTTTCATTTAACCAGCAGTGGTGAGCAGATCCTGCTCCCCTCCCTCACCTCTGACAGTAATTTCACAGCTACCAAAACCCATCTCATAGACTGGTGGAAAGGTACTTGACCACTGGCTTCCTGACCACAGATTAAAAAGAAATTCCTGTGAATACATGAGTGAGCCTTTCTTTCTGTTCTGCTGCAATACAATCATCCAGCAGAAGTGAACCCTGGGCAGAAATCTCATCCTAGCAATATTCCTCCTTTTCATGTATCTTGCCCTGCTGTGAACTCCCTCCTGGTCTCAGTGCTGCTGGTGCTCAGGGATGCTGGTGTTCTACTTGAGATGTTATGGGACAAACTTGTTTTCTCCTTGTGACAGTGGTATGCTGTGAGATTTATGCATTCCCTCTGGGTAAAGGATTAACTCATACAACAGATTTGATTACACAATCCAACATTAATTTAGAAGCAAGGCTCCACTCCACTGCTGAGAGCAAAAAAAGGAAGGAGGTTTGGTATATCCTACCTATTTATTCCAGCTGAGAATTTCACCAGAAAACTCCTGAAGTGACCTGGTTGTCTGGGTTGATTTGAGAAGATCGTGGTGTTTCTTTGTTAGATCTGACACTTGCCCGCTTCTGATGGGAAGGACATCCTCTGCTGTTGTGCTCCATTATTGCATGCCAACAGTTTCTCAAACTCTTTTTCACTTCAAGTTAACCCTATACAAATACATTAAGGAATACCTAGAATGCTCTTCATGCTAAGTGCAGATCCACCATGATACCAGAAGGGTTTGAAATTATATTCCTTCCATAATGCTGTTGAGAACAGGTACTGAGGCTGTGAAATAACTGTGGTAATTCATAAGTGTCTGTGAAATGAAAAATCACAGAGTAGAGAGAGAATATCTCAAGTACTCAGCATTTGCTGTAGTGCTTTTTATTATCCTCAAAGGCAGGCTAAGGATAATTTCAACTATCATAGTTTTCACACACAAAACATTAATAAAAATTGGCTCCTTGTTTTGTGTTTTACTAAAAGCAGCTACTACTTCCCCTTATCCCTTCCAGTAATTGTATTAAGAAAGTTAATATTTGACTCTAGCAGTAACCAGAAGGATTTAAAATGGCTTCAAGACCTCATTTATGAAATTCTTAGTTGCCCTGGAGATTTTGAAACAGCCACTGAAACTTCTGATCTGAAGGCTATGTTTGTAGTTTGTGTTTTTGTGTTTTTGAATCACCTGGGCTGATTATCTGTGGTGGAGGGCAAGGCTAATGAAGATGCTCTGCCTCCAGTACTCAATCCATGATATCCAGAGGCAGCTAAAGATCACACTCAGGACATCTTAAAGACAACTGTGAGATCACAAACAGATAGGTACTTCCAACCCTCTCTCCCCTCTTGTATATTCTTACTGCAATCACTCAGGGTTCATCTGACTTATTTTAGATCTTTACAAAATAGATCATCTTTCTAGTGAAAGGAAATAAATGACAATTTTGGGGGCCAATTGCTGTCATTTACTTCAGGCTCTTACTTGAGAACTCATGCCCTAAAGCTCAGCTGTAAAGCTCTACATTTAATTTGATGCATCCCACCTGTGAACACCTAAGTACTGAGTGAGTCACCCATCACTGCACAGCTTCTGAGGCAGCTCATTAATCCTGAGCATAGCCCTGCTCACATCTGTCCCACGTGTTGCTGCTCCAAGCACAGTAAATATCTGTCAGGACATAGACAGCTTTCACTTTCACACAATAGGTTTTCTGGAAACCCATATAAAAAGGTTTAACTGAGTAAATACCTCTTAGTGGTGCTTTGTGTTACCTGTTTGTGGATGTGCAGGCTGTCGCTTTACGAGACTTATCATGTCACTGTCACTGGACGGAAGCTTTTGGAAGATGACAGCAAGGAAAAGGTCTTTTACGTGTGCAAATATATTGAAATTAGTTATCCTCTCTCTAGACAGCAGGAAGAAAACAGTTTCTCCTGTAACAGGGCTAAATTATTTTGTGAGCTGCTCTGCAGTATGTAGGGAACAGCCGTGTGAGTCACTAGTGCCTCTGCAGATGTGAATGGAGCAGAGGAGGTGAGCTTTTCTCTGTAGAATCCCTATTTTTTCTTCAAATTACATAAAAAAGTGAACTTTTACTTAGCTCTCCAGAGCTTTCTGAGACAGGAGTCTGCAACATAGATTCTTCTTTCTGTTCCTTGAGTGCCTACTCATGTTCAGAAGAAAGCATTCAGAGTTACTCTCTTTGAAAAAAGTGACTGTATTTAATGGGCATGCCTGAATCATAGAATATCCTGAGTTGGAAGAGACTCACAAGGATTATTGAGTCCAAGTCCTGGCCCTGAACAAGACCATCCCCTAGAGTACAAGCATTTCCTGACCTCTCAGGTTTGGTTCTGTGACCATTTCCCTGGGGAGCCTGTTCCATGCCCAGCCACCTCTGGGGGAGGAACCTTTTCCTGATACCCAACCTAAACCTCCCCTGACACAACTTCAGGCCATTCCCTTGGGTCTTGTCACTATCCCCACAGAGCAGAGATCAGTGCCTGCCCCTCCTGTTCCCCTCATGAGGAACCTGTAACTGCAGTGAGGTCTCCCCTCCCCAGGATGAACAGACCAAGTGCCCTCAGCGCTCCTCACACAGCTTCCCCTCCAGACCCCTCACCATCCTCATTGCCCTCCTCTGGATGCTCTCTAAGGGCTAAATGTCTTTCTTATATTGTGGAGACCAAACCTGCACACAGTGCTGGAGGTGAGGCCTCACCATCCTGCTCTATCTCCTTAAGGCTGCCATGATCCCCACAAGGAGCATTGCAGGACACACCCTGGAATCCTTTCAGCTGGCTGTAAGGAAAACAGTAAATATGTTCATACCTCAGTATATGAAGTTGTTAGAACTATTTTGTTTTCTCATATCCAGATTATTTTGTATTATGGAATTGGCTGGTTTTCTTAAAGAGGAAAAGCATGATTTCCATATCTTATTTTTTTTTTCAGGCATACTGTGAAAGGTGACTATTTACTATTCTCCCAAACAAAAACCACCATTTAATAAGTTACTACCTGAATAATTGCACTGCATTTACACATCCTTAGGTGGGATGCAAAAGAGTAACTATATAGCTCACCTTTGAGGCTGTGTGCAGTACTAAAATAATTATAGTCAGCAGTTGTGGTAGCAGTTATTGATCAGAATTCTGTGCCATCAGAAAGCTCTGGTCTTGCATCCAAGCTTGTTCATCTTTCATGCGTACTGCTACTTCCTTGCTGACTTTTAAACAAAATCTTACTGACCAAATCAAGACTACTGGCTGAGAACAGTGGTCATCAAGCTGGGACTTTCTTTTTTGGCACTGGCTTACTTACCCTTCTTTTTTTTCAGTTTTTAAGATGTTTTTAATTGAAACTGAAGTGCAGTGTGGCAATACTCTGACTGCAGTTATTCTTTCAAGGTCCTACTGTAATCTTTGAGCTTCATTTTTTTTCAGGTCTTATGGAGCCTTGGGAAATACAGGGTTATTCACTTGCTGAGGGAAACAGGGAGGATGTTTAATATTTTGCTTTGTTTATACAGTGCCATTTGAAACATTTCAGGGCTCTGATTAAACTAGAGGAAATGACTTTATAACTAGAGTTTCTGAAGGCAATATGTTCTGGGACATGTACTCGAGACTTTCTCTGCCTCCAACAATTTTGTAAATAACTTTAATATGGTTGTGAATGCCATGGCTGTGTATCAGCAATGTCTAGAACATTGTTTGGGGGAAGGAAATGGAAGGAATGTGAGAACATTGTGTTCAAGCTCCTGACAAAAAATATGAATTTATCCTTTTAATGGATAGCTATTGTTTCTTCAAAGTAAAGAAACAATAAAATAGAAGTCTTCTCTTATAAAATTCCTTTTTAGGTAGAAAACTGTGTTCATGCACAAATCTTGGATCACTCACTGAATCTTGTTTAAATGAAAACCATATCTGAAGTTCCTGAATTAATTCCACTTGCACTGAAATGTTAGCACAGCTTAGATTAAGACATATTAAAAACCTTGCACTTCATTAAGAAATTATTAATAGGATTACCATAGCTGGTCATCTTGAAGAAACACATTGTATTATTTTTATCAGCAGAATGTGACCATTTAAAAAATAACACTCAATCTGAAACAAAAGGCACTTGGAATAAGCATGATTAAAAATTTAACACAAAGATTGGCAAATTAATTAGGATGGGTGGGATGATTTTTCCTAATGATTGCCTTATTGACAAAGAATTAGTGTCATTGATGCTGTTCAGGGGGGACGCAGCATGGGATGCCATTGGCTCTCCCTCTGCCCAGGTGTTACCAACAGCCGTAGTGGCAGAGCTGTGCTGGCAGAGGGGTCCCAGGAGCTCACAGATGGAGCTGGCTGGACTCTCAGGATGCTGCAGGCGCTGCCTCCTCGCTGCTACCTGGGTGCCAAATCCTCCCTGGCCCTGCAGCACTCCCAGGAGCTGCAGCAGCTGCAGATCTGGCTGTGCTGCCCTGAGCTAGTGCCTTCCTGGCAGCCAGAGAGGGGAGAGGGAAGGGAAAGGAAAGAGAGAGTGGGAACAGCTAAATGTAGAGAGGGTGATGGGTCATAACCAAATCCTGCTGGCACATCATGGACTGCCCATGCCAGCCTTTACTTGGAAGGTCTGAGGGAACTGCTGCAGTTCTCTTCATCAGGATTTTGGTAGTTTTAAATGCCACTAAACTCTACTAAATGCTGCAATTCCCAGTTAGCCATCCTAGACAAACTCTTTGGTTTAGCAGCTGGAAACCAAGGTACAGTTGCTTGAGTTCAAATGATTTGGGAGGGAAAGAGGAACCACATGATTAAAAATAATACCAAGAGATTGTCAAGCAGCAAAAGCACTGAATTATGATGCAGAGATAATCAGTAGTGCTTGAAGTCCAAGCAGTAGCTACCTATCTGATTTTCTCAGAGGCCTCTGAAACATCTGGAACATTAAAGTCAGAAGGAAAAATTGGTTCAGAATTGTTTGGCCCTTCTTTTTCAAAGTTTTCCAAGCCTTTTGCTTGAATTAAGACCTATAAAACAACCTGAGTTTAAATTTTGGATTCTGCATGGAATACTGTATCAAAATACATAGCACAAATGAGGCTGGTATGCACAGGCCAGGAGTGTATTGCATTGTGTTCAAAACAAGGCACCAATATTTCAGGGATGCTTGGGTGGATGCTGTGCAAACGACCAAAATTAAATCAGTTGACTTGGCATATTCCAAACATTTGGCATTATGAGCAGGCTACTGGCTATGACCAGAAAAAGAAAAGGGAGTCTATAATGAAAGTAACATTTCTGTTTTAAAGTATAGTTGTTGCCATGGCGACCTCTGTAATGGACACATTTAATCCTGAAATTCAGCACTGCCTCTGAACTGACTTGAACAGTAAACAGGATGTCAGTGCTTGCAAACCATTTAAATACCTGTGAAAAGTTCATCCTTCCAAGCTTAAATGGAAGGGGTGCATGAACATAAACTGATGATGAAGGATATCTATTACCTTTATGCACTATAAATTTTTTAAGCTATTTATTTGGTTTCATATACAAAAAAAAGAGATAAGAATGACATAAATTATATTATAAAGAAAATAAAAGGCTGAAACAGAAATCTTTGAAAACAATTTTTTGCAAGCCCAAGGTTTGTGCACTAAACAGTGATTTAACATGCTTCTGTTTACCAGGCTTTTTGAGCATGGAATCACAAGATAACTGATCTGTCTCTGGTTTGAGCCCTGAGCCATTTCTGTTTTACTTAAGATTGGTTTTTGCCTTGTTTTAATCCTCTGTCTGCTTGTACCAGAATGGAAAAATGAGATGACACCCTGCCAGTTTCTAGGACAAGTAAGAATAACACTATTTCTGGGTATGGTGTGTCTCATCGTAGGTTCATTATTCTTTCTAAATTATTATGACTTAAAGCATAAATCTGATAAGTTTTATATCCCATTAAGCAAGCCATGAATTTCATTTTACAGAGTCTGAAACTTTGGGGATTTTTTTCTTGATCCTGCTATGCTTTGGAAGGAGAAGAGAAGTTTTATAATGTTGTGACTGAGTTATTTTATTTGCATTAGGTATGTCAGATTTCTCCTTTATTGTTTATGCTTCAGATAAAACAGAGGCAAGATGACTTAACCCTTAAATTTCCTGCAAAGTTTCTCCTGTCAAAGAGAGCTCAACACACATCAGAACTTTAAGATCCTCCCTTTGGAGATCACAGCGTGTGAAAGGAATTAAAACAATACAGGCATTGATTTACACCGCTTTTAAATTTGATAAATTAATCTTTTTTTTCCATTCTGTGGACTGATGCTGTGAACATACCACATGCCACTGGGGTTCATCGAGGGAGGGCACTAAAAGTTCATTTTGCTGCTTGATCTCAGTGTAAAACAAGGGCTACTCTGGAAAGCTGTGCTACCCTGATAACTTGATCCCAGCTCAACTCCATGCCTGTAGTGCAGGAATTCAGAGCAACCTCTCTGTTCTCAGAGCTAAGCCTCCTAAGAGGCTGAGAGACCTGTACAGCCTGGAAGGTGGGCCAGCAATAACAGCAGCAGGATAACAAAGGCAAGTGGCAGCTCCTGCACTGGATGACACAACCAAAGAGCCCAGCACAGGACCTGTGTGCCTGGAGAGCCTTGCTGAGAGGGACCTGGAGGCTCTGGTGCACAACAAGGAGATCCTAAGCCAGCAGAGCAGGGCTGCAGCAATGAGGAAAATCAGAATCTGGGCTGCACCCACAGGAGCTGGCTGGGATAGAGACAGGAGCATCCCACTCTGCTCAGCACTTGTTAGGCTGCCCCTGCAGTGCTGTGTCCAGTTTTCTGGTCCCCACAATTCAGAAAGAGGTGGACAGACTGGAAAGGGTCCAAAGGCAGGCTGGAGCACCTGCCCCGAGAGTAATGAGTGAAGGCAAAAGGTCTCTTCACTTTGGAGAAGTAAAGCTTCTCAGGGGACCTTATCACAGTTTCCCAGTACTTTAAGGTCATCTACAAGGAGAACTGAGGCTCTCCCTTCACTTTAAGTAACATGGAGAAGACAAGGGGGAGTGGGTGCAAGCTGAACCCACTGAGGAGAGGTTTCATGTCAATATAAGAGAATTTTTTACACTGATGACAATCATTTAGAATAACACCAGGGGACATGGTGGAGTTTTTTAAGGGACAAATTAGCAAGGTGCAAGATAATCTCACTAGGCTTACTTTTCCACAAAATGCTGACTTTTGAGGTCACTTTCAATCCATGTTATTCTACGATTCTTTAATTCAATCCTTTCAAAAACAAGCAAACTCACATGTTCAGGGTGTCCTGACTGCTGTAGTTAATCATACTTGATTACAGTGAACCACTTTCTTATGCCCCAGTGCGCTAGGAAATACTTGCAAAGTGGAGTTATGTTAACTAAAGAATCAATGAAGTAAGAAATAAACTAAGCTGTGCTTGAGATATAAGAAAGGTAAAGGAAGCATCTAAAATTGAGATAAGCAATGAATTAATCACTTTTGGACATTAGAGGTGCTGTTCCTATTTATTTCCTAATTTTTTAGTATAGTAGAATTCACCCTTTTCATGAATTAAATTGCCTGTGGAAACAGAATGAGCCTGGAGCTGCTCATGGCTCAGAGAAGCTGCAGGGCACATGAGAACTGTGGCTGGCACTGGAGGAGGCTCAGTAAGGAAACCCATTTAGTGCACATTTTAGTGCAGGAAAAAGAGCAGGGCAGCAGTGCCTGTGGCAGGCCAGGGAGCCTTTCAGCCACATTAGCCCCAGTATCTGGGGTTTGTCAGGAGCCTGTGTGCCTGCACCCCTGGTGCTGGGAGCTGCTGGCTGATGGGGGTACAGTGTAAGGAAGGCAGCTCTAAGGGAAAGGGCTGCAGCCACTGTCACAGGAGCAGCCAGGGGACACAGCATGAGCTGGGGGCAGGGGGTGAGTGTGCCTAAAACAGCCACTGCAGCCCAAACTCGCAGCTCCCAGATGAATGGAGGTGGCCTGGCTGGAAGAGAGGGGAGCTGTGAGGTGTGATGGCATGTTCCCTTCACGCTTGTGGAACAGAAGAGGGTCTCTGTGAGGAAAGGCACTGAGCAAAGTCCTGCCTTGGAAACACAAAAGATGTGATCCTTGCCAAAGATAAATATACTGGGGTTTTCTCTTTGATTACACAATATTCAATTATCATGGAATGAACATTTTTTTCCCTTTTCTCACATGTGGCTTCCTCTTTGTATTCTTACATATCTCTCCCTTGTGGTGTCCCTACCCTTGTGGATAGCCTTTGAGTAGAAAATTTAGGTCAGAAGTTAGAACCAATGTTTTCTATTCAATATAAATGTTTAGGTTATAGCTCCATCTTCCCTCCAACTCTTTGGCTAAACACTGTTCAACTCATGCATGACTTTTACTGATAAAATTTCTCATAGACCCATTTGTGTTGAATTCTATATTCTTTGTGTTGGAAGTGATGTCATTGCTTAAGCTGCTTCAAAACTGACATTTACTAACTTTAGGGCATGATAGATAAACTCAAATTCAAGTTTTTACATCAATGTACTTGCAAAGGAGCTGTGGAAGGTGGGGCTGATTTACTTCCACATTGATAAAAGATGCAGTAATAAAAACTGACTGCCAGGTACTGAGAATGTTCATATCTTGTGCTTTGGGAGGTTGGCTTTAAAATGTATCTTAGTTATTGCAAACTTGCTGAATAACAAGTGGCCAGAGATAGCAGTGGAATTTTTCAGTTATAATCAGGATAATTTATCCATTAAATTTTCTTAAAATGAATATAAAAGTGGGGACCTAAAGTAATATGTAAAAATATAACCATAAAAATGCCTTTATTCTTTAACAGTCTGATCATTAGATGTCCCCATAAAGCATTCAATTCAATACAATATTGTCCTGTCTTTTTTTTAAACAAAAAAAACCTATAAAATTAAATATCTACCAGTAATATCTTCTATTGTGACTATATATTGGACTTAAAACAGACAATAGTTAACCTAAGCACTACTGTTTAACAAAACAATGTCTTAGAGTGAAGTCTGGGAATTGCAGATACCATATTTTATTATTAGTCTTGTTTTTGAATATTCTTTGCCAAGTGAATTTACTAAATGCCCACTATCCCTGGTGCACACTGAAATCCCCTAATAAGATGAAATTATTTTTGCATTACTTACTTCATATCCATTGAGCACTTTAAAAATATGATCAAGAGACTGCTTTTAAATTTGCAAGCTATTTAAATAGCAAGTATGTAGGGCAATATCCTTTCCACTGAATCAGTTCCATTACTTTGCTTAGGCAGCATAAAAGAGTCAGCCTCTGGCAGCATCTGTCCAGCTGGGAGTATTCCTGATGAAAGGAGAATTTCAACTGGAATGCAGTTTATTTACCCACCTTCTTTACCAATCAGTCACACCAAAGCTGACATGAAGTGAGGAGAGACAGAAGAGTGCAGCCTCACAGTGCTTGTTTGCTTTTGGTGTAGGGTGATGTGAGGGGAGATTTGCCAGCAGAAATGGGGAAAAGTGATGATCATCAGGCCTTAAAAATATCACTACAAAAGTGTATTGGGTTTTGAGTTAAAAAGGTACCCTTTGAGGGTATAAGTCCTTCCTGGGCTAGTCTGCAGCCCTGTGACTCCTGCTCTGCCCCTGGCTATAGTGGAGAGTGGAGAAGGGATTACCCTCAGCCGTGAGCCCACAGAGCCAGCCCATGGCAGCCCAGCCTGGGCCAGTGGCCACTGCTCCTGACCTGCTTTCTGGGATTTGGTGGGGGAGTCAGAGGCAGGACTGATGGCTGCCTTTCTGCTAGGCAAAATAAAAACAAACCCACAAAACAAAATTAAAAAGAAAAAGTAACAAAAAAAACCCAAAAAACCAACAAAACAAAAAAAACCCCCCAACAACCAACATCTTTTTTTTTTTTTTTTAGAAGCTCCTTGTGGAGAAACAGTGATGGCTACTCCAGAGGAGCAGCCAGCCTTTTCCAGCTTTGCAGGGTGCTCTCTTGAGAAGACAACCTGCAGCTCCACCACTGATGCTGCTCCCTCTCATTCACAGGTGCCAGCACACTGAGCCTTCCTCCTGTGTGATCTCTGTGCTAGCACAAGACACCATCTGGACCTGCATGTGGTCCATCAGATCCACAGCCATCTCTTCAAATTAGCAGGTGGTGTTATCATTTGGGCATAAAGTTGTGGCTACCTTATGCAGAGTAGCCTGCTTCTCACTTTTTACAATGCCATAAGTTTCCAGCAAGAACATTTGCTACATGGAATTACAGTGTTAAAATACCTTATCTATTTTTGTCCCAGAAACTAAAGTCTTAAGTCTTAATCTGAAAGATACCCAAAGCTCTTCTCTGCATCTGTAGGAGCCAAGAATAGCAGCAGCAACAAGAAAAAAAAGCTCTCTGTTCTGCTGAACTCTGAAAGTTTAGAAAATGTTGTTTTACAACACACACCAGAAAAGGAAGAGCTAATGGTCGTCTCCTTGCCCCAAGCCCTAGCACTGGGGTTTGCACTTGGCAGGAGCTGTTTCTGAGGAAATCTGAACCAGCATTTCCCCCATATCAGCCCAATGTGCCAATTTCTGACTGCACAGCCTTGGCTTCTCTGGGCTGCCAAGCCATAGTAGGAGAGAAAGTTGATATCTGGTTAGTGGAATGATGTGAGTCTCCAAAACCATTGCCATCCTTCTAACTCAAAGCATCTTTTCAGTGCTCTTTTATTTTAAAATCCAGCTTCAGTTGCTCTCAAGAGACTTGGACACCAGTTGCCTCAACTGCAGTTCTTTCAGCTATTACTGCTGGTAGTATTTACTCTTAAATGGTGATTAATTGTTTTCTTCCTGTGATTTTTCACATTTTAAGTATAGTGAAGGTACTTTGCATGATCACAGATGTTGCACATCTTCTCACGCTCACTGCCTTCTACCACAGTGTGTTTACTGTATATTGTAAGTCCTAGAAATTACTTTCAAGAAAAGCAAAATTTAAGGAGAAAAAAAAAATTATTATTGCTAAAACTAATGATACCTGGAGAACATGGCTGGGTTAATGGTTAAACTTGATGATCCTAGAGCTCTTTTCCGACCTTAATTATCCTATGATACCTTACAGTGATCCTATGATACCTTACTGTTAGCATCTGAACTAAGAAGTCATAAATAAATATTCATAGTTGTTCTACCATTGTTTTCTTCTCAAACTTGTTGGTAATAGGTTGGTTTTATTACTTTTCCCAAATAAATTTTGCCTGATGTCTGTACCTCCATCTGTGAAACTTCATTGACATTATCTGAGGAAAATAGGAGCAGATGGAAAACATTTTAGCTCCATACTCACTGAGCACAAGATTAAAAGAAAGGCCATGGTGCATTTTTAGTAAAGGAGGTGATTACACATGGAGCACTCCTTTGCTGTCTGAGAAGCCATGTAATTTACAGAGCAATCTGGACTTCCTTGGTCAGCTGGTTTCAAAAATAAATTCTCAATTCTCTTGCCGCTTATTCTCCTCCTAGGCAATTCAGGCAGTCCTTGATAATCAAAATCAGCTCTCTGTTCTATTACATATTAACACTGTAAGTTGATGCACCTGGAATTGATGAACCCTTTGCTTATTATGTTAGAGGAGTCATATGCAGCTGTTCTTCCCCCAAGTGATTCATCACCACATGTGAGAAATGCAGCCTACATGACACAGTAGCTGAATGAGTTTTCTGTTTGCCATTCAACCTTCTAACAATTAAAAAAAATATAATTCAAAAAATTATTTGGAATCAAAATCAGGTCAGAGTGCCAATAAGCCCAAAATTTATCACCAGAGAGCTTTCAGTATTTCAATAAGGAGTATGATGGAGATGTGCCATTGGAGTTCCCCAGGTGTATTATTTACTACAAATAGATCTGTTCACAGACAAACATTCTAAAAAAAAAACCCTACCAAAATGTTCTACACACTGCAATGGAGAGTGATAAGCATTTCACATACAGCATAAGAAGTTTAAGCCCTCTGCAGAGCATGTCTCAATCATTAAAGTGGTCCACAGGTATCCTACGGGACCTTGGACAAGGGGTTTCATTTCTCTGGAGAAAAGCATATCCAGTAGACCTGCCAGTTGCTGTATTCACAAGGATGAGGGATGGCTAATGAAACACCCTGTGCTGTAAAAGCAGTGGTGCTGTCATATGGTAGGTTAAGAAATAAGCTTGTACTGCTTTTTAGAAAGTCACCCTTCCCTCATATCATCCCTACCCCTTCACCCCATGGCTCTCTCCCTGCTGCCATGATGGGGGCCAGGGGAAAGCTGGCCCTGAGGAGCAGCAAAATGAGTACTTCTAGGCCAGATCTGTGAAATGAGCTAGGGCTATCACGAGGGGTGGGGTATGACACAAAGCAGGTGATGGGAATATGGGAAAGGGAGGGTTTGATTCACAAGATAGGCAGAGGCTAAACTGGCACCAGCAAAAAGCACACATTTGTGCTGCTTATGTTTAGTGTTTTTTCAACAATTGTTTTTATATCAACACAGTGATACCAAAAAGTGGAAAATTCTACTGCTATGTATTATTTAGTCTGGGAGCTGTGATGCCCTGTGTCAGTAAAGGCTGCTTTTGCAATAGGAGTGCTGGAAGATATTGCTTTACCAGTAGCCTCCTTTTTGGCTGCAGGGTACTTTATTGGACTCTTAGGAGCTCAGTCAGGGAAAGTGCTTTGTGCCCCAATTCTCCTCTCATAAAACAGAACTGACCCTTCTCATCTCATGGGAACACTGAGAAAATTAACACTTCAAGCAACTGAAGGTTAGAGATGCTGTGGTAATGACAGCTACAAAACATTTCAGTTCTACTTTGCACTGAAATCAGTCTAACTGCAGGCTGAGCTGGACAGTTGGGATTCTTCTGGTCAGTGTGTAGCCCACACACATTACACAACATTTTCATGCCATTTTGGGGCTCTCACTAGTGCAGGTTGACTCTGCCCATCCTATCAATGGGTACTTCACAACCTCTGCTGAAGAGACTTCTGCCATTCCAACATCTCCAGTTCCCTCCCAGCTTGGCAGGTGTCTCTGACTGGACTGTAATTGCTCTTCCTTTGTGCTCATATGCCTCCTTCCAAATCTTATCAATATTAGCCTGTCTCTCTAATTGATAATGTGGAAATTTTCTTACTCAGAATCATAGAATTAGAAAATTAACTAGGTTGGAAAAGATGTTTGAGGCCATCGAGTCCAACCTATGATTTAATACACCTAAATTATGGAAAAGTTTGTCCAAATAGCTTACAATAGCTTTAAAATTAGTAGACCACCTTGCTTGTTTGGCTTTAAAAAAGGCCAAATAATTAATGCTGCCTGTAAGATCTATCTATAATGAAATTTTCCAAACCCAAGTAACCTGTCTTTTATGAAAGGGATTTCCAAATTTCACATCCAATATCTTGGTTAATTTTAACTGATGAAAAAGCTTTTATATTGATCATAATACAAACACTCATCTGTAGTATACTTGCATGGCTTATACACATTTAATTACACCCAAAAATGTAAGATGTTAATAGTTATTTAAACTGAAACTTCACTCTATCTTTAGTAGCATTAACATGTATTGTATGTTAACATATTGTTTGGGTAATTTGATTTCAAAATCATGCCTTCAGCATGTAACTGCCTTCAGCAGTTACAATAATTTTTCTGTTGGGATATCTGGGAAGATCAGGGAATAAACAGACTTTTCATTGTAGCCTGGATTGAGATGCAAGTGAAATTACCCTTAATATTGTCTGCCTATAATTTCTGATGCTGAAAGAAGATATATCCTGCCCTACCTGGAGCTTATCTAATCCTCTAAATAGTGCCTGCCCATCTTTAGAAAGAGAAGGTAGACAATCAATGTATGCCAATTCTGGTAGGAATACACATGTATGATTGCAATATAAAACATTATACACTTTTACATAAAACATAAATTTAAAAAATACATGCATGTATAAACAGCTTCAGAAAAGCATCGCCTATTTTGAACTTACTGTGAAACAGGACTGAGTTTCATAACTGATTTTTCCTTGCTTCTTTCAACTTTATTCAGAAAATTAATAAATGTCAAAAATGCACTTACAAATGTAAAAGAAGTCTCTGCTATTTGCTTTGGCTGACTGTGAAAAATTCATCACTTGTTTTCTGGAAAACAAGAAAAGAATAAACCACAGAAATATACTTCTGAAGCTCTTGTTAAAGCTTGTTCAAATCATATCCAAGGACAGAGCTGAGAGGAGAGGCATACACAAGTTCTTTAGCCCTCGGTATCCTTCATATTTCCGAGTATGCAAGGATTTACTCATAGCTTTGAAGTCTTACAAAAACATCATAATGCAGGTAGCATGAACACATTGTCATAATTTAAATGAGTAAATTATTTGTATGCTTTAGTATACAAATAATACCTCTTTGGTATCCCTTTTTTATTAGGAACAGGAGGAAGTACCAGGAGTTTCTACCCACAGTCTTTCTCATAATGAAAATAACTTGCCTTTCCTCCTATGGCACTACTGGGTCCTTCACAACACTTGGCAACTGGTTTGGATGGAAGAAAATGAGACCTCTGCTTTTTGTCACAGACCTCTGCTTTTTGTTCTAGTATATTCATGTAGAAATAGTATGAAAAAAGAAAAGCATCCAGTTCTAACCTTGACAACAAAAGAAGCATAAGACAGATGGGCAGTCCTCAAATTTAAATGCTCATGTTCATAAAGCAACATCAAACGCT
This sequence comes from Passer montanus, assembly GCF_014805655.1. Taxonomy (NCBI): domain Eukaryota; kingdom Metazoa; phylum Chordata; class Aves; order Passeriformes; family Passeridae; genus Passer; species Passer montanus. Next base: position 496,557 of record NW_024366048.1, read on the forward strand.
TTCACAGCAAAAACTATTGAACTGAACCTCTTCTGGAAAAAAAAAAAATTATTATAATTCCTCATTCTCCTTTCCCTTTTTCTGTCTTCTGACAGATACTCAGCAATGACTGGGAAATATCAATCAGCTTTCAGGTATGACATGCTCCCTAAGACTTCACTTTCCTACCAAGAGTAAGAAGGAAATGAATAGATATAAACTCACAGATGGATAAGCTTCACAGTAACTTTCCCTGACTGGTCATGATGACCATTAGCTATTTCATACCCTGATTTTTAAGAACGATTAAAATATTTGTAATAGTCCTTTCAAGAATGAATGTGTAGAAATCCAATGCTGTATTTCATGTTATACAGAGAGTTTAGTGTTGAAGAAATGTAAGAAAGCTTAAAAGAAAATACTGACATCTGCTAAATGAAAAAAAAAAAAGGTAAATTTTCATATATTTAATCAGGAAAATTGCACCTTTTTTACCAGAAAGGGTTTTTCACATAAAGCCAATAGAACTGGAACAAGTTTGTTGTTTGTTTGGATTTTTTTCCCCCACAGGCAGTCCACAAGAGAAGGGTGAATCCAGAAAAATATTGTCCAAACGGAAAACACTATGTCATATATATCTCTCTGCTCTCTTTCATACCATTGTTGAAGTTAAAATAAGTCTAGGGTAGATTTAAGCTATTTTACCAGATAAGTCTAGGGTAGATTTAAGCTATTTCACACCACACATTAAAATAATGTAAATAATATAAAAAAATAACAGAACATTGATTGCAGAAAGGAATAAAAGCCCCCCCTTTTTTGGCAGAAGTTGTGAATACAGTGTTCATGTAAGATTTTCTAAATTATTTACTGTGTTCTTAGGAAAGTTAAGCTTTACAAAAATAGCCTTACTCGTTCCCCTTTTCCACTTTCTCTGGGTACACAGAAAATGATTATTTTATGCTCACTGGTTCAAAAGCAAAAGGAAGGAACAAAACTCAAAAGGCAAAAGAAATTGTGACAGTAATAGTACTATGTTAATTTCTACTGAAATACTGTATACAAGATCAAACAAATGCAAATTTGAAGTGCTAAGATGACCGGTGAATAGATTAAAAAAAAACAACAAAACAAAACTCAGCAAAACAATTCAGTCTCATTATTTCTCAAGTATTTTGCTCTGATTTAAAATCTACAGAAGTTTTCCACTACATCATTATCACCAATTCTTTGGGGGTTTGTTTTAACTTTTAGAGTGCAACTAAGTAAACAACATTTTTCTGTGAACATAATTTTTTTCATAGGAACTTTAGAAATATATATTCAACATGAATTCCTGCTAAAAAGATATCTATTTAGTGTAGCCACAGGGCCAGTAATAAAAGTTCCTTAGGAGATGAATCTCAGCAGAAAACTTCAGCAACTGATCTTCAGAGCAACACACCCAGTAAAGCCAAATTCTTGGCTTGATTTAGTTAAACCGGAAAAAAACTCTGCTTCACTCTTTCTAGTTTGTTCAAGCTTTGAAAATACCAGAATATAAACTTTTGGACTAATGTACTGATTTCACATGGTAACTTTTCCTTAAATTGTTTGGAAACTGTGAATAGCCCATGCATGGAAGCTCTTTGGTCTCCATATCAGTTGTTTACAAATCTTCCAGACAGTATTGGCTCTTAAACACAGTTTCATTTTACTTTTTGGGGGAACAACATGGCATATTGTGCTTCCAAAAGAAACAAGATCAAGCTTTTCTTTCAAAACCCATGAATGAAAATTGACCATTTTTGTAAAAAACCCCTAATTTTCCCTTTTCAATTGTTTAAAAGAAAATTTCTCCCCAGTAGCTTACCTTCTTTTCTAGTTGGATGAATCAAAACATTTTTTCAGTCTTGGGTCCTCATTTTCTCCTCGGAGTATCAAAAATTTCAGCACTATTCATTTGGCAAACTCATACAAGTAGTTTCTAAACTGCTGAGTAATTTCAAATGATAAACGAGTTCTGAGGAAATTAAAATCTCTTTGTGATATTTCTGCAAGCAATAAGACACCGTTCACTACACTTTCTAAAGGAATTTAGACTCTTCAGCATGCTACAGATTTACTTGCTGTTTGCCTCACTGAGGTAAAAGCAAGTGGTTAAATGGAAATTAACATTTCAAGAGTAGCCATGTGGTAAGAAATGCAGGAAATTATGTGGGATATTTCATTTCACTCAAGTGACATTATCTCAGCAGATACATTACATTATCACAGAAGATAGATTCTGTTCTGTTGACACTGTTAACTCCTATTTGTTTCATAGTGAAGCAATGTATCACTCTTGCAGGATGGCAATGGCCAGCTAGTGATTATTTGGAAGGAGCCTTGCTATCTCCAATCCTGGTTTTGTTTTGTGTAAGCTTATGTAGTGTGTCATCAGCAGTGACAAGCTTCTCAGAATATTGCTAACTCCTTCATTTTCCTCTTGAAAAGAAGAAATAACTGTTCTACAGTCAGCATTTTGACTTAATCCAAAATGGTGGCGGGAGCCTATGACAAGTGCAACTGCAGACAAAAAGTAGGCAAAAATACTAAACTTTATGTAATGCTAGACTTAATGCCAAAATTTAAGTTAAACTTTAAAACTCATGACAGCATTTTGCAAAACTTGCAAGAATTTTATGTCCATATTCTGCTTTATTTTTGCATCTATTATTCATTCAGTCATTCAAAATGTGAGTTTTCTGCAAGAGAGGAGTGCTGCTCTATGCGCAAAAGGTATGTATGATCTTCAGTTTCTGAAGGTGTGGGGAAACCTAAACTTCAAATTGCCTGAATCTCTTCCAAGAAACATTGAGCCTTACCACCATTTCATACACTGTTTACATCTTCCAAGTGTTGTAAATACAGTACATTCTGGTTTTTGCACCATACAAGAGTGGTGCATTAGGACATTTTCTGAGATGTTTTGCTGATGGCCAGCTAAGACATCTGGCTAATTGTGCAAGAGGAATAGAAAACAGGAATAGCTGCCATTCCTGTAAGAGGACAGGGGGAACCAACACACTTTGCTTCCTCTCTCCACCTCGGTCAGCAGTTGTTGCTCTCAGCCTGGAAAGGTGTGGGTAATGCTGCTGAAGAGGGGCCATGGTTAAACAAGTACCTCATCACTATCCCAGTACCTCTGGCAGGGTATTTTGTCCCTCTATCCTTTTTGCACTTGTGTTCTCACACATCCTATCAAGCATGTGGGATTGTCCTGTGCAGGGTGAGGTTGGACTCTGATCTTTGGAGTCCCTTCCAGCTCAGAATATTCTATAATTCTATGGTTCTATCCTAATACTCTGGTGCTGGGGCGCTGCTTTACTGCCAATCAGTCTGGTTAGCAGACAAAACAGACTAACTGCCCTGCAGCACTCTTGGGATTGACAGTCATTCTGGTGATGAAGTGTCTCAGGGCAAAAAAATTTAGTGAACTAGAAATACAAATAATTAATAAGTCTTTGAACCTTAGGAGAATTATGAATCTTGCATATTTGGGGATATGAAAGGATAAAGTGTGCTCTTTTTCTTCCCTTAAGAGATAACTGAATAATAAGTTACTGAAACTGTAGAGGACTGTTTTGCCTTCTTGTTACTTAAGTGACCTTCTAAAAATTATGTGTCTTGATAGTGCTTCCATTTGCTGCTCTTCTGATAAGGGCAATAGGCCTGGAACTGTAATTTGGAGAAAGAATATCTTAAATAAGCAGTATACTGCTTTTCCCAAGAAATAGCTAAAACAGATCTATATGATTCATGAGAAATATTCTCAATATATGACTAGCTCGCTACCAATAAATGCTTCTATAACTGCAAATGCATGGATACACACTCAGCAGTATGCACAAAAGCAGTGCAATTGACTTCAAACACAATTTTAAATATGCAAATATTTACATATTTAAATATATGTAAGTATTTGCAAAGATTCAATCTTTGTAGACATAAGCTCTAGTTCTTTTTAAGGTAAATACCCCTTCTTATAAAGTTCAGCCAGCCAAAGGTGCATGCCAGTTTTCTACCTTTAAAAAGTGGCAGTACCAGACTCAGCCTGACAGTTTCCCTTTGGCAGTGCTTGGAAATCAGGTCTTTCCAAACAGCCCCTTTTGTCTCTTGCCTGAGAAAAGCCAAAGATCTTCAAAGGATCTCTCTCCTTCTGTCCTACTGGGCCAGACAGCCTGAGGTTGATCAGTCCCCACACCACTGAAGGTTTCATTGAAACCGTTTGCTTCCTAAATGCTTTTTAAAGCAGATTAATTAGGTTGAATACGAAGAAAATAAAAATGCAGTTTGACTGTTAAGAAAGAAAGGAGAATTAGTGCAGTGGCTCCAGCAGCAAACCTTGTATGCAGAAAGTTATTACTCTATTTAATGCAGTAGAACATGGTCCTCTCCTTCCCTCTTCCCCCCTCACAGGAGACAGAAGCATGGATAAAAAATAAAGGAAAAATATTTAAGAGTATTGATTTTAGAGGCAAAAAAAACATTTGGACCTTCTCATTCTTGTATCACTTGGTTAGGAAAAAAATCAGTTGACCCAGTTAGGCAGGATGCTTGTTTAAGTTATTGGAACCATACTTATATGGAAATTTCTTAATATCATTTTGAGAAGATGAAAAGCTTTCAAAGTGTAGGAAATGTAATTCATACCCACTTCAATGCTTTTGCACTGTCACTCAAATGAAAAGCATCTTTGCTGCAAATAAGATTCTTGTTTCCAGTTCTTAAGTTTTTATTTGAGGTTGGTTTAGTCTGGAAGTTGTCTTTCTGGTAACAGAGTTGACATATGTATCTATTCCTCTGATGGTAAATTATGGTGTAAATTAACCTTTTGAATGCTGTGTCAATATCCAGAGCTCTGCTTTTATCTGGTCATAGTGTCAGATTCTGTCCTGTACGAAGCTGGCTCTCTGCTCCACTGGGTCAAGTTATGGCTCAGCAAAAGTCAAGGACTGATCCTCTAAAAGAACTATAGTTGCCATAGTTGTAGCTGTTTATTATTAGTACTGGGCTCATGGCATAAATAATCCTCTTTATCACCGGGCTCATTTGCTTTCACTATTTTTGACATTTTTGACATTGCACAGGGTAAAATTTAACCTCTTACCACATTAAGTAGTTCTTTTTTGTTCTGTAAGGAAAATTCAATGGATAATTTTGTGAATGTGATCATTATATATTGTATCCTATAAATAATGTTATCTGCTTTTTGAATTGTTTAAAGGAATCAAGACTGGCTTTCTGAAGTTTCTTCAGGATCTATAATATTTTGTGAAATGTGCCCTGAAATATGTATTGAAAATAATTTACAGTCCAGTTCAAGAGAAAAGATGGCTGCTAGCACAGTCCAGAAATTCTGGAATCATACTGCTTGTTTTGTAATTTTTTTCCAACTGTTGTCTTCCTCATCTCTGAGTAGGCAATGTTCTAGTGCCATGGTATAATCTGAGTAAAAGAGAATCTGTATCAAAGCCTGAGGAAGTTTTTGGGATTTTTTTTTAATTTCTTTTTTTTTGTTGAAAAAAGACTACAGATATCTGCTTTACATGTTTACCTTCTTTCTGTAAACAAGAATGCTACCAGTTTAAATAGTGTATATTTTTGCACTTTTTAATATAAACTAAACTGATGTATACTCTCTTTTGGAAACTTCTGGAGTAGCTTTGATAGAATTTATTTGGGTTTATCTTGTACCAGTGCAAACAGCAACTAACATGCATAATTATCACTGGTATATATATAGGTTTCCTGGGGTAATTTGAAGCAAAACTTCTAAAATTGCCACATAAATCACACTGTATTCTAGGATTAAGAAATCATTTCTGATAGGGAGATTTTACTAGCAAAAAAAGAAACTAATGTATTTCTTTTGAATATACTGGTTGCTCACTAAAAATGTATCCTATCTGGGGGAACTGATGAACAAGCAGTGCCAGGAAAATTGTCCCTGTGGGATCAGGCAGTGGGCACAGGGTTTTTGTTGGGTTGGTTGGTTGTTTTTGTTGGTTTTTTTGGGGGGTGTTTTGTGTTGGTTTTTGTTTGTTTGTTTGTTTGTTTGTCTGTTTTTGAGGGTTTTTTGCTTTTTTTGTGGTTTTTTTTTTGGTCATTGTTGTTGTTTTTTGTTTTCTTTTTGTTTGGTGTGCCTTGAGTATTGGAGCTCCCAAGACAGTAGTAGAATGAATTTTATTCTTTCTCTGCTCGATGGCATGGCTACAATTGAAAAGGAGGGGTAGACAGTCTCTGGTGAGGATTTTTTTCCCTTTAAATTTACTGTGCTACATTTCAGATCTGCCTTACAGCAAAACTGTCTGTACCACTTTTCTGCGCCAACTTCCAGCACTCAAAGCATACTTTCTGGTTTGACAAAATATTGAAGTTTGAGAAAGAATAAATAAGTAGGAAAAATATTTTGAGATTCACATTAAACTTCAGATAACTTTCACTTATTCAGTAATTAAATATTCTGTATTTAAATAGCATTTAAAACTCGTTTACATTGGTAATGTGTATGAATATAAGGTGGGTTACTACTGCTCTTGGCACCAACCTGAATGTGGAGTTGATCAGTCAGGCAGCACACACCAGGACAGGGATTGTCCCTCTGTGCTGGTCACTGCTGAGGCCACGCCTCAAATCCTGGGCTCAGTTTTGGGCCTGTCACTACAAGAAACACATCAGAGGGTGGAATGTGTCCAGAGAAGGGCAATGGAGATGGGAAGGAACCCTGATGAGGAGCAGCTGAAGGAGCTTGGAATGCTGTCTGGAGGAGGCTCAGGAAGGTCTTTATTGCTCTCTACAACTCCCTGAAAGGAGGCTGTAGCAAAGCAGGGCAGTCTTTCCTTCCAGGTAACAAGAGGGTGAACAAGAGGAAATAGCCTCAAGTTGTGCCAGACAAGGTTTAGACTGGACAATAGGAAAAACATCTTCACTGAAAGGGTGGTCAGGCTTTAGAACAAGAAGAGGTGGAGTCACCAGCCTTGCAGGGGTTCAAAAGATGAGTGGATCTGGCATCCCAGCCATGGTTTAGTGGTGAACACAGTGGTGCTGGGTTAATGATTGTACTTGATGATATTAAAGGTCTTTTCCAACTAAAATAGTCTATATTTCATTTTGGCAGGAGTTTCAGGGTAGTAAGCTATGACCATGGCTCACTCTCAGCAAACAGATTTTTGACAAGGGGCACAGGCAGCCAATAGACTGAAATAGTCTATATTTCATTTGGGCGGGAGTTTCAGGGTAGTAAGCTCATGACCATGGCTCACTCTCAGCAAACAGATTTTTGACAAGGGGCAGAGGCAGCCAATAGACAGATCACATTCAAGATGACCAAAGACTTGTAAAACACCAGAATGAGGGGGATTACCCACAGTGGCCTGGTTAAGTCCCTTCTTCTCCTTTCTTTCAAATTTCTCCATACGATATGAGTTGATTTCATGCCAGAGAACTGATGTCTTAAATACTGGGAACACAAACACCTACTAAGAGGCTCCTACTGGTCCTCTGGATTGGGTATGCCTCTGACAAAATATGTCTCAAAGCCTTCCTTATGCTTTTTGGTGTTTTTCCTTGCAATGACTGCACCACCTTTCTATTTATTACAAAGACTGAATGAAAAAGAAATACAGTTGGGAACAACAATTTATCAGAAGCAAACTGAAGCACTGAGAACTTCTGAAAAAGAGAGAAGAAAAAAACTTAGGATAAAATATTAATCAAGCATTACCTTTATTATATCTGTTTCAAATCATGGTTTAACAAGGCTAAAATAAAAAATGGACTGAAACATAAAAGATGTTCCCAAAACATCTGTTTGAAAACAGATGACAAGTCAGCTGTTTCAGGACTCTGAAAGGGTCTGTTCCATACTTTGTAAAATGAGTTCCCAAAACATCTGTTTGAAAACAGATGACAAATCAGCTGTTTCAGGACTCTGAAAGGGTCTGTTCATGATTGTGAAAGAAATTATATTGTTCTGAAACGTACCCAAATGATCAGGTCACTGATTAGACTAATGGAGAAGAGTAGAAATATTTTGTCATTTTAATATAGTGGGGGGAAGCTGGTCTTTTTTCCTGTGTGAAAGGCAACATGTTACTGGTGGGGCTGGGAAGGGACGTGGCCATACAAAAGAGCAGTCTGCAGAGTTTTTCAGATATGTGCACTGCACAGCAGGGTCTTTGCCTTACACATAATTCATGAACTCTATACATGTGATACAGTGAGTAGTTTATGACATGAAAGGGCTGCTTTCAGCATGTCAGGTCTGGCTTGTGGCAGGATGGCAAGGGTGGCACAGAGCTGAACATTTTGGTTCTGAGGGTAGGTGTGACAGCATTGTTTAGCTTAGTGATGTGTTCAGATATCTTGGAGCAGCCAGCTGGCCACTGGCACAGTGCAGGTGCATCCACATTGCACCTGGATGTGGATTCAAATACCCATGTCCTGTTCCTCCACCCACTGAAGTGCCAAAATGAAGCCAGAGTGTGCAATAGTGTGGTTGATCAGGACTGAAGACCTAGACCTGAACCTGAGATTTCTTTGCTGTAACAGTGCAGTACCTAGAGCAGTGCCCAGGCAAGTCTCTGCAGTGGCTGGAGGGACACTGAGCCATTCAGAGCAGGAACTCATGCACACAGAACAGGGCAGGTGCTTTGAAACTGCTGTGTGAATACCTCCATTCAAGTGCCAGCAGTATCATAACCTGTTCCAGCACCTACAGTTCTAAACAGCTCTACAGCTGTTGAGTTAATTTCTGCTTTTCTCAGTGCAGCAGCCTATGGATATATTTTCCTCAGAAATACAAGCCTCATTTCACAAGCTCCTCCTCACCAACAAGAAACTCTGGGAGCCTAAAGGGGCAGCAAATGAGCCTTGTCTTTCAAGTCTGTTAACATCTAGATTTGTGCTAATCCTGCTCAGTGAGTTTGGAGTTTCCATCTACTCTGAAGGCCAGACAGCTTCCTCAGTGCCAGTGGTGCTTCTGTTAGTGTCTGCCCCAAATCCTTGCAACTACATATGAAAGTAATTTAGTGAGTGTTAAGATTCTGTATATCCACAAGATCCAGGAGATTATTTATGGAAAAGAGCGCACCTGATGCACACCTCTTCTCCAAAATATTTCCAAAATAGGTGTGAAGGTTTCGAGATAAATTCAAAGCATGTTCATGTCTGACATGTGTCTGGAAAGTTGTCTGGAAACTACTTTATGGCTGTAATTGCTCAGTGGTGCCACGAGTCCAGGGCAATTTCTGAAACACTCAGGTACAGAATATGGATAGAGTGTAGCTTCAAGCAATTTTTTTTTCTCTGGGAAAGCTGTTTTGTGAGGGTCTCATTGTGTTTTCCCACTGGCCACACATTGCAACTCCTTCACCCCAGCTTGCCCTGTGTTTTGTTGTGCTAACACTGCTACATATAAGACTGCATCTTAACATTAATTATGGCAAATGTACATGTACGTTTTTATGTGTCAGGATTAGAAAGAACCCTAGAAAAATCCCACAGATAGGCAGTCCACATGCTAGGGATATGTGGCTGGGGCAAAGGAGTATGAAGAAAATGAATAATAATTAACTAATAGAAAGAAATTTCATTTGCATTTCACACAGGACTATTGTGTTTTAAAGATAGTTAAAAATTTGGAGGAACTATTCTTGCTGTGGCAAAACTGATTAGACCTGGAGGGCCTGGGCATCCTTGAGAAGATGACAAAGAGGGACAGTTCATATGACAAAAGCATCTGTGGATTGCTGCACTTGCCTTGAAAAGTCAGTATCAAAGCACAGCAGCACAAGGAGCAAGTGGGCAACAGGATAGATAAAGAGGAACTAGTGGCAGGAATTGGGATGAGGACACCTAGCAAGGAAGGAAGTTTGATAGAGAAAGAGGCAGAAATAACTTGTGGAAAGAGCCTCACATGAGGAACTAGTGGCAGGAATTGGGATGAGGACACCTAGCAAGGAAGGAAGTTTTCAGAAGGAGTAAGTAGAGTAAATACTTTCAGTTTGAGTGTGGTCAAGTCCAGTTTAAATCCAGTGAGGCCTCCCTGCCCAGAAGCCCAAGCTGGCATTGGTAGATAGGCAATACAGCTTCAGGGTGAAATGTGCTTGGGCTGACACACAGCAAATATACTTTCCTGTAATGAGGAAAAGAGGATTAATTCATATCCATTTAGTCTGAGGGGGGGACACTGGTTTCCTGTTGGGGATTTTTCTCTCTTTGAGGAGCAAAGCTCCTCTCCTGCCTGGTTTAGCCTGTGTTGCTCATTAGTTGGAAGGATGCAGTCAGTTCATTGCCCACCTACTCAGTTCAGCACCTTCTAAAGACAGGACATGGTTTTCTATTTCCCTTGACAGATGCTTTAGGATTTCAGGGAAGACTCACTGAACCCAGACCCAGGTCATCCAAGACCTGGCAGGGGCTGTAGTTATTATTCAAGATGGAGGGACATGCTCATTAACAGGGCAGACAGTGAAAAAAAAGCTGCTTCATTTCAGAGCTTGTGTGTCTGCATAATATTAAGTAGCACTTCAAGCTACACTGGGAGTCTTCATCATGCCAGTTAGGCTTTCTGCTCTGATTAGAGAGATTTGTATTCCTCAAGATAGTGAACTCATGATGCTCTTTACTGACTTTTCTTCATAAGTGGATTTCTTACATTAAGCAGATCTTTGCTTTTGCAAATTTGCCAAAGTACCCTGAGTTTGTTATAATTATTTATCATGAAATGTAGCTGACCTTGTCTATAGGGGCTGAGGCCTAGATTCTCCTGGCTTCTGAAGAGGATGGTGCTCTCATCCTGTAGTTTAAAGCAAAACAAATATATTTTAGTTCAATTTAATCACACTTCTAGTAAATCTTTCCTGTGAAAAGGAATTGCTATGTAGTCCCTTGAGGCATTTACTCTTTGAGGCAAAACTGATTAAAGACATTAGTTATGAGATTTTGATTCTGATGATAGACAAAAAAAAGGATCTTGTTTAGCAGTGGAAACAGACTTCCTCATCTGGCTTTAGTTGTGATTAAAAGCAATTCTCTTTTTTCTTTTGTACTTTTATACTGGTGACAGTTTGTATGCTTGTGCTTCCAGAGTTTGTTTGCAATGTGTAATGAAACATTTTTATAGGTGTCTGTTCTCTTATTAGTTTTATGGAGATAATTTTATTTGGACTTTCTCAATCATAAAGATAAATAAATGAGGAAGAAGTTTCTCACAGGTGTATTGTCTAAACACCTCTGCATCTTCATAACTTTCTTTTTCTTCCTTTGTGTAGATATAACAAGATTTCAGAGGGTAAGTAGCCCATTTTTCAAATATCTGTTTAAAACCAAATACAGATACACACTATTGACACAATTTATTTTTTTTCCCCATAGTGTATTGAAGCAGCATTCAGTTTGATCATAAAATGTATTCTTGATAATTTTCCATACTGGTAATTTCTCTTGCATTAAAAATAAATATATTCTATATGTGTTTGGTTTTCTATCACACCCTGATTTCAAAGGGACTCAGGGACTGGAAAGTCTTTACGATGTAGAAAGCTGTTTGCTCTTTTTAATACCAGGTTTAAATAGGTCTGCAGCCATTACTCCATAATTTAAATTATAGCACAGGTGTCCTGTATCAGTAGCAGATTTGTTTCATTCCAATTCATGTTGAAAATTAACTTATTGTCTTGTAATTTAGTGGAAACTGGAGTAAAACCGAGTGTTTTCCTCAATGAAATTTCCTTACAAAACAACATATAATGTTATCTTAAATGTGAATAAATGAATAAATGGGGAAATGGAATGGAATCGTTGCACTTTTTCAGCAGTTTAACCTCAAGTAGTTATAAGGTGATTTTTTATTTAGTTCAGTTATAAAATATTTATGCAGAAATACTCATGGAGAAGCAACATTTCATTCAAAGAATGGCTGGCAGTGAGGGGTAAGTTGTGCATTAAAAATAAATTAGAACACAATACTCCTTTATACAAACAGCAGCAAAAATAGGGATGCTAAGGACATAATTTTCTAAAAATGTACTTCTGCAACAAGCCCCAGTGGTGCATATAGTAAGTGAAGTTTCTTTTCTACAGTTTCTTATCTGTTATATGCCATTTCTTGCTGTAAGGGGAAACCAGCTGCTAAATCATTCAAATCATCAGCAAGGAATGCAGTCTTCTGTGCATTTTGTCTTTGGAAGGTATCTCTTTTGTGCTGTGACTGACATCACTATTATTTATCCACCTCACAGTGCTGTGAGGAGCTGCAGGCCAGGATCACAGCCTGTTGTGCAGGCAGTCTTACCTACAAAAGAGTCTCTCCTGATTCAAATGTGTGACCAAAAGCTCCAGCCTTGGAAAAGCTTAAAACCATGTAATGGGACCAGCCTGGTTAGTGGGAGGCAAGTAAATATCTTTGAGGGTTCAGGGTTTCTTGGGTAGGTGAACTAAGCCAAAGGGAATAGGGGAGAGCAATAACAAGGGAAAAAACAAAAACCAAAAACCAAAAAAAACCCCCAACAAAACCAAAACCAAACAACAACAACAACAAAAAGAAAAACAAAAAAAACCCCAAAAACTCAAACAAAAACAAAAACAAAACAAAAAATTTAAAAAAAAAAAAAAAACCAAACAAAAACTCAAAAAAACCAAACAACAACAACAACAAAAAAAAACCAACAAAAAAAACCCAACAAAAGACATAACCAAAAAACCCCAAACCCTATACCAAGGATTAATCACAGTCTAGCAACATCAGAAACCCAGAAGGGCCCATGACCTAGCTGGAGATAGAGGATTTTTTTATGAGTGTAGATATTTTGTTATGGCACACCTACTGAACAGTGATCAGACTGAATATTATACAGACCTTTTTTTTTAAGTTTTAAATCATCCTTCTCCACCTTAAATCAGCTCTGATTGCATAATCTTTTTTCTGTGATCATTTGATGAGCAAAGGAAATAAAGTGCACATGTGTACAAAGAAGAAAAGAAAGAAAAAGTAACAGAAGAGCAATTTCAGCTTTTAGTTCCCAAACATGGAAAAGAGTTATCTGCATCCATCAGAAAGAACCTGATGGGCTATTTAACTTGGTAGTACCAAAAATAGGTACAGGACATAGGATTTTAGTCTGTCACACTCAAAGCTGTGCATCCTTCCATTGCATTTCTACAAAGGAGATTATCTGGATATGTTTATAATTTATTTAAACCTATATATTCTAAGTAGTCATTGGAAATTTTCTTTGTAGACTGAAGCAGATTGGACAAGGTGTTCTTTACTTCTAAATGAGTGGCCATTGTCTATCATTTATTTTTAATTTTCATGTGTTAAAACCTTGCAGCAGGTGGATAGTGGAGAGATGGTGTTAGTTTTTGGGATCACTGCAGATGAGACTTAAGGGGACGGGCACTGTGTGTGATACCAATAACAGTGGGAAGACAGGTCTCAGTGTTTCTCCTTCCCAGGCTCTCAATGAAGTTGTCATAGTCCAATATTTTGCAGCTTTCCCCACCAGAGGAATGCAATCCACTGGGTTCTGCCTGATGATGACCTCTGCACCAAAGCACGTTGTCTTTCACTTCTAAATTGCATGTACTGGGAGTTCTGTGCAGTGCATTCATAATTCCTTGCACTCTTATGGTTCAGTCTACATTTTTTAGACACTATTGATTTTGTGTCGTGGGATGTACTCTATCAATTCAAGGAAAAAGAAAGGAGACATTCAATAATCTTATTCTAATCTTGACAGACCTTATCTATTTGAAATTAAGTATAAGGTCATTCACCCTTTGTTGAGACTGAGTCAAGAGTTCTTTCTTTTGCAAAATGCAAAATATTTCAGGTATGGGACTTAGGTTATCCCTAGACTAATAATTATCTCCTTTTTTCATATCTCTTATATTGAAATGTTCAGAATTTTTTTTTCCAGTAAGCTTAATGCTTCAGGGAAATTGAAAACAGGCAATAGCCTGTGATCATCTGCATTATTGTTAAACTAATGGATGTTAAACTAACGCAAATGGAGGAAAAGGTCACATGAATTGTCATTTCTAAATCTGTATTCTGATATAGTTACAGTACCTCCCATGACTTCTCTGGGAAAAGTGAACAATTTACTGTCTCAATCACTTTGGAAGGTATAGAAAATTGTTAAATTAGGTACTGGAAAATGTTTTAGCTGACCAGAGAGTTCTTTTTTTCATAATGGACAGTTAGAAGTCGCTCTGCTCATCTTACTGGAAATATTGGCATTTTTGGTCCTGTCAGTACCAAATGTTTCTTACATGCATGTGCAGTTGACTTGTACTTCTTGCCTGATCATCTTTCAAGTTCACATAAGATAATTACTCCCATTTGCCCAAGAAAATGTCCCCAAAAATATTTTTGTCAAATCTCTTCCCTGTCCCCTTCCCTGACTAATGCCAACCAAAAAGGATGAGGTACTCATAGCACAGAGGGAAGTGCTCTCTCGTGCTGCTCTGGGGGTGTACTGCAGTAGGGAGAGTTAGAATTTTTTAGTTTCTGACTGTTGTGGTTAACTCAGCTGAGGTCACTTGCTCTGCTAATTGATAGGGTCAGCAGTTAGAATATAGTTTGTGAGTCATTGGGCTGGTATGGCCATTTGTGCACCAGGCAAGTCCAAGTTTAAGCAGTAGAACGCAAAGAACCAGAAATGAACTGTGTTTGGATGGGCTTTGCAGAGGGAAGGAGAGATTCACAGGGAGGCCTCTAAAGACAGGACAAAACAACAAGCTGTAGACAGCTCTGCAGCTACCTGTATAAACCAGCTACTTCAGCTTCTGTAATTAGTGTTGTCTACCTCAAGGGAGGCCCTGGTGGGATGGCTCTTGAGCAGGTGAATCTGTAAGCATTCTTCAGGCTTCAGGGTGCCTGGCTTTGCCAGACCACTCATGCCATGTCTCATGCAGACCTGGCATAGAAGATGCACCATAGGTCTCTTGTACCTTGTTGGTACCTGTAAGGACTAGATACCCTAGATGGATGAGGGCCGAGCCTCACATTTCCAGCCATTGAAAAAATTATTTAGAGAACTGGTGTAGTTGAAGGAATCAATGGCAATGTCAGGAAGTCATGACGAAGAATTCTTGGTAAATGAAAACCAGAGGTGAAGAGTAAAGGTCATGCTTTGGTGATCAATTGAAATGGTGATAGCTGGTTCAGTCTGGAACAATCAATGGCACCTGATATATGGGAAAGGATCACTCACATCTGGCTGAAGATTATAGCTGAAAGTGATCTAAGCGACTGTAGATACCAGAAGCAGTGAACTGGGTAGGCAGTGACGTTATTGGGTAGCCTTGGTTCTGAAAGTGACAGGCTGATTGTGTATCAATGCAATTTATGAAAGTAAAATTTATTGCATTGTGATTAATGTGTTTGTGTGGGTGACAAGTGGGTGTTGTAAGAGTTGATGAATTCATTCACATTAGTACAGATTTCCTTCATCACTTGTAGATTGATACTTTACCATCTAAAGAGGAAACAAATTCAGCCTTTTTTTTTTTTTCTTTTTTTTTTTTTAACTGTGGTTTCCCTAACACAACATCCAGAAGAATTACTGATTTCTGTGCTCTCACACTGCTTTGTGTTTAAAGTTACAGGCAGCAGAGGCAATCCATTTTCTTGCTCTTTTGCTAGGAACGAATCAAATTCCCAGTCTTCCTCTTCCTTGCACACAGTCCAGCACAAGATTCATTTCCCATAAATGCAATCACTGAGAAACAAAAGTGATAGATCTTGGCTGCGACTTATCATTTGTGCAGCAGTGTACATCCCAAAAGCACTCACTAACAGCTTGGAAGCAGCACTTTTTGTGTGTCCAAGGAGAGAAAACAGAATCACATTTTAGACAGCTGAATCCATGTCTCTTTCCCCCATAAAAAGTATGGAGAATATTGACTTGGCATGACATCTTAAGGCTGGAGAGGAAGCTCTACTGATTTCCCTGATGATGCCAGTTTAATGCAAAGATCTGACAACCTGATCTGGGATTTGAAAGCAATATAGGCACAGGGAGAGGCAGCATTTGACTTGGTTAACTGATTAGATGTGTATTTATAACATCACATAGCTTGGTAACTTCAGGAAGCCAATACTGGTGCCTTGGCTTCAGGTCAGTGAAGGGGAGGGAAGGGGAGTCTCTTCTCTGATGACACAGTGATTGATGGCCAGTGAAATTCATGGCAGGAGTCTCACTGAAGAGAGGCAGCTCTATCAGCACTTCAATCAGCTGTGTTTATAATTGATAGCATGGCTGGAAATCACTGTGATTCATGACCAATAATATTCATGAAAAGACTGACTCTTTAATTTCAGGGGAAAAGACCAGGAACTGCTTTAAACTTCATGATTGTGATTAATTGTTTGGGAAGATAAATGGTGAGTGGGTACCTGACACCAGTGCTGTTTTGAGAAATGTATTTAAGCCACTTTCAGAGGAATAGGAAAAAGAGGAGGGAATATCTGTCTGAGCACCCTTGCTTGTTAAATACCTTCAACACACTCTAAACAGAGCAATGAAGCCTGTACAGGTAGCTAAAAATTGCAGCAATGAGTTTTGATTGGCCAAAATTTTGTTATATTGACTCCAACCTTTTGGCTGCTCTGGGTACATCCAGTATTTTGTTGCATCTACAAGTTTTTCTTTCTGTTAAAAAACACCCAGACAAAAGAGTGAGAGGAGGGAAGGAAGAAAGAAATAAGTGTCTACAACTTATTTCCTGGGAGAGCTAGAAAAGGCAGAGGATCTCCAGCTAAGTGGTTGGGGTGAAAACCAGCACTGGGCAGGGCACAGAAGGACAAGGGCAGGGCTTCAGCAAAGCTCTACCCAATCAAAGAGCTACAGTTCACAGTTAGAAAACAGATCTGAAATATTTGGGATGGATTATTTGGAAAATGGGAAAATTCTTGCAGGAATGATAACTGACAGAAATGTTTAGACAACACTGTTTAGGCAGCCCAAGAAAAAACTGTGGACTCCTTCCAATCCAATTCAAAGGATATAATAATTTTCAGCTGGTTCTTACCATTTAACTAAAAATCCTTTTGCCCCTCCTTTGTCATGTCCTCATATCACAATTTTAATCTAATAAGTAAAGTCATCTATTGAAGATTCCTCTTGAGTAACAAATACGAATATGCAACTTTTCACCTCTTCATCCTCACAGCTATCTTGTTTATGAAGTGTATCAAAGGATAAGTTTCAGTTTTTCTGCCAATATTTTTAAACTGGAACATTATTAAAATACTCTGCTGGATAGAAATACACACCTAGCTGATAATACCTGTCATCAGCAGGTAGTATGCAGGAGCCTAGGTCATGAGCTAAAACTTCATCAGGCTCTGTGTTGTCAGGACAGTGAGGGGAAAAAAGCTCCTAATGCATTGAAAAGTAAGATATATGAACAGTGAGTTCAAGTGAGGCTATAGTAATATTTAATTGCTATTGCTGCTCAGAGAAAGAAATATTTTTAAAAGCTGTATTTAATGCAAAGCTAGTGTCCTACATTCTTGTCTTCTTTTTCATTAAAAATAGAGAAAGTACTTCTGTGGTTGCAAAATCTGTTCCCTCCCAGGAGCTGTGCTTTCCTTTGTAGAACCAGCTTTAAAATTGTACCCTGCATGTCCTACCTAGAGATGTCTTTTGGAGATCCTCTGTGTGCATAGCAAAATCACACATTGAAGCTGAATCTGTGAATAAGGATCTAGTTGAATCGTAGTCTGGAGTCTGTTCTTATATAAAAGTGATTTTTTTTTATTCTCTTGGCTTTTAACATTAATACTGCCAATAAATCATTTGATACCATTTTCTTTTCAAGAGATATCTCTTAAGAGCCCAGGTTGACCCCTGTTTCCAGTGGGCTTCTGAGGAGCTGCTTTATGTGCTTTACATGGAGCTGCTGAGCTGTGAACCCACTCTGCTGTCGATGGAGGTGATGGGAGAAGAGATGATTAGAAAGAAATGAGGGAATCACCCTCACAAAATACCAGTGGTTGAAGGTCCTCCACCTACTCAGCTCAATAATTTTCCATCATATCTTAAGAGAAACTGAGTTGTATGTTATTTTCCATGAATAACAATTCATTTGCTCTCTGGTGCCATCTTCCTCTCCTGTCTCTTCCAAGTCAGAACAGTAATCTAGTAGACAAAAAGTTACACTAGAAAAAGCATTGTGTACATAGATACCATTTAAGATATATCTCATAAGTGTTTTGTAGTGCATACAAGTTTTCTTTACTGATGTTTTAGGCTGGGTGGTGAAAGCTCTGTTCCAACCATGTATTGCGGCACTCTATTTAAATTAGTAAGCCTAAAAAGAGCATGGGGTTTTTGTAAGCATATCTTCCATCTCATATTTATACTTTCTTCTTTCTGAAGTTAAACCTACGGTACTGAAATGTAGTCTTGGAAATAGTTTCTGCTGATATTTCTGAAGGCATATATATGTTGGAAATCTTGTGAGAGCATTTGCTCTTCTGATTTTTCAGAGAGACAAGAAAAATTGTTCCTGTAGCTGAGTAAAAATTCTAGGTCTCGTTTGATGAGGAGTTAAGACAAACACAAACACTATTTGTCAAATTCAGGATGATTTTCCTCACGGCAAACACTAAATGCCCTAGTGTGGTGACCTTAATTACTGGTAGTATCATCAAAAGATGGATTTCAAAAAGAAAAATATTTTGAAGTATTCTGCAGTCCCTGCTCCTGTGGCTGCCATCACAGCTAACTCCTCCCTGCAACCATGTTCCCTCTCTGCTTGCAGTAGGCAGCCCTGCCTTTGTCATCTCACCACTGCTTTGACTTCACTCCTTCACCCAGTTTTTACTCACTTTCCAAAATGAAAGACCCCTGCAGTCACAAATTTATGTTAAAATGTTTTTTCTTTTCCTCTGGCTCACTGTTACTCAGTCACTACTTTTTTAACCTCTTCATTTTTTTACCTTCTGTTTCTCTCTCAGTCACTGTCAAATTCATATAGTGCCCAAAGTCTGATCAGTCCCCACATTCTCTAACTCATTGTGAGAGCCATAAAACCAAAGCTGTGTTTATCTGATGTTTATCATATGTGGATTTATTTCATCAGATCATCTGATTAGAGAAAAATTTCTTAGCATACGTCAAACAAGGCTTAGACCATTTAGTCTTATTAGCCCTCTTGTGCCCAGAAAACCTAAGAGTACCACAGGTGGTGAGTAAATAAGGTATGTTACTGAGGAGATGAAAACAAACATTATCTGAAAAAATTCCCATTCATGCAGTAGATAATTTCTTTCAGTTTCTCTAATTTCTGCTATTTACTTATTTTAATCATGTTGAATTAAGCATTTGGTCATGTATGCAGTTTGGTAAGTGCTCATGGTATTAGTCACTGTGAGCCATCAATTTTCTGCCCCTCAGACTGGAATGTTGTAAGAATCTGCTCAAAGTTTTGAATTATCTCCCATTAGTACAGAAATACCGGTAGACCTCTAAAGCTTAGAAATTGGCAGTTTTATTTCCTTCTTCATACTCTGTTAGAGACAAACTTGTTTGCTTCCAAAAAACTTTGGATAACACGATAACAGCAGACAAGCAAACTGTTTTGGACAAACTCAGAATCTGTGTGAATCAAAAGATGAACCTCTGCACTTAGTATGGGTATTTAATAATTGAGGTCTAACAGTTACACATCATATGCTTCTTCAAAGGCAGTAGTTTGATAGTTGTTAAAACCAACTCTTTTGTTTGTCTCCAATTATAAGTATAGCACAGTAAGTTGTTTCAAGTCTGTGAGAGACACAGCACTCACCAGGATGATCGTGCAGAATTTTTCCAGCCCAGTAACAGTGTCTCCCCTAAAGCACTTGCAATCAAAATAAAAGATTATGTGCTAAAGATTATCAAGGCTGGCAAGCCGGGTGTCCAATTAAATTGATTGTTTCTCATCTTGTGAAAAGGATCTGGGCTAAAAGCAGATACTCGTAATACGTATGTCACGATGCACTGTTAATTGGATGTCAACATCTTTGTGTCATTATATTTTTGACCAGATAAAGTTAATGATAACTTAGTGGTGAAAAGTGAAAAGTTCTTTGTGCTATTATCCCCTGATTCATTTGCAAAGCTTGCAGAAGAAAACTTTTGCTGTTGTCAATGCAATAACTTTAAAAATTATAGCATAACCTAAAATAGCTCTGATAATTACAGAAGAATGGCAATCATAGGCCAGAGATAAAAGAGAGGCAATTTAAGGCCATGTGATGGTCTCTAGCAAGTCCACAAATTCCTGTTGTGTAAGTCATTTATTTTCCTTCAGATGTTTCCTTTTGCTGGGAAGAAGAGCTCTCTGCTTCCACGTATTCTGATTCCTGTAGTTATTTTTAGTTATAAAAAAAGGTATTTATTATAGGGTCTGAAAAGAGAATTTAGACTCCGTGAAAACAATTTAACAAAATGGGCCTCCATGACACATGCTGCTTTTCCTGGGGATAATGTCTTCATGTTAACCTTTTACTTTCCTTTTCGTTCTGTGCAGGGCCATGAATATTTATAAGATGCTATTTGGTTCAACCTGACATTTTACCTACTGGACTACTTTCAAATTTCAAATTTCACACCAGTTTTCTCCAATTTTCCCAGCTCTGAGTATTCAACTACAATGTTTCATTGTCTTACTTCTCATCATGAATGCAGGGATAGACCTCGCATGTCAAGAGGAAGGGCAAACTACAGAACACATGCCTCAAACTGGAAAGCAACAGCAGAGTTTATTAATTTGTGATTCTCTGAGTGGAACTTAAGCAAGCTGTGAGAGAAGAATGCCACACAGTACTAGTGAGAAGAAAAAATGGCATTTTTTTGCCTGCTTTAGAGCTCAGACAAGATCAGAACTGCCCTTTGGCCATACAGTTGACTGTGAAATATCAGCTAAAACAAAGTCTGTTTTAACTGCATGTCATGGAGCACAGCTTCTCTGTGAGAGACATGGAGCAGATGCATCATGGCATGTTTGAAAACAGTATGAAGCCTTGGAGAGTTGAAATCTAACAGTGAGGAATAAAGCATTGTCTATTTCTATATATAAGTAAGCTAAATGCTGTGGACAGCTTTAGAAAACTGGTGGTGGAACAGCCAATGATATTGGCATTGTCTTCTGTAAATGCTCTTTTAAATAACCTGTGTGTTGTTACTGCATTTTCATTCATTCACTTTCATTCCACTTCCGTAATCTCATCTATTTCATGGAGGTTTTAATCATCCTACAACTGAGAGACTAATTGGTTTTTTTCTCACCTACTTTAACCTTTTTTCTGGGCATGCTGGTAATGATGGTGATTGAGTAAGTATCATCAACATAATCTTAAAAGATCTGTGGAAATCTCAGATCCATTTTTTCTCTTTTTACTGTTCCCTCTAAATAAGAAAATATATTAAAAAAAAAAAAAAGAAGAAATACATTAAAAATTTACTTTCTAAGAAGGACTTTTGCTTTCAAGACCAGAGGGGCAGAAGGAGGCATAGTTGCAAACAATAGATTGGGAAAGTTTAGTGAAAATAATATATTTTTAGTATCATCAAACAAGAGAAAGGCAGTTATCCTTCAGCTGGATCGAAATCACTCCAAAGAAAGCTGCTATCAGAGAACTGATCAATCCCATCCCTCTAAGTAGTGCTTCATGAAAATTAGGATGGGAAAATTGGAAAAATCTTTCACTGTTTATGTTTTAGGTATTAAAAGATATAATTCAAGATAAACAAATAGAGACTTTGTTTAATGAAATTGATAAAAGCAGACAGAAGGAGATTTAGTAGATACTTCAGTGAGCTGCACCATTTATTCCAATGTGATTTGTAATTATTCAATTAGATGCCTTCATTATCTCAAGAGAAATGGGCTGGGCTCCTTAGGAAAGAATTTTTCTGTTAGCAGTTTTTGGATATATATGGATGATGTGGAAGATACAATGTATTTGGATCCACCTAAAAGAGCAGATATTAAAGAATATATTTTATTCTGTGCAGACTATCAATTAATTTTAGAAGTGAAGTGCCAAACATTTAAAAAGAAAACAGTGGAGAGAACCCCTTCATTCCACTTACTCTTCATGATCTGCTAAGCTAAAAGAGTGCATAAACCTAATTAATGTAAATAGGGAAGATCAAGTAATACTACTCAGAAAGATCAAATGCTAAGCTGGCTCACAGCAGATTGATATCAATTTCTCCTGATGTAAGGAGTGAGTGGAGAAAGCTGGAGGCTGGAAACACCAAATAAAAGTCTCAGTGAAATACTTCTGAACATTGTGCTAAATGGAACAATGTTATAATTATTCTCACAGGTGCTAGGATACCATAGCAATGAGCACAGAATTGCAATAAAATGGGAAAAAGGGTCTCTAGAAAGTGCAGTGGCAATGCAGTTCAATCAACTATTTCTAAGGCTATCCACTTTTGTATTGAACCAACGTAAACACTGAAAAATAATCCACAAGCCCATGGTGTGTCCAGCACATTTGTGCTACTCAAGTGAATTGGTTGTCTGTAGACACTGTTTCAGACAGAGTAAATTTTAGGGCTGAGAAAATATTTTGGAACTACTATTTAGTAGATCAGATTTATTTTCCTCTTTGTGAATGTTCTGCAAAACCATGCATCACCCCACAAATTCCTGATTGTGCTGCTGCTCTGACCTCTAGCATGGGGCTGTCCTGGTTTTTGGTGCATATTTCACTTCTTGGTACTCAGGCTGGCAGCTGTTTTTCAAAGCAGTGGCAGAAGAGGATAGATTTGGCTCTAGTCTCAGCTGAAAACATTTTTCTTTCCAACCACTAATGCCAATGCAGATCAGCCGTCAGATAATTGCCTTCAGAAAACAGTCCTGACAAAACATGCTATTAACAAGGGCATTCACTGCCACCTTTCTGTCCTTCCCGGGCTGAGCTCTCAGTGAAGCATTTCTGCAGCAGACCAGCCTGGCCAGCCCTCACCACTGCAGGGACCCATTGATCTTTCCTAGTCTGTTCTATCATCTTCTATCACTTCTACCATTTAAAAGAAGTATTGAAGCCCTCTTGTAGATGCAAAATTATTCTGAACTCATCTCCACTGCCAAGAATTCCCATGTTTCCTTCAGTTCTTCTCCACTGACGTCTCAGTAATACATTTGGAGAATGAAAATTGGAAAAATGTGTGTGTTGTAAGCTTGGCCACAGAAGATTATGGGGATATTTGTCTATACATGCAAAGACTCCTGTGAGAAGGAGGCTTTGCTGCCCCTCCAGTGCAGCCCTCAGCAGAGGAGCTGGCTTGAGACATCCAGCCAGTGACAAAAAGAAGCTGGCACAGAGAAGTAGTAGCTGTCACTAAGGGCACAGTGAGGGCATCATGATTAATGTGGGAGTATTGACTTTCTGGGCAGTTTCATTGAGGTTGTTTTAGATATCTTATTTTTTGAGTTGCCAAACCCAACATGGAAACAATTATTTTGTGGGACTTTGATTTGTTTAGAGCCGAGGGTATTGTTCTGAAAACGCTGTTAATTTGGAGGACTTCTCTTCAAGTCTCCAGCTGAAAACCATCTTAGATGTTGCCTGCCTTGCAGAGAGCTTTCTTCTCTTTATGGAAAAAACCATGGAAGTTCTAAAATCTCACTAACTACTCAGGTCAAAGGGGAAATGCAAGAAAGACAGTATTAGTAATCTTTAATGAGAAGTCAGTCACCAATGCAGTTAATAAGGAGCTTTTTGAAGGCTTAGCATCATTGGATTTTTCTCCTTACAAGCCTGTCATCAACTGCTGGCACAGATTAACCTCCTTAATCCTGCGCAGTAGAAATTATCTGTGGCCCTCTGTAAGACATTAGAAAGTTAAAGCCAAACTCAATGCATTTGGCTTGAGTTTACCTCTTTTAATCAGCACCACACCCACCAGGGCAAAAAAGCTGTGTATGAGTATGTGTTTAAATTATGGAGTACACAGAAGGCCACAAAGGGCTTGGAAGGTTCAGTAATGTTAATTTTTATTCTTTGTGTGCCAACAGAGTTGTTGATCATCTTTAGTTCTAATTAGGTTGAACAACAACATGTTTATTCCTGGTGTACTATATTGCTGTTTGCCCATGCACTGAAGAGCAGATTTCAGTGTGAACACGAGCTGTCATATAGCTACAATGTTTAAAAAGATGTTAAATTCTGTACTCATGCACTAATAGATTAAATTATGAACTCTGCTCTACTACAAGTGCATTGTGAGATTGTGATCCTTCAGTTATATCTCTACTGCAAAGACTGAAGTATATACATCATATTTCAACCACTGGGCTTTTGCCATTAAGGATTTATGTCTACTGAGATTAGCATCAGAAAGGGATACTTGTTCTGCAAGATTGGTAATATTGCTAGCTTGGGTGGAAACAAGGGCTCCCATGAACTGTACAAGATGTGCTTTAAAGACTTCAAAGCAGAAAATTGATTATGAAAACAATCCTTAGTTTATAGATCTTAACCATCAACCATTTTGAATTCTACACATATTTTTGCTTAAAACACTTTAGTCTGCTAAAATCCAAATGAAAGTATTATTGGAAAATTATTAATATGGTAAATTACATCTAATTTTTCAGTGTATAAGTTGCTGAAGTAATTTGAAAAAAAACAGTCATTACAATGCACTAAATCTCAAATGTTGCTTCTAACAGCAACTGCCTGGAATAACTACTATAGTATTTGATCTGTTTAAGATAGATAGAACTCTCAAATGGTCTGTGGAAAACTAGATATTGAAATGCAAAAGGAAGTATGTAGGTCATACAATACTGATGTCTAAATCAAAAACCAATGGACACATTACTAAAGCAAATCAAAATAAATCATTCAAGGACTTGGGAAGAGGACTGAACCTTGTCAGATCAAATTAAATGCTACTAAACCATGTCAAGAATGAAATTTCTTGTGGGAATTGACCAGACCAATGCTAAATGGGGCAAGGATTAGCCACATGTGCTTGTATCATGCAAGTAACATTGGACAGCTTCAGAATTTTCATCATTTCTGTTTGCTTTGGATAAACAGCTGAAAGCTTAGATGACTATATGAAGACCATCCAAGTCATTTGAATCTGGAGGAATGAGCTGGAAAGCTTTCACAGACAGATTTTTCACATGAGATTTCTAGTGGTTACTAGCTCTGGTCTCAGGAAAAATGCTGCTAAGAACACTTTCATAACATTCTTGGTCCTGTTCAGGATGTATATGTAGTGAAAGAAATGTGTATGTCTAGCAGGGTTCTAGACATCTTAGAAGCTGAGAGAATATGCCACCATTTCTTTCATTCTTACTTCTTCAAAGGGTAGATTCTTTCTAAGAAGAGTCTTGGCTTGGCTTGTGACTGGTTACAATAGCAAATTCTGGTCAACCATTTCATCGCATCAGGCACAGAAATATTTCTTACACTACATTATAGTGTTAATTTCAAAATGCATTTTTCTAGTCTTTGGTTTTCCTATTTTTCATCTTCAACATCTGTAGGAATTCTGTGGGGAAGATGATTGACTTCCAGGTGGCTGAGTGGTGCTCTGGGCCCCAGTAAACACCTCATTTCTCAGCTCAGAGTAATGTAACCACTGTAAAGGCCATTCTCATTTCACTTTCACAACTTTTGCTCATCCAACACCTTTACTCACCCCTTACCAGTTCAGTAGCATGAAGTGTGTGAGGCAGGCAGTGGTGCTGAGCAGCCAGTGCAGTTCCTGGGAGGCAGGAGTTGTGCAGCTGCCTGCTCTCAGGGATCAGCATCTCAGCACAACAGCTCACGGCTCTCTCATGGTCTTTATCTACTCTCAATAGAAATCATAATTCCTAAGGGGAGGGCATTATAGTCTTTAGTTGAATAGGGATGCTTTTCCAGCTGAAAACTAAAGTAATATTACTAAAATGAACATGAAGTCAGTCCTGAGCACCACCAGCAGCTCTTGGGCCACACAGCTCCCAGTCAACCACCAATAATAGAGACAATCCAAACATCTGTGAAGAAAAGGGGTCTACTAAGTAACAAAAAAAAATTAACAGTGAACAAATCTCAGTCACTGCCAATAGGGAATCTATGGGACTCAAAATGGATGACTGGACAGCTGAGAAAATTTGCTAGCTAGCTAGAAGATTTTAAAAAATGTCACTACTTTTATGGAAATGGGTTATTTTGTTAATAATGCAATCCTATGAAAAGACCTATTGCTCCTGCAGTACAATCTGATGCTGGTTTTATATAAAATTAACTTCTCAGATCTACACAATATATGTCTCCTCATACTAAAAGTAAAGAGTTTCTCTTGACAGCTGTCCTTTGAATTTAAGAAGATGACAGCATCAGAACAGCTTCCCTGGACAACTGCAAAAAAACCCCAGAATATTATATTCAAAAGCTATGCTGTCTCACTCTCCAAAATGTCCAGAGAGTTTAAAATATTTTTTGAAGTTCTTTTTCATTTTATATTTCATAATTGTCTTTGTATATTTTTCCCTTCCTTTTTCACACTTCCTATGTCCATGACTGTCTTTTTCTGTCTCTCTTCCCTTCCTGCCTCCCACCTTTTTTTAAATTTCAGAGACAATTCTTCTTCCAATTCTCCTTTAGTAAAATTTCAGGATGAAGATTCCATGCAGTGAATTTTGACAACTCAGAATTTATTTCTGGATTTTTATAAATAGACCACATTTTTCTTTATAGAACAAACCTATAACTTTTTAAAAGTTCTTTAGCTTTACTATCCCTATAGAAATTACTGGCTATTTTTTTACTTCTCTTGCTTTCTTTCTATTGCTATCAGCATGATGATGTCTCTGTCATCAGTGTGCAAGCTCACTGTATGGGATCTCCTATATTTTGTAGGTCTCCTACAATACGTTCTGGAATGAAACTTCATTCCCTATAACTTCATTCCCATTAATTCCCTATGAAAATTATCCATCCCTTGAAGGCATGGACTTGTCCTCCAATACAGGTCCAGCAGTATTTCACTTCTGTTGGCCTAAACAGATTGTTGCAGAAACACGCCATCAACCTGAATACTTTCTTTTTTCCCTAAGGGGAGCTTAATGTCAACAGTAATAATACCAGACTTTTGCAAAATGTGTGCTTTGTATAATATCAAACTTTTGCAAAATATGTGCTTTGTATTATGCTTAGCCCAGCACTAATGGACTTTATCCATTTCATTTGCACTCTTTAAATCCTAAATCCTGTTCAGAACCTATGTTCTGTCCATTCCTTACATAGTCCTCGACTGAAAATCTATATGAAGATAGAAAAAATAAACTTCTCTAATGGACTTTATCCATTTCATTTGCACCTTTAAATCCTAAATCATGTTCAGAACCTATGTTCTGTCCATTCCCTACATAGTCCTCGACTGAAAATCTATATGAAGATAGAAAAAATAAACTTCTCTCCAAAAAGGACAGAAGAAATGGTTAGCAAATAACAAACCAGCAAATATGAAACACAAGTAAGGACCATTTCTGCTAATATCAGCTAAAGGGCAGCACTGATATGATTGACCTACATCAGGGAGATTGGAAATTAACAGGGGAGAGTGTCAAAAGTGTTCATGCTGACATAAGGTTCTTCTAGCCAATTACTCCTGTGGACTGAAAAGAGAAGGATTGACTTGAAATTTGCTTCCATATTTTACTTTAGATGTGGTGGGTTTATTGGGTTGTGAGGTTTTTTTGACTGGAAGTTAATCCTGGAGTCAAGAAAATCATAAAGAAACATAAAGAAACATATAGGGAAGAAAAGAAGCAGTTGGACAGGATGAGATGGAAAAGTGAGAAGTGTACCGGGTACAGTTCTTTGACACATGCTACCACTGAGTTCTAACATTAAATATTATGCTTGCAAGAATATTTACGCTATGCCTCCAAAGGGAGCAAAACACTAATTTACATGTCATCTTTTTCAAGATTTAGGAAACCTTTTTTTTTTTGTTTGTTTGTTTTTGTACTGGATGTGGCAAATAACTTGTGTAACATACACTGTGATTTAATGATGCTCTAAAATTTCAATGCAGCCAGTAAATCCTTAGTTTGCCACCATAATAAAAAATTTATGGCAAAGCAGATAAGTGAAAAATACTAATTATATTAGGTAGTACACATTTCTATTAATTCAGAAGGCATGATAAAAGCATTTAAAATCATGTGTCTCTGGTAGGAGTCAATTTTGAAAAGAAAATAAACAATGACAACCTCTTCCATAAGAAAAAAATATATTAAGGTTTTGGGGGTTTTTTTAACTGTTATCTCAGTGTACACATGTAACTGTACTACCTGACTTTCTGGTAGTATTGCTGCAGGTTGTTTTCAGAATCTGTTTTTTTAAGTTCAATATCTATGTTAATGAAACCAGTGCTCTAGAAATGAAGCACAAATATTTCCCATATTTACAATTTGTCAAATATGTCTGTGTTTAATATTGATACACGATGTTTGTTTTCCTAAGCATTTGTCAGAGTATTTTTCAGTGTGTGGCTTTATACCTTCATGATTCAGCCAGCCTGATCTGTCATGGGATTTAAAGTGCAGAATAGATCCAAACCCTTAACATGTCCATGGAAGTGAGGTCAGGAGGGGATAGATGTGAACATGCAGAGGTAATGCTGGACCAGACAACACAGAGCAAGGGTGGACAGGGGCACAGAAAATAGCACAGAGCAAGGCAAAATATGTTTGCAAGACACAGTGCCGATATTTGTGCCTAATAATCTTAATAGTGTTTGTTACTTCATGAATGTAGAATGAACACATTGAACACAGTTCAATGGTATCTTTTTATTTCTCACCATTAGTCAAAGACTAATTATTACTTCTCCTAAATTTATGTTGTTACTGAGTAATTCTGCTGTTTTCAGTTTATCTATTTCATGCTGATAAAGGAAAAAATCAGAGAACCATGACTCAAAACTTTAAAATATGTGCTTAGAAATAATAGTATTACCAGGAATCACATTAAAAGATTTAAGATAGGGAATTTTCCACTGCAATCTAATATTGTTCTCATAGAAAATCCAACTGTATTTTGCAAGTGCATTGCAAATGTAGTGTACAAAGCAGATGTGAAATGAATAAGATAATTGAAATTATTGCTATGTCAATAAGTATTGCAAAAATAAGTGGTAAATGG
This sequence comes from Passer montanus, assembly GCF_014805655.1. Classification (NCBI taxonomy): domain Eukaryota; kingdom Metazoa; phylum Chordata; class Aves; order Passeriformes; family Passeridae; genus Passer; species Passer montanus. The sequence goes on from NW_024366048.1 coordinate 525,730, forward strand.
TTGCAATTTGAATCCAGCAAGGATTTCAGCAGAAGTGGAAAGTTCTGCCTTCAACAGAAACAAAGAAGCAGCATGTTCAAAGGACCTATGGCACGAGTGGAAAAATATGGGATTAAATCTATTTCCTTGGTAAATCAGAAGGTAACAAAAAACATACATACATTTTCCTGGTTCTTGCAGGCAAAAAGAAGTAGGAAGCTTGTTATAAAAACAGGAGGATGATCTGAAGAGCAAAGGAATGCCAGAAACAGTCAAGACTAAGGAAAGACAATGATTTTGATGTTCACTTCTTCCTTAGTAAAAGCAAACTCCACAGGCCACGAATGTGGGTGGTATTTGCAGGTCAGGATGATGCCTCTGTTCAGATACATTTACAGTCTAAAATCATTAGGATAAACATTATCCATGAATACACAGGGAATATTACATATGCGTAAGATTAATTATTGCAAAAATTAAAATTACTTAGGCTTAACAGGGGAAAACAGGTTATAGATGAAACTCCCAAAAATGAATCCTGGGAAGGAGGGAGAAAGAAGGGTATACAGCTACTATAATATTGACATAGAAGCTTTGAAAAGGAACTGAGAAGCAGGCCATCTGTCAGAACAAAGATCAGCAGAAAGAGCAGATAGGGACCCAAGAGATCCTAAAAAACACCCCAAGCATTCTGTCCTAACTTGTATTTATCTCAATAAAGAGATTGAAAAACATTACTACAAAATTGCAAGACAGAGTTAACATTTCTCAAATGTGTCATAAGTGAGGCTGAGACCCGAGAGGAATTGCTCGTGTGCACCGAAACAGAGAAGGCTTCAGTGCCCAAGAGCTGGTCCAAGGCCAGATGGCTTTATCATGGCTCCTTAAGACTCCAAAAAGAGGAGATAACTCCTGTTCAGAAAAGACTTATCACAGATATAGATAAATGGGCAATAATGGCCCCTGATGGAAAAATGAGCTGACATAACTTGCACAGTGCCTGAACTATGATTTATTTTGTCCAACAACACACTATGGCTGGAGCAAGAGAGGCTGATTGAGTGATGCTAATGATCTTTATGCATTTAGGCACTGTATCTCAGCAACTTTGATGTTTATTGAGTATAATTTTAGAGCAAATTAGAGTTTTTCTTCACAGAATGCTAGAGACAAGCTGACAGGCAGGCATGAAGAAGACTGTTTAAAACTGACACTGAAATTTGTCTGCTTTATTTGGCCAGCAGAACAAGTGAAGATGCTTCCATCTCTTTTGATACTAATTTTGCTGGATAGACTTTTTCATTTGATCAACAGTGTAATTCTGGTGTTGTGTAAAAGGCAGAATATGCAAGAATTGTGATTTCTCTGAATTTCTATATCACATCAGCCCTATGGAATTCACCTAAAGAGTTTAACTAAGTTACTGTGTTTCTGTAATGGTTAATAAGATAACAACGAAGATGTGAATGAATGGACAAATGACTGACTAAATTTACAGCAGAGAAAACCTTGATGGACAAAATGAAGGGAAAGTGTCAAATTAAAAAGTAATGGAAAACTTGAGAGTAAAGCTTTTAATAGTGAAACTCCTCTTAGTTTTAGAAGATAAAGCATTTTCAGCTTTTGCAGTCATGCAGACAAGGTGTAGGTGGGAGACAGGAGGTCATATGCATGAACTAATCCTTTCATCCTTTCACTCCAGTCCCTTCTCAGAGCCGCTCAATAAAAGCCACATCTGAGATGAAGAGAGTTCCATTATGAATCTTGTATTCGCTTTCCTTTTGAACCACGTACAAGACCACAAAAATTTACATTCCCTGCATAAAAGGAGATGTAAGTTGGACAGAATCTTGCCAAACATGAGACTGTTGATACTTAAAAATTGAAATTTTGAAGAATGCAGTTGGTTGGGATCTTAACAACAAAGCCATATTCTCATTGTTATGCTCCAAAATTTATGAAGACAATGAAAAACACTATTTACGAAGTACCTTACTGTGTTTACTTGACCTTTCCTCAAATCTTTTCTCTGAGACAAGACTGCACCATTTCTAACATGTATAATAAATCTCCACTCAGTACCTGCTCTCAGAGGATTTACTGCACTGGGCAATGTACAAGGCTCTTGGGTAGGTCAGCAAAGGCCTGTGCAGAAAGACCCAGAGCCTCTTATTATAAATGCATAAATCCCACTATGAACTTCACAGAGAATCCTTAATATTGTATTTTCTTTCTTTTACATTAGATAGTTGTTGAAAAATAATTATGGTTTTGAATATAGGGAAAGTAACGTGGGCCAATGAGGACTTTGTGAAGCATAGAATATACCTTCATAATCTCTACTCTGTTCAAAAGGGAAAAATGAGAGAGAAACTCTCTTACACAGCATGGTGTTTAATTTGGGGAAAGGTGGACTGTTGCTGGAGAAACATTGAAATATATTACTATTTCCGATAGAAAGTCATATTGAAAGGTTTATGTCCAGGTTCTCCTGAACATTAAGGTACTGTGAGTAAAGAATTTTTTTACCTGAACTATTAAAAGCATCTAGTGTTTCTTACTTATTTTGGCAGCATGCTTTGTAGAAGATTGTATTTGCTAACACACAAAAGCACAGGACATTTTGGAACTCAGATGTCAACAAATTCAATGAGACTTAAACTCCTAGAAGCTTTTTTGAACCTCAGTTTTACACCGGGTAAAACACAATACATTTGCTATGGGGTTTTTCTTCACTTTTAATATTTGAATTAGAGAACTGAGTTCTTGCAATAATGGCAATTAAACTGGAAATATTTCTGCTTTTTTGACAATCATACAAACTTGCATAGCAAGTGCAAGTTGGAGATTTACAAGTTTTAAACAGGCCTAAAAATTAAGACTTTACAACCTTTATTAGCCTTACATATTGTGTAAATATTTTAAGTGCATTTAGCACCTAACTTCCAACATTTATGTTTGATAGTTTTCACTTCCTCTATCAAAAATTCCCCATATTTCAAGATCCACAGGAGATGAATTGGAAACTCCACAACAACTGAGCACGTCTGACTGTTCCCTTTGCTGTTTTTTTTCTAATTTGTTTCTGCGTTTCTTTTTCCCCAAGAGATTTCTTTGGGCTTCTTAACAGACTTACCTGGGATTATTCATTTTCTTCTGTCCATTTTCAGAAGAAAGAATCAGCTACTTGAGAGTCACACAGTGCTTGTTAAATACCTGTTGCCTACTGACATTCAGCTGATTGCACTGCGAATTATCCTGTCTTTAATTTATTTCACTTTTCTTTCAGGAAACACATTTTCTTTGAATAAAGATGGTGTTAAATCCACAGGAAGCTTCTCTATGGTTTTCTTGTTGTCAGATTCAACCCAAATCTGGATGTATTCTCTGGTAATTTTTGCCTAGGACTGTGTCTTAGCTGCTTGGGTAATAACACTGAGTTACAGTCTCCAGTCTCCTCAGATGCAGACATCTAACAGGCATTTGAGTTTTTAGTTAAAGCACTTGAATTCAAAACCCTTAGTACTCATATTATTAACTTCAGCTACGGGGGCCAAAATGATGAAACATTTATGAGGAGGATTGCTTGGCTCCTTCTGTGGGAGTCTGAAGCCTTTTATTGTGGCACAGTTAAGCACAGGAGGAATTAGTAGAGCCAAGGTATGCATTTCAGCAGGGTTCCAAAATTTTATTGCAGATGCTGCTTTCATTGGTTCACAGACTGAGACAGACTTCAGTGTACCATGAACACTGGCCCTTGTGGTGGGTGGCCTGTTCCCTGAGCAGGTTGGTAAAAGAACTGCAACATGTGGATTCTTCACACCCCTGCTAAGACCATATTAGTGAGAGAGGCCTCTGTCACAATCCACTCATACAAACGGGGGTCATGATTGTTCATTAGCTCATCTCAGAGTGCAAAGAACAACACAGAGGGGATTCCAGTATTAACCAAAACAAATGCACTTTTTATTGAGTGCCCACAGCAAATGTGATAGAGGGATTAGAAAAGGAGATAAAGGATAGAGAGAGAGAGAGAGAGAAAGAGGGGAAAAGGGATAGCTACCAATATAGAGATGAAATCCTCGTGGTCCAGCCAATAGAATACATTTTGTCACATCAGGGAGAGGCTCAAAGTCTTGTTTAACTCAGGGGTCTATTATGGTCCTCCACCAAGTGGGGAACAAGTACAAGACAATGGAGAGAATAAGTCTATTGAAAACGGGTACAGATAGTGAATGTTCCCAAGCAGGGTAAGTCAATCTCGCCAGTGAATAGGACCCATTGTTTCAGGACTGGTTTCTATGGGAAGCCAGTCTCGGTCCAGTGAACACACCTGCAGTCAACACTTGGCAGACATCTCACTTCAGTCAGGTCAGCACCCCTGTATCAGAATTATAGGTGTCTCAGTCCTTGGGAGGGGTCTTCAATCTCCATTCATCATGGTGGTGGTGAGGCAGATGAAGGATATTCCTTAGGGGATCACCAGAGTTACCCCATAAAGTTTGTTTAGCCAAGAGGTGGGAAAATTCCTGAGCTATTGTGATATCGTGAAGCAGGTGTAAGCGTACAGAGCAAGCTGCTCCTTACCAGGCCCTGCCCAAGCAGTGTACCATGGCGGCGCTGCAAACCATCACTTGGAGAGCATCCACTTCAACCAGGCCAGAACTCCAGTCAGGATCTTCAGGGTCTTGGTCTCTGTCTTTGTGACAGTCATGAGGTAAATGAGGGAAACTTCAGACTGTCTCTTACAATCTCTGCCCAAATTAAGGCAAACAAGGGCACGTGACAAAGTAAATAATACAGATTTTATTTAACAAAATATGAGGTAGAGAGATAAAAAGAGGAAAGTGGACAAGAGAGATAACAAGTAGAAGATAGTCACCATCTGTGGATCCAGCAACATCCCATTGGCCCTTCACTCCTGACTTATGAGCATTGAGGGTCCCAAGGACCCAACAACCCCATGGCTTCAGTTCTGACCAATAAAATGGAATCTGGTAAAAGGCATGTATTTACCAAAAAAGGTGAATTAAGAGGACATGACTGTTTACATTTCTGGCTTATTTTATGTCATACAAAAAGGTTAATTTTAATAGATTGTTTTGTTTTTGTTGGACTTCTCACTTTTAAGGATTGGTTTTCAAATTCAAGACTATCTGGTTGACAATCTAACCACTTAAATATTCAGAAATGGCAAAGTTCAAGTATTATTTCCCTTAGAAAGTAGCTCTTTATGTCTTAAAAGAGCCATTTATCATTCTCATTTAAAATTGGCATAAACAGAATTGCAGAAGAAAAGAGTGTCCCAACACAGTTACAGTGAACTCGGTGCTCTCTGGCCACACTAATGCTGTTGACTGCAGTATCTGAGTCTGCTTTTCCTGGCCCTGGCTGAGTGTTCATCATTGCTGTAGCTAAAAAAAAAAGCAACTACTTTCTGCAGTTACTGCGCTGGTACCCAAGAAACAGAACAAAAGACAAGGGGGAAAAACTGAAATGTGGGAGATTCCCTCCGAACAGGAGGAAGAGCAGATTTTCACTGGGAGGGTGACTAGGAACAGTAACCAATTGCTCTGGGAGGTTACAGAGAACAAAGAGAAGTTTAAAAGCCATAACAGTGAGCACGGTCCTGCACAATCAGCTCTGCAGGGCCCGCGATTTCAATCGGGATGAATTCGGCAAGATGTGCCCCATATCCCGGCACTTTATGGCATCCCAAGATTTTGGATGGTTTTCATGGCACCAAAAAGTTTTTAATTTTTCTTTTTTCAGAATCCATGCCATGGCTCTCATATCTCCCCCTCAAAGTTGTGTCTTCCTCCATGATCTTTTCCACTGATTCTAAAATAGGTATGAGGTTAGTTTTAGCATGTTTTGGTCCTTTGCACTGCACCTCATTTCCATGCAGACAATTTTATATAGTCACTAAATGTCCTATTCTCTTTCTTTTTTCAATTATATTCCATTTGAAAATATCTCCTTTCCAGAGCATAGGTAATGTTTCTTTCTGTTACCAAGATTTCAAAAGAAATCAATTATGGGCAACATTTCGTCCATATCCAGACACTTCATGGCATCCCATGCATTTGATGGCTATCACTTTGGCGAAGACTTTTTTTCTTCCAGTATCCATGCCCTCATATCTTCCCCACAATATTCTGACATCCTCCTTCACTTTGTCCCTTCCTTCTGTACCATATGGGAGGTTAGTTTTGGCATATTTTGCCCCTTTGCACTGCACCTCACATAATCTTGGTCCATATCCTTGTAGTCACTAAATTTCCCAATATTTTCTTTTTTCCTTTCAGCATTCATGCCATGGCTCTGCTATCTTCCCCTCCAGTTGTTTCTTCTTCCTTGCCTTTCTACCCTGCATTTGCAGTAGCTGTGAGTTTAGTTTTGACATCTTTTGGTCCTTCACAGTGCACCTCCTGTAATATTGCCGTTTTTGTTTACTCAATAAAATATCAAATTTTTTTTTTTTAATATCCATGCCATGCATCACATACTTTCCATTCAAAGTTGTACATACATCCTTGACTATTTCCCCAGCCTTTGCAGCATCTGTGAGGTTAGTTTTGCCATCTTTTGGTACTTGCACTGCAACTCATATAACCCTTGTCCATTTCCTTGTAGTCACCAAATCTGCAATTTTTTTTTCTTGCCAGGTATCCATAGAATGGCCCTGACATCTTCCCCGCGAAGTTCTGTTTTCCTCCTTGATATTTTCCCCTGATTTGGACAAAGGTATGAGTTTAGTTTTATCACATTTTGGTCCTGTACACATATAAATTTCTTGTAGTCGCTAAAAGTCATAACATTTTTTTCATAAAATACATCAATTTGACCATAGCTCCAGGCTAGAGCTGGAGAACATGTTCTCTGTTTCCAGGATTTCAATGGGAATCAATTGGGCAATCTTTGGAGCAAGTCCCAGCACTTGACAGCATCCCATGCCTTTTGATGGCTTTGAGTTTCGTGAAGATTTTTTTTTTTTTCCCCAATATCCATGCCATGGCTCTCCTATCTTCTCCTGCAAGTGGTGTCTTCCTCCTTACCTTTTTGCCCTGCTTCTGCAGTATCTGTGAACTTAGTTTTGGCATCTTTTGGTCTTTTACACTGCAACTCATACAATGCTGGTCCATTTTGTTGTAGTCCCTACATTTGCAAATTTTTTTTTCTTCAGCAAGCATGCCATGGCTCTCATATCTTCCCCTGCAAGAGGTGTGTTCCTCCTCGCCTCTTTGCCCTCCTTCTGCAGTATCTGTGAACTTAGATTTTGTGGGAGGATAGAATGTAAGGTAATCTTACCCCTGAGGAGCTGCAGCTGTACCAACTACCAATGATTAAGAACAAGCTACAGCTGTAACCAAGAAGCGTGGTATAAGAGAGTGGGTTGGCTATGCTGAAGAGAAAATTAGTGTTTGTTGGCTGTACTGTGGAGAAGGAGTCAGTACTGCAAGGACCTGCCCATGAGAAATCATGAAGAAGGTATGGAACTTTTGCAGGTAAGGAGACAAGAATTGGACTTTTGGAAATAAGATGACTACAAGTTTTGGCATCTTTTGGTCATCTGCACTGCAACTCTTATAATCATGATCCATTTTCTTGAAGCGAATGAATTTGCAAATTTTTTGTTTTCCTTCATTATGCATGCCATGGCTCTCATACCTAACCCTGCAAGTAGTGTCTTCCTCCTCCACT